>NC_081289.1:125297279-125612904 GCF_030490865.1 Poecile atricapillus | reverse complement strand
TTTTTTTACAAATGTCTTGGAAGTAATTAATAGTTTTGTTGTATTCACAATATCTTTCTAGGTGATATCAGTAATACGAGCATGCCTGAAATAGTGTCAAAAAATGTAACAGCATTCAGGGTGAAACCTTCCCATTTCATAAAAACTGTTGAGTGCAACTGTCCAGCCAATTCCTTTTTTGCCAAGTGGCCCATCCATCGGATTCGTGTTTCTTGAATTTAGAGACAAGACTGTCATGTAAGGCAGTGTTCAAGGCTTTGCACAAGTCCAGGTAGCTGATGTCAGTCACTCTTCCCTTATCCACCCCTGATGTAACTCTATCATACAAGGCCGCTAGATTTGTCAAGCATGATTTGCCTTTAGTGAAACCATGTTGGCTGTCACCAATCACCTGCATGTTGTGCATGCACCTTAGCAGAGTTTCCAGGACAATCTGCCCTATGGTCTTTCCAGGTACAGAGGTGAGACTGACTGGCTTGTAAGTGTTTTCTTGCTTTATTGTTGGTTTAGTATATTTACTCCCTTTTCATATATTTTCACTGGTTTTTTTGGTTAGTTGGTCAGGGGTTTTTTGTTTTTGTTTGCCCTTTTATGGCTCTTACTCCTAAGTGGAAAATGTTCGAAAGAAAAAAGTTTAGGATTACATTAAATGTCTTAGTAGTAGGAGGAACCTATTACTTTAGTCTGTAGTGGTTTTTCTCTAAATCACAGAGCAATTCACAGAACAACAGAAGTTTTCTATACAAAGGATGGTTTCCTATATAACTATTTTTTGCAAAAGACATACCTCCGCTTTTTAAAAATATCTTATGTCACAACATTTCCTCTAAAAAAACCCCACAACTAAGATGTACACTGCAGATATACTTTCATAAAATAAACTAGAAGATTTGAAGTTCACTGACTTTATCACACTTTCCACTTCAACGGGAACTGTACAGATTTGTTCCTTTATTCTCCCAGATAGATTTTTTTTACCTTCTCATTTAACTTACTTCACTGTGTGAAAGATTTTTGTTTTGATTAACTGTGTGAAATCTAACTAGGTCAGGATGTATTGAATCTCAGAAAATAATATTTTGATCAACCTAATGACTCTTTTCTTGTATGTTGGAAAAACAAAACTCAGTGTAAACATGTGCAACATTTTTGTCTATGGCTTTTAAAAGCACTTTTAAAAACCGCTTTTTTTAAAAAAAAAAGTTTCCTGTGGCTGATTGGCAAAAAACCACCCCCATATGTCACACAGAAAGTGTCTCTTTGGCTTCTAGAATCAGAAGTAGGATAAAACATCTTCAGTTTATTAATTTTAATTATACCTTTTCCTTCTTTGCACAATGTGATGCCATCCTTAGCTCCACAGGAACAAAACCCAAACAGACAGGCTTAAACCCAGCTCCTTGGTAATTCTGATTCTTGGAATCACAATTTTAATTTTAAATTTAGTTATAGGTAAAACATCCAGCTAAAGTGCATAATAAAATGAAAATGCATTGGGTAGTTCATCCTTTGTTTTGTGTTGCCTTACAAATATGCTTCTCTTTTTAAGGGGCACCACCTAAGCAAGTTCTGTCATTAAACAGTACCATCTGAATCTAGAGTTTCATGCTGCAATCTTCTTGTTAACATCTTCTTCCAGAAAATATTGACAAACTTACGTTTAAAAATTACACATTTTTCCCAGTATTTCTACAGCACTTCTTGAGTTTGCCAGCACTCTCAGAAGCAGAACATACAAGATTTATTTACTATTGTAGATGAACTTTAAAAATATCTGTCTTCAATATGCACAGAAAGTTCTTCTTTTGTTTAGCTTTAAAATTCTATTCAAGTGCAATGCTGCTAGCATTTTTCCTATTTCTTAGTAGTTCTATAAGAATAAGATATTACTGGTGAACATGCCATTGTATGTTTCTATACTAAGGCAAGCCTTCATAAAACTGTAACCAACAGCCATAAAACTCAGAGTTTAATTTGAATTTTAAGCTAGACTTTTTTTTACACATACAAAATAATATGTAAGGACAACTTCAGAATTCTACTCTGTGGAACTCTAAGAAGGAAAATGTCTTCATTGATTTAATCTTTTCTATTTTCAGTTAACCACAGCTCAAAGCACCTGGACTGTAAAGCCATCATCTTGATGAAGCCAGAGCCAAAGATCAGAAAATAATTTGAACAGTTTCCAAGTAACTGCACAGGTGCTCAACTTTAGACAGCTTTTTTAAATGGCAGACAAATAAGAAATGACTAAAAATTAATTTTGAAATTAAAAAAAAAAATTGCAAATATAGTCCAGCTCCTTAATGATGACTGTAACAAGTCATTGGAACACAAGGAAAGTGGTTCATTAGTCATGAGCTTTAAATTGAATGTCTTTCTGAAAGATATGCTATAACTGCCATAAATTATCAAATTTTATAGTTTTCAAATATACAGCATGGAAAATTATAACATTCTCTGCAGGAATTACTGAGTAAAATTTTATAACTTAAGAAAGCATTATTCAGCCATTCAGAAGGCATTGATCATAATCCTTTTAAAATTTGCATTTTAGGGCTGTGTTTTCTGACTATGTAATCATACGGCCCATATAGAGCAGAACTGCTGAATTAGACGTTCCTATTATTTATATATTACTTCATTAATTATAGTTCCATTTTCATGCTTGCTTAGATTGCTGAGAGTACTTTTCATTCTAGAAAAGTTACATGCCCAGCTTCTATGTCTTTAACCTTCTTTTACAAAGGATATCCTTTAAGTCTAATATTAATCTGATAGCACTTCCTTAAAGTAGGAAAAACACTAACCAGAATATTGTAGATGGCATTCAATGATATACACAACAAGTCAGTTTTTCTCCCAGTAATTGTAATCATCTGGTTCTGCTTTGATTTGCCTTCAAATGTATTTGGCTGTATAAAATTTTGTTTCCATCTACTGGCAAAAGTTCTTTAGAAGTATAACTCTCTGCTGATTTATTTGCAATATTCATAATAATTTGTTATGTCCTCAAACTTAGATCAATTATCTGTCTTTAATATATTGCTACCTTCTAGCTGGATGTCCTAAGAAAAGGAGGCTTATAAAATTATTTGCCAGTCCTCCCCAATAGGTTTTAAATTTGTTGGCCAGTTTAATTCAGATTTGAGAGACAGAGGTGAAATCTCTGTGATATATTCACTCAAGATTTGTAAAGGTTGGTGATCTGTGGGAAGGAAAGGGACCCTTCAAGGTACTGAAATGAAGTTGGGGATGCAGAGAGAACAAAGGAAAGCTGAAACACAAAAGCTGGAGGTGATATCAGAAGAGCTGGCACCTTTGGAAGAAGGAAATGGTAACAAAAAGAAAAAATCTGAGGGAAAAAGCCCGTTCTGGCCAAATATTCATTCATTTAATTGATTTGCATTATTTTCTATGATTTCCAATAGCTTCATTTATATGAAAAAAGAAAGGGAAATTATCCAGCCTGGCCTGACAAAGCATTTAATTCTGAAAGGTCCTGAGTGCCTCATCTGTCAGTTGAGCAAACTTGGAAACAGAATCTGACTTTATTTCATTTGCAAGAGTCATTTCTGCATTTAGAGTAGGCAACTGCTTTTAAACTACAGGTCGTAGCTTTATTATAAGTGCAAGATTCATAATTGCATTAAGACTTTCCAAAAGCACATCTACAATAGAAACATTGAGGTTTAATTTGTATAAGCTGCAGCACTCGCTTCAGAAGAGGAAATGTTTTAATTTTTAGCATAAAGTTGTTCTACTTATATTGTAAACCAAAGGCACTTACAATAATGTGGAGAAACAGGAATATTATCCAAACCACTCTGACATGAATCAGTTCAAAGCCTTTTCAAATTGTTTTTACTTCATCGAGTAAAAGCATTTCATCTTACATCCCAGTAGAATCTGGCACACACATACACATTGCTAATTTACAGCAGAAGCAAGGACTCCTCTCAGTAGTGGGTATGAATGAATCAAGGCCAGAGCAGGCATTTTCCTAGAACTGTGAGGGAAAGCAAGTGCTAACTACATCAAAGATGGCCTGACTGCAGGTAAACACCAGTCAAGGAGAAAAAGCACAAACATATTTTCACTTTGAGATTGTGAAAAATGGCTCTACCTTCCCTGAAGAGAACAGAATAATGGTGCTTATACCTGCTGAGCAGCTCTGCTTCTTTCACCAGGCATCAAGCAGAAGAAGCTGAGTAACAGTCAGCTCCTTTCCATCTGCTTTCCCTTGTGCATGCTTAGCTTACTCCTGGTTTGCATTTTTGAGAGACCTTTGCTCTTATTTTACTGGAAGACACAGTTTTTTCCTTGTCTTTGGGCTGTGAAGCTGCACTTAAAAACAGAGTAACCAGCTTCTTTCCACAGCACATCAAATGAGTGCTCTAGAGTGGCTGCTAGTAGTTGAAAGCCCAAGTGGCACAAATAACAGGCATTATGTTTGTGACTCTCTAAATGGCTAAGACAGGCATTACATTGCCCATCTGATCCCCACCTTTCCCATAAAGAGATTTAAACCAGCTGTGCTTGAGCTGGGGCACAACAACAGTGACCTCTGCTCAAGGTGCCTTTTTCCAAGCCTCTTTTTCCCTCTGATCAGAATGCAGACCACAAATTGCTTAGTTCACACCCAGAGGCATGTACATGAGGATGAAACACTGTACAAATCTGAGTTACCCTGGCAGGTCTGAAATCTTTGGCCAGAAGATAATCTAAATCAGTCTCTGGAAGCGTTCATCAGTAATTTCAGTGACAGCCTCATCCCAAAGGCATTTTCTAGTTATATGTCCTTTTTGCTGGCCTCCAGCACAAGCTGTTAGAACTAATTCCCCTTCACCTCTCAAAGCCTGCCTCTAACCAGAGCTGAAGGTATTTTTAATTTATTTTTAGGGACTCATCAAATATCTGTTCCTTCTTATTTCTGTCCTGAAATCTACCCAAGAGTTTCAGTCTCATCCCTAATCACGATGGATCACACCCATTCAAATCAAGCCCTGGCTCTACAAAGTATTCAGCTGTCTTTGAAAAGAGCTTAACAGAGTCACTTTGTGTCTACCCAGAGCTACTGCCAAAGCTATCTTTCTCAAATACACACATAGGCAGAGCCTCACTCCCTTTGGTGGTGGAACACCAGCAAGCATCCACAGGGGTCTCTGGCAAGGACCCGGATCATACCGTTACTACCTAGCAGAACATCCACCTTTTTTTTTTTTTTTCAGTGCTTATATGTATTTTCAAGCTTGACAGTGTTTTCATTACTCTTATTCCTAACCATTCTACATCTCAGTTTCTGCCTGTTTACCATTTACACTCTCTTCAATACATTTAGGTGACTTAATTTTGGTGTCAAGCAGATGTTGGATATTGTTCAATCTTTTTGCAGAAGTAAATTCTGGTGATTTACCTTGGAGTACTGTACTTCAGGACAGCCTGGTAAATCAGCATTCAAGTCACAGTATGTGGATTAGCTTCAGCTCCTTTAGAAACTAAGAATCATAACTTTTTAAAAAGCTGTTCATACTCATTGTTTGTGACTAAAGTGACCCAATCTATCCAATAATGATAGGTTGGAATCCACATCACATAGATATAAGATTTTTAAAAAGCATTTAAATCTTCATTATTCTGAGCTCACAGTGTGATTCAAAGAATCATGGAGATGGATGCATAAGAGGGAATAATCTTTCCTAGACTGTGCAGTGTCTTAAGCCAGTGGTGAAAGGATATGATTGACTGTGTGTAAGATCAGTGAAGGAAATATGAGGGCACAAGACTGACCTGAAAATTTTTATGAAAATGTCTGCTTCCTTTAGGGACATATTAAAAAACAAAAAGAAAGTAATTGTCTGCAAAAGGAGCTGTTAGAGGTCATAGAGCTTTCAACTATAAAAGGACAGTTGTTCATTAAAAGCCAGTAATGTTCACATGCAGTGAAAAAGAACCAACCAGATCTATTTAAGAATAGTTCTGGACAAGGGGAAATATGTTCCACACCACATATACCTACAGAATTAGGTGCTTGCTGATATTTATCCTTTCCTGTAGTTTTTTTCGCAAGTAGTGCAGAGCATCATGGCCCTGATTCTTCTCCCCCTTTTTCCTCATCCCCTGATGAGAAGTCTGGGATTCATGCATCTGGATATTTTTTGGCTCCATGGAGAGAGGGAGATACATGTTATCCCTTTAGGTTCTTACATACAGGAAGTAATCAGAGTGGTAATAAAATAGGAGTATACTAGTCTGGTTCACTAGATGGCAATCAGGAGTAGTTTTGCTTTGAGCGAAGCAAAATTTTGGGACAACTGTTACAATTATTATGCCATATTGTAGTCCCAGTCAAACACACAGAAGCTCTTGGTTTGAATTCTCAATCCCTCCATTAAGAGTTTGCATAATTTAAACATAACAGAATTAAACAGCTTTTATGCACAAAAATAAAACAAAAAAATGTTTTAAGGGGGAAAAAAGGATTAGCTGCATCATATAGTGATTTAGCTTAAAAATAGGACCTTTCCCAAGAGGTGTTGGCTGAAGCTGGTGCTACTCTGGGAGTCCCCACCAGATGATACAGCACTACTGCACCAGGATGGCTTAAAAACAGAATTACACATTGGTGATGTTGTTCCCTTCCAGTGGAAGGGACCTCTGGAAGTCATGCAGTCCTACTTTACTGCTCAAGCAGGGTCCCTTACAGCACAGTATTTAGGAGGTCCACACAGCTTTTTAATATCCCTAGGGAAATAGACAACATCTCAATTCTACAACCTCTCTGGGCAACTTGTTCCAGTACTCTCACTCCCACAATAAAGCTCTTCCCCATGTTCAGGTGGAACTCTCCTGTGTTTCAGTTTGTGCCTATGGACAAACATAATAAGGGGCAGGATCACCTCCCTCCACCTGCTGGCAATGCTCTTCCTAATGCCCCCCAGGATCCCATTGTCCTTCTTGGCCACCAGGGTATGCTACTGGCTCAGGGACAGCTTGTTGTGCACCAGGACCCCCAGGTCCTTCTCTGCAAAGCTCCCCCCCAGCAGGTCAGCCCCAGCCTGTGGTGGTGCCTGAGGTGATTCCTCCCCAGGAGCAGGACCCTGCATTTGCCTTTGTTGACTCCTTTGACTGGCCTGAACCATACTGGTGTAAAGCCTCAGATCAGACAGTGTTTGATGACCCTTACAGAAGACCCTCAGAATTCGGGGCTGTTGTACTTTGGGGCAGATATTTATTTTCCTATTAACTGCATGTAAATGAGAAGAGACAGTCTAATGTTCTAATGAAAGATTGCAAACTCATCAAGATTCAAGACTTTGAAAAATGCTCAGGTTTCTCTTTCATTCCTTTTAAATTTTAATGAGCTCAAATTTATTTTGGCAAATATTCTTTGCTTAATACAAAAGTTATTTGCAAGAGTATCCTGTTTTCCAAAATTTAAAGGCAGATTTCACTACATCAAACCAGGAATTTTGAAATATTTATCAAAATTATACACGCTTTTCTAAGTTTCAAAAGCAGACTAAAGTTACTAAGAAGGTATTTTCTGATGCAATTTACTATTTTTTCCTTCCCTCCCTTGTGTCAGCTTTTCATTGAAAAACACAAATAATACCATCAAAATAATTCTGATCTGAAGACATTTAAATAAATGAGCCAATCCTTAATTCTTTAGCTTGTAATATTAATTTACCATGAGAAAAAGTGTTATGTCAAATATAAGCTCTGATTTTTAAAAAGTTAACAACAGCATAAATGCAGCTGCAATGCTGTTTCCAGGTCAAATCATGAGCAGGGTTCATAAGCAATCACAGCCCTGACAAAACATTATTAATTCTATCTGTGGCATATTGATTGACTCCATGAAACACTCAGATTCTTTTTTCCCTTATCTTCTGCATTGTGTTATTATCTGAACAGACTTTTTCATTCCCACAATGCAAAACCCTCCAAGTTAAACTAAGATAAATTCAGAAATCGCCACACCCAAAAGAAATTTTCAGAGGGACAATCTCCAAATATGCATCATACAGTGTGTAAAAAATTTCTTTTTTCTTTACAATGATGAATCTAGAAACCCAGCACTTTAATCAGATCCATAACCTCTGCATACAGCACAGCACAGACTGTGCAAGTGCCTCCAGCTTCAACTGAGTCTTTTTGTAGACGGTTTTTTAGGAAGTCAGCTGTAATGTTCTTAAGTGCATCTGCTGGCCCAGAAATCCCTAGAGTCCATGAGTTTTCACTAGATATAAACAGAAAGAAAGCCTTATCAAGGATCCATTACAGTTTGCATTCTGCTTTTTATGTGTGTTCTGGAAAAAAACCCTTCTGATCTCATCTTGAGGTATTCTAAGGAGCCAAAGATGTCAATGAACTTCCCAGATTCACGAAGTATCACAGTAGCTTTCAATTAAATCAAAAAATGGAATGCATTGAAAGAATGTGGAAAAATAAACGAGTCTTTAATCTCCTTGATCATTTGGAATCATAGAATGACTTGGGTTAGAGGGGATCTTGAAGATCATCTAGTTCCAGCCCACAGCAGGGACACCTTCCGCTGGACCATGCTGCTCATAGCCACATCCAACCTGGCCCTGAACACTTCCAGGGATGAGGCACCCGCAGCTTTTCTGAGCAACCTGTTCCAGTGTCTCACCACCATCACAGTAACACAGTTTTTCCTACTATCTCATCTAAACCTATTCTCATTTTGGAATTATTGCCCCTTGTCCTGTCACTGTAAGACTTTTTTGAATAGTCTTGCCCTATCTTTCGTAAGTTCCCCCCACTTAGTGGAAGTCCCCAGTTAGGTCACCCAATACCTCATTTCCAGACTGAACAATCCCATTTCTCTCAGCCTTTCTTCTTAGGAGAAATCCTACATCCTTCTAATCATCTCCTTTATACTTGCTCCAAGAGCATGTCCTTCCTGTGCTGGGACCCCAGAGCTGATGCAGCCCTGCAGGTGGGGTCTCAGCAGAGCAGAGCAGAGGGGCAGAATCCCTTCCCTGGCCCTGCTGCCCATGCTGCTCTGGATGCAGCCCAGGACACGTTTGGCTCTCTGGGCTGGGAGTGCCCATGGCTGGGTCATGTCCAGCCTCTCACTCACCAGCACCCCCAAGTCCTTGGCAGGGCTGCTCTTGATCTGTTCATCGCCAGCCTGGACTGATAGTGGGGTTTGTTCTGACCCAGGTGCAGCACCTTGCACTTGGTCTTGTTAAACCTCATGAGGTTTCCATGAACCACTTCTCCAGCTTGTCCAGGTCCCTCTGGATCCCATCCTTCAGGTGTGCCAGCAGTACCTCTCAACTTGGAGTCATCTACAAATCTGCTGAGGGTGCATTCGATCCCCTTTTCTATGCTATTAATGAAGATATTAAATAACCCTGGTCCCAGTACAGACCCCTGAAGGAAACCACTTGTCAGTGATGTCCATGAGAGTTAGGCATTGATCATCTTCTGGATGCAACTATCCAACCAATCTATCAGCCACCTAACAGTACACCAATTAAATCTATCACTCTTCAGAGAGAAGGATGTTGTGGGTGGCTATGTCAAAGACTTTAGAAAATCCTGATAAAATACACCTGTAGCTTGTCCCTTTTCTACTGATAGAGCCACCCAAGCACAGAAGTGCAATGTGTTGGTCAGGCAGGACCTGTCCTTGGTGAAGCTGTGCTGGCTGTCTCAAATCATCTTCCTGTCCTCCATGTGCCTTAGCACAGCTTCTAGGAGGATCTGTTCCATCATCTTCCCAGGCACAGAGCTGAGGCTGACAGTCAGTAGTTCCCAGGGGACTTCTTTCTACCTTTTTTAAAGGCAGGTGCAACGTTTCCCCCTTAACGAGTCACCTGGGAGTTCTCTTGACTGCCATGGATTTTCAAGTATCATGGAGAGTGACTTGGGAACTACATCAGCAAAATTCCTCAGGATTCTGGGATGCATCTCGACAGGTCCGGTAGACTTAAGCACATTTAGGTTCCTCAGGTGGTCATGAACCTGTTCTTCTCTAGCTCTCTCAGTCTCCATCCTGCTATTCATCCACTTGAGGATGTGGGAAGAGGAGGCTGCCTGTGAAGACTGAAGCAAAAATTGAGTTTTTCAAACATATGTTGAGTAGCTCTGTCTTGTCTGTTTCTACCTGTTCACCAGTCTTGTTCATTGGAGAGGATACACTTCTTTGACCTTTCTTTTCCAATTAACATACCTGTAGACACCCTTCTTTTTGTTCCTTGATAGATTTCGGTTCCAGTTTTGCCTTGGCCTTCCTCACTCCCTTCCCACTCAACCATACTTCTCTATATTCTTCTTGATAGCTGTCAGTTTCCACTGCTTGTGCATTTGCTTCTTTTCCCTTAGTTTGACCAGCAGCTTCCTAGTCAGACATACTGATCTCTTGCCTTACTTTCCGTATTTCCTTCTCTTGGGAATCACTAGCTCTTGTATTCTGTGGAAGACTTCCTTAAAGATCTGCCAGCTTTGTCCTGCTACCTTGCCCCATGAGCAGTCTCCCAGAGCATCCCACTATCTCCCTGAAAAGCTGGAATTCTGTCTTCCTAAAGTTCAGAAGCCTGATGTTACTCCTTACCTAACTGTATTCTTCCAGACTGCAGACTCCACCATGATCACTGCAGTCCAGGCTGCCTCCAACCTTAACATCCTTGATTAGCTCACTTACACAGGTGACCATCAAATCTAGTTTGACTCCCTCTAGTTAGCAGGGCTGACGATCACCTGGCCTAAGAAGTTGTCATCCATGCATTCTAGGAGAGTCCTGGATACAGCTCACCATGCTTCTTTTCCAGCAGATGACAGGGTGGTTGAAGTTGCTCAGCAGAACAGGAGAAGGGTGGTCATGACATCTAACTCAGATTTTCCCATGCAGCATGGTTTGCTTCATTTGATACAAAATTAGATTGCATCACTTGTACAAACAAGAAAACACATTTTTGTCCCAGACAGCACATAAACTGTGTCACAAAAAATAAAACTTGAGTCAGGAGTCAAGGAACCAGGGATCACATGAACAGTCCACTCAAAAATAATTAGGATTTTCCAGGATTATAGTGTTTACCCTAGATGTTACAGAGTCAGGACATGTTCTGCTTCATGCTCAGCAAGCTTTGTTAGAAATTTATTTTGGCTGGACATAGATTTCTAAGGAGCCATTAGATATCTTTTCTAATCTTAGTTTCCGTGTTATTTAACATGGAAAGAACACTATTAAGAAACTATTTCCTTTGATAGAAACACATCAATCTAATTGAAACTAATGGAAATTGAATGCCTGCAATTATGAGAAAACCAATTGAGTCCCTGTTTCAAGTGCTGCATGCCATAACTAGAACATGTTCTTATTCCTTCAAATGCTTCCTTTAGCATTTGACTTTGATGAACTGTAATTACATACCTTATATACATACATATATACATTTTATTTAAAAATCTAAACCAACTGATTTTAATCTAGCTTTTAAAACCCAAACCACAGAAATTTTTCCAACTAGAACAACATTCCAGGCTTGAATTTCCAACATTCCCGGTAGGTGCTCACCAAAACAGTGAAAGCACAAAAAGTTTTATTACTTGAAATTATTTACCTACCTCAAGTAGCCTCTGTTATGTCAGATAAGTCATATGAGCTTCTTCAAATGTGCATGTTTTATATTCAAACCATATTACTACTTTAGCAATCAGAACTTTTCTCAGGTGTAGCAGAAACATGAGCAGGCAGCCATGGACATACAGCTGAGGGTTCTGTACAGCACATCTTGCTCCAATAGCCCTGCTGTTTTGCTTGCTGCTATTTTTCCACTGGCTTTCAATAAAGCAGTACACAATTAATTCCCAATCTCGAAACCCTTCTGGGAGCACTGGTGTGAATATATGAAAACTGCTCAGCTTTTATCTGACAGTATGTGTTTTAAGCTCTAAAAATTGCCTTTTGACTCACAAAGAGCTGTGTTGCATAAAAACAAAGGCTAGAACCTGCTGTCAACTGTACCTTTTTTGTCTGTAAACTTTACTGCCATTTAATGGTATGAAAAATTTCAATCATATTACTGAAGTTCTGATGTGTGGAATTTTCACTAGGCTAAGGGGCAGCTTAGGCAAAATAGATGTAATTGCTGTGTAGGTGCATTAGTACATAAAATCATGCACCGTGGCTTCAAAAGTATTGTGTCAGTATCTTTAAAAGCCTTGGCATTGATTTCAGTGAAAAATAGCACTGAAAAAAATTTCAGTGGAAAAACTATGGCATTTTGGGTTTCTTCAGTGCAAGGCTTTGAAATCTCATCTCTTTTAAAGATACAAAGAAAATAAAATAAGGGTTAACCTACTGCTGGCTCATTAGAGTGTAAAATACAGCATGGTGGTCTCATGAAGTATTGAAGAATGATTGTTTTCAAAGTGAAAGATGGTGATAACTAAAGTTGTGCCTTTCTAGAGCTGGACAGGCCAGCCTGTGATCAGCAGTGGAACAAGTTGGTAGCAATGGTAGGTTTCTGGATAAGCTCCTTTTGTTGAATCAAACTTTCTGATATTCCAGCAGGTATCAACAAAAAGACTATTGCTCCATATACTTCCTTGACTGACCTCTTCAATGAGGCCTATACTTCTCTAATACACATTTTAAGGAATTTTAAGAAAGAATGACGGAGTGCCAAATGCTGGGTTAAACCTTAGGGGCTGTCAAAAGGCTAGTTTTTTAAAGCAGTAGAAAATTGTATGTTAAGCAGTTACAGGCATTTAGCATACACATACAGCTAAACATTTCAAATAATATCTCTGGTGGATGAATTCTTGTCCCTTGTGTATTATTTTCATGTTTGCCATGGATGTATTTGAGCCACAAACTCATCTTGAATAACATGCTAAGCAAAAGCCATAGACTGTTCTTCCTACACAACCTTTTGTGCCTACCTCACTCTCTAATCATAATATAACCATTATTTTTACCAAAAAAAGTTTATAAAAAATTTTTTCAGTGCTAAGGTACTTCAGAAACAAAAGATATCTTAACTGATTTCTAGCACAAATCATATGGATGCATACTACTCTCACTACTTAGCTATGCCTAAGTAGGCAGCTGTAATCTGACAACAAATAACACAAATTAGAAGTTTAATACGCAGGTGTAATTTCTTAAGTTACCTGCCATTTTAGTTTTAATTATTTTTTCTTCTTCATTTTTATCACCCTTTTTGTTTTCCTCCTGGCCTTAATACTATAAAAGCTTAAGATTATTTTACTCCTAGAATTTTACTCTTCAGCCACCCCTTAAAACTTCATTTTAATCCTTTAATCCTCTAATTTTTTTAATTAAGTTCTGAGTATAAAATTCTACAAATTTTCAGGAGAGATCATTCATACTCTCCTCTGATGAACTGGGAATGTATATGATCATTGCAGAGTCACAAACAAAATATATAATTATAATTATAATCCCACATAAAATGCTGCATAAAGTTGGAATGTGTCATACAAAAACAGAGATGGAAACTATTATTTGTAAGGAAGTCAGTAAGTTATTTTCTACTTCAAAAATGCTAGGTTACTACTCCTTAATTACTCAAAAATTTATCATACACCTGTAAATCACCTGGTCTCAGTGTTAAAATTAACACATTGAGATATGTAAATGGAATAGCTCCAGGCTTGCTGCAAAGTCAGCATTCTTCCTCTGCACTCAGGTTAGCATTATAGAAGAGCTGTAGTGAATTCTTTCTGTGTCTTCATTGGTCTTGAGTTATCATTTGCTTGCAACAGTAGCAACCAAGCTCTTCCAAGCTCACATTTTTCCTTAGCACCCAAAACTGTGTCCTCTTCTTGTTTTCCTCTCATCTCCACAGTCACCCTTGTGATGTGTTATTCAGAACATCCTCCTCATCTCTTTCCAGCTTCCTGTGAGAGTTCTGTCCCTACTACCTTTCTCTTCCCTCTGCTTATCTCAGAAAAACTCTCATCTCTAGAACAGACAGTTCACAGATCTACATCTCTTCTCCTTACCCATTCCCTCCAGGGCAGGTTGAAATCCTGGTCTCTCCAACACTCTTCATGGATACTTGCCTGCCAGTTTAAACAGCATGTTGCCAAGGGACAGCGTTTAATATCTTTTCAATCCACACTGATGTTTCAGGACAACACTGCAGTCCTGCTTGTCATCAGGTCCATAAGCTGTGTTTTCCTTGATCAGGCCTTCCCCCAGGTCTCTCTCATTTCCTAGATATCTGGAAGCCTTGTGTTTTATTTCTGCCTTTCATACCCCCTCATGTATAACTGGTGCAAGTTGATATCTGATACTAATTGTCTTTACAGTACTGCAGGAACTTTTCTCTGACCTAGACAGAAGCACCTTTTCTTTGTTCATGTCTATTCTGAACACTGTTGTGATTGTCAGTTACCTTGACTGCTTCTTTCCTGTCTCTGCATCTCTCCCATTCTCTTTTTTTTTTTTTTTAATCAAATGAATTGTGTTTCTAATCCAAGTTCAAGTCCTTTCTTGGTTAGGTAACCCCCTAGCTATCTCCTCTTTGATAACACAAGGTCAGCTCTTTACTTACTTCTAGTAAAGGGCCAAAAATATCAGCCCCTACCTGGCACTTCTGTGTATCTATTCTATGTTTTCATGAGTCCTTTGTGTTTTCTCCAATACTGCTGCACATACATAGAAGAAGCTTCATCAAAATTAACTTCTTAATCATCTTCACACACATACACCCTTTTCCATTATTTCCACACAACCTCCCTTTAATGATTAAGCTGTTTATTAAGATACTGTTATTATTATTACTATTATTATCCTTATGATACATTGTTTCTTTGCTTTCTTGTTCACCCACAACTATCTGTCATGTCAACCACTTTCAAATTTTTGGGGTGCCATAGAATCAGAATTGATTCTAAAAAAAAACCAAGTTCTTGTTTCAGAACTGTTGCTCAAAAACTTTACTAAAATAGAATAAATATCAAACCATAAAGCTGAATGTGTGGTCCAGGTGAGAGGCATTGCCCACTCTGAAGAAACTAGGGATGTCCATGAGGCCAAACCTGATTCTGCCTGCAACCTAATCTCTTAGTCACATGTAAACTCTGTAAAGCCGCTGGGGTTTTTAGTACTGTCAGTCGGTCCACAGTCCAGATGTAGAAATTGAAGCCATAAAAACAAATCCACTCCTGTCATCACTTTACAAACAATTGTACAGTGCCCATGGAAATGAAAATACTAACTCATAAACCATAACACTGGAGATTGTGAAATAGTCCTGATAAGATGTGCTGAACCATGACAGGGTAAAATTATGATAGTGGCTTGTCCTTATTTTTTTTTTCTTGCCCATTCAGAGACACTGGCGGAACAGCTGTTTGCAGGATGCACTGAGTGCTTACTTGTAAAAATCAGGCCCTGATAAAGATTCTGCCCTTTTCCAGATGGGGGTCTAGATCTCACCACAAAGGTCATGAATATTCCTTACTTTGCTCTTCCATCAAACTCCTTCTGCTTCTGAGGGTGAGGCCTCAGGATACAGCATGTAGTAAACTCTGCAACACAGCATCATGCAGAAAGTTATTTGCACCCAGAAAAGGTAAGCTGCATGTACTCATGTACTATTTTGCTGTGCCAGAATGTTCTCACTGACATAGGTAAAAGTGGCAGTGAAGGCAAAGAGAAAAAGGCTTTTTTCCATATAAGCAACGTAGATTAGACACAAATCCAGGATGCCCAGACAAAACATGTGCTATCTACTCAAATCTACAAGAGACTGACTAGGACCTTCATTTTGTGGTGAGCCACGCAAAGAAGAAGAGTAAGATCAGGCCAAGCAAGATATCTCTATGTTTCTGGGATAGATAGCTGTCTGGAGGCCGCTGGAAGGCAGTGATTCTCCCAGAAATAGAGCTGTCAAGTGTTTAAAGTGAAGGCAAAGCTCATTCTATCTGATAAACCAAGGTTACACCTGTGGGGTGACTTCTGAGGTGAGGCTATTTCTAAGGCTCGGGTTTTTTCAAATCACTTACCTTCATAGCTGTTGACGCTAGTGTGTTTATGTGTGATAGTTTAATCTGCTATCTATCTGAGTACCCTAAAGATGGTAAAAGATGTGTTTTCATAGCCAGGGACATAAATGAATTTTTTGTGGAGGTCAAGAGATGCTTGTCCCTCTCATGCACTGCAGCAGACATGAATAGTCAAGGTCTCTTGCATGTTGAAAAGCAAGATGGGATGAAGGTTCTTAGATACTCAGATACAGCAAATGTGGTAGTCTTTTTTCAGAAAGGCAAATGCTACTGCCCAATGTCATTGATCCCAACCATAAATCTGGTATTGAAATTCTGACATATTACAAAACTGTTAAAGTTGGGAAGTTACCATTGAACATCCATGCACATTTGGAATCATGGCTGTGGAATGAAAGAAAAACAATTCCAAGGAATATATTTCAATCAAATGTGCCATAAAGGATCTGAAATTCCTGAAGGTCTATATCGCAGTTTCATAGAGACACTGCCTTAAAGCTGTTTCTGGTGATATGTTACATGTTTCTGTGTAAGTTTGACAGAGCAGACCCATATATTACATATTTTTTTCATGCTACTGCATGGACAATCTCAAATAAACCTGCCCCCTCCCACCATCCTCAAACTGAAAAATAGCCATGTGCTGACCTAAAAAGGATCTCTGCACCTCTGGAGGAGAAAAGGTTCAAACCTCAACATCCATGTCTACAAGGAGCCTAGCATTATCCCACCATGCCACCATGCTTTCCTGACCCCTGCTTCCCAACCTATCCCCCCTGCAATGTGTGCAAGTCCCAGCAACCTGGAAATCTTGCCAGGGAAGGAAGAAAGTGGTGCAGCAGAGCTAATGAGCCTGACTTGGCCCTGCTGAGAAAGTATTGGGGTTGCAATTCAAGTGAGCCATAAGATCTCAATTAAAAATGGGTTAAATGATGTGGCCCAGTTAAGCTCTACTCAAGTTTTGACAGAGCTACTTTACTACAAGCAAATTATTGTCATGCAGAAAGAGAAAACAGCAAGCAAAAAATTTATTTCCTGTATAATTTAAACCTTATCAGCTGAAATAATAATAATAATAATAATAATAATAATAATAATAATAATTCATTATTTCAGAGAAATAAAAGAGAAGCCTGAACTTGCCACTTCCCTGATGTGCTTCTTTGGTTATTTTTCCATCACTTCATCCCACACACCTGGGCTGTTTTCGCTGAGTCCCCACTTGCAAGGCTTTTGCTATCTCACCATACCTGCTCTTCTCTATGTATTATCAGCATGCCATGGACATGGCATTTTTCACCCTAAGAAGAGAAGGCTCTGGGGAGACCTATGGAGCACTTACAGTACTTAACAGGGCCCTTGAATGACCAAATCATTGAGCTGGAAAACATCTCCAAGTCCAAGCCCAACCTTTGACCAAACACCATCATGTTAGTCAACTAAACCATGCCACTAAGTGCCATGTCAAGTCCTTCCCTGAACATTTCTAGGAATGGTGATTCCACCACCTCCTCGGGCAGCACGTTCCAATGCCTAACAACCCTTTTTTGACAAAATACTCTGTGAACTCCCCTAGCACAGCTGGAGACTGTCTCCTCTTGTCCTGTCATTTATTACCTGGGAGAAGAGGCTGACCCCCACCTGACTACACTCTCTTGCAACCAGCTGTAGACAGTGATGAGATCCTCCCTGAGGGTCCTTTTCTCCAGGATAAACAACCTTAGCTCCTTCAACCACTCCTCATATGACTTACTCTCTCTAGAGTCTTCCCCAACTCCACTGCCTTTCTCTGAACTCATTTCAGCACTTCAGTGTCTTGTCATGAGGGACTCAGAACTGGACACGGGATTCAAAGTGTGGCCTCAGTAGTGTTGAGTACAGGGGGACAATGGCCACACTATTTTTTATATAAACCAGGATGCCACTGGCCTTCTTGGCACCTGTGCACATACTGACTCATGTTCAGCTGCCATCACCAGCACTGCCAGGTCCTTTTCCTCTGGGCAGCTTTCCAGCTACTCTGCCTCAAGCCTGGAGTTACTATCACCAAAGTGCAGGATGCAGCACTGGGGTGTGTTGAACCTCACACCACTGCCTTTGGCTCATCAATCTAGAATGTCCAAATCCCTCTGCAGAGCCTTCCTTCACTCAGCTTGGTGGTTTTTGTCAGCTTACTGGGTATTCACTCAATTATCTCATCTAGGTCATCAGCAAAAATACTAAACAGTGCTGAGCTCTGGGGAATCCCCAGTGACTGGCCACCAACTGAACCACTTTCTAGACCCAGCCAGTTTTTAACACAGTGAAGAGTACACCTATCCAAGCCAGGACTAGCCAGTTTCTTTAGGAGAATACTGTGGGAGACAGTGTCAAATGCTTTGCCAAAGTCCAGGTAGACAATATCTAATTTTCCATTATCCACTCAGCAGGTCACCTGCTCATAAATGAATATCAGGTTGATCAGGCAGGACCAACTATTCACAAACTTCTGCTGGCTGGCCCTGATCTCTTTGTTGTCCTACATGCCTAGAGTGTGAAAGCACTCAAAATTATCAGTTCCATAAAGTTCCATAACCAAGGTCAGGCTGACAGGCCTGTACTTCCCTGGATCCTCCTTCTGACCCTTCTTCTAGATGTGACCATTGGCCAGCCTCCAGTCTCCCTGGTTTACCAGGACCAAGGATAAAAGACAGAGAGAGGCTTGGTGAGCTCTTCTGTCACCTCCCTCAGTACCCTTGGATGAATCCTGTCTGGTCCCATTTATGAGTATAAACTTATGCTTTAGCAGGTCAATGACTACTTCCTCCTGGGTTTCAGAGGGTCTTTTCTTCTCCCTCTCCCTGTCTACCAGCTCAGGGGATTGATTGCCTTGGGGATCTTTGGTCTTACAGCTATAGATTGAGGTAAAGAAGGCATAAAGTACCTCAGCCTTTTTCTCATCCATGGTGACAGTGTTTCCCCTTCATCCAATAATGAATGGAGATTTTCTTGGCCTTCTTCTTACTATTAATGTTTTTGTAAAAGCACTTTTTATTTTCTTTCACAGCAGTGACCAGATTGATTCTAGCTGAGTTCACCTTTCTAATTTTCTTTCTACAAGACCTACTTGTACTTCTCTTACCTGCCCCTTCTTCCAAAGGGCAGAAAGTCTCTTAATTTTCCTGCAAAAGCTCCCTGTTCAGACAGCCCATTTTTCTTCCCAGCCAGGGAATGATGGAGGCAAGTTTTTAGCAGGGTCTGTTGTGACACGATAAGGGACAATGATTTTAGACTGAAAGAGGGTAGATTTAGTCTGAATATAAGGATGAAGTATTTCATGATGAAGTTTGCTCAAACACTGGAACAAATTTTTCAGAGAGATGGCAAATGTCCTATCCCTGGAAGCATTTAAAGTCAGGTTGGATGGGGCTCTTAGCAAACTTACCTATTTGAAGATGTCCCTGTCAATATCAGGAGGGTTGGATACAATGACTTTTAAAGGTCTCTTCAAAAACAAACTATTCTGTGATTCTATGGTAATTATTTCATTCTACACAGAATAGTTCCTGTTACTAGATATCTAAAAACTATGGTTATATCAAATGATTATAAACAGAACTGAAAAAAATTAGGCACTAGCCATCCAAATATTAGAAAAAAATTTTCAGCAATAACTAACCAGGCTCAAGCAAAGCTGCAGTCAACCCATGTTCAGAAAAAGACTGGGACCTTGCTGGGTTAGTTTACCTGCTGCCTCTTTATTAGTGATAATAAATCCACATTTACCAGGCTACAAGGCTACAGCTAGGCCAATCCTGGAATACATAGGTATGTCCAGATGTACATATGTACACATGCACTGTTCTCATCCAGAGAGATTAATGAGATCTAAATTGCCAAAGACTACAGAGTTACTATGTTTTCTGTAGAGCTGTGTCTCATTTCATTCCAGTGATGAAATGCCAGCCTCTGCCTAATGTGCTTTTGGTTTTTCAATGCCAGGCTTTCCAACAGACCAGAGTTCAACAGTTTTGGAAGAAATCTTAATTGAATGTCCTGATGGAAAACACAGGTTTTCATCCCCCCAGATTAGAGCTGTCATTTCTTTTGTTGTCCTCTATAATTTCTGTTCTATGACCTATTCATGACCATTTTGTCCTCAGCACTGTTGTTTTCTACTTTAAAATAAATTCCAACCCACTTGGGAACTGTTTCTTCTTTTTTTTCCTTTTCTAAGGGTATCATCTCATAAAATGAAATTCAATTACAGATTTGGATGTTTTGAACTGTGACCTAATGACCCAGCCTACTACACATTGTTTCTTCACATTTCTCAGAAACATTCTCTCTGGAATAGTTTCTAATAAATTTAGCCCACAAACTCATGTTCTAAAGTACAAAGCAGGGAGACCAGACCTTCTGCATGAGAATTTGTGGGCTTTCTTCATAAATTTGGGGGTGGAAATAAAAGGTTTTTTTCAAAAGACATGCTAAGAGATGCAACGTCCCAGACCCAGCTATTTTGAAAAGGGATAAATTTTAAAAAATATTTCTAAGAAACATTATTGCACTTCCCTATTAAATTTCAATTCATGTAATTCAAACATTGTCAGAATTGACTGGTTTACTTTGAAGATGTTCTCCACATAAGAGTTTTCAAATTATGATCTTTCATGCCTGTAATGTGGCTAGAAAAGACAGTAATTGGCTGGAGCCCTCTCTTAATTTAAAGCCTTCTCCTAAATCTACTTTATTAAAATCTTTGTTAGGAACTAGTTGAGAAAACAATTTGCTCTCCATGTGCCAGACATGACTATCATCCATCATGAGGCTTACGTGCTTCCCTTTTTAAAGAGTGACCTCTCCATTCTGAATATGAATTCATCTGTTGATGCTCTCACCACTTGACTGGGATTTTCCTCAGCTTACAGGGCTTGTTTCTAGCTGCGCACAGCATCTGAAGAAGTGGAAAATAACTGTTAGATCTCACCACCACCAGAACGAAACACAAGACTCTCATTCTGGCATCAGCTTGGAGGGTTCTGTTTTTACCAGTGAGGTGGAACAAATCCTCTGTAAGAAACTTTGACTTCAAGAGACATTCTTTTATTGCACAACTTATCTGGATGCAGACATATGTAGAGGACTCCAATACCCTTGGAAAGAGGAACCTCCTTGGCTTAGCCTCCACAGTGGTGTGAAGCAGAGCCCCATTAATCCTAAACTCCATTCTTTAGCATGCAATGGAACCAAGGGAACTACAGCAGAAGGGCCGTATCTAGATATTGATATTAAGTGTTAGCTAGTCAAGAAAGTAGGCTAGCTAACAGTTGAAGCTTAGAAGCTGTTATTAAAACATAAAACAAGCTCCAATAGTTGTATAGTAGCATAACAGTCTCATGGACTTGCATGGTGGAGCATGTATCTCCTTCAACACCATTGAAATAAGAGGGAAAGATAACCTTAAAATGACAACAAGACAATGCAAATGTGCACACTTTCATCTTGCTGAGTAATCTGACAGATTCTGTGACTGAGACAGACTGAACCTGCTATGTATTACTAAAGCATAGTCCCAGCCATCATTTAGGGTAATTTGGTTCCTAGCTTTCACCAATTCCTTTTCAATGCATGGTTTTATTCTGCATTTAAACAAAAACCTCAAACTTCATTATCTACCTCTTCACATACCTTGAAAAGAGCTTTCCATTTCCTGAACAAGTTCTTTAGCAGTGTCTGTGAGGCTTTTATTTTTTTTTTTTTATGTTTTCATCAATTTTTGCAGGTTTATTTATGAGGCCTCACTGCTGTGCTGCCTAAGAGGTTAACAGATTACTACTGTTGTAGTCAGTGAAATAGAATATTGGTCTTAGAATACAAACTGTCCTCCTGGGAGACTTATTTTCAAATAAGTCTTTAACTCGGAATAGATTTCCCTTATGAAGCCAGACATGCATAGCATTACTTTGAGCCTATCAAATAATTTTCTGCAAACTGAAATAATCTGTCGTAATAAATAATGATCTAGCTCAAAAATGTTCCTCATTTTGAAAAGACTTGGCACTACAGATATTTCTTATATATTGCATTATGAAAATAAAATCTGTTTTAAAAATCATGCTTACCTAACATGTTAGGAAGTACTCTCATCATTTGTATTGTGGATTTTTCTTTCATTTCCTCTTTGTAGACATATCCATCTAATCTTCCTCTCAGATGGCACTGTCATGTAGACAAGTTCTCAATGCAGCATATTACAAGGCAGTAACAAAACCACACAGCTACCTAAGATCAGAAAGCGCAGTCAGTATTTTCCAGAACTCACAATGGATCAAAAAACATATATCAGAATTACTGGAAGAAACCAGTAATGTACCAGATGGAGAGGACCACTTGCTGGAAAAAAAATAGTGAATAATTTTTTAAAAAATAATTTCATGATCTGTTCATGAACTTGCCAGGAACATTACATTTGTCTGATGGATAAATTATTCATTGAGAAATATTTCTTCAGTACCATCTGTGACTAAAGTTTCAGAGCATTGTACTGTTTGTTAATTCACTAAGGGTTTAGAATTATTATTTAAAGCCTGTCTATGATAGAGGCTGTGGAAAATGTTATAATAAATACAAACAAATCACTCCAAGCATGAATTAGATAAAAGAGATAATTATAGCAAAACTATGATTAAATGGCCAACTTTTGGTGTTTAAGTGCAGAAAATCATCAGTGACTGACACTGGAGAAGAATGCAAACAAGCTAAAATGGGAGGACACATCTCTCTCTCCTGCCGACACATTCACACTCCTGCCTGCCATTCCCCTCCACTGACTATCCTACAGGACATGGATTCTGCTGTTCACACTCTTTCCTCCCTCTAGTCCTACCTATTTTCTTCCTTCCACATCATTGTCCTTTGGCACTTAGTTCTGTTTCTCCTCTGTGAGATCCTCTCCTGCACAGATGCCTTCATTCTCAGTGCTACTAGACCAAAGTTGTGAACATTTTTGTAATTTGCTCATCTGAGCTGGGTGCTACTGCTGCTTCTCCCTTTGTCCTTTGCCTCTCACTTTCCCCAAATGTAAGAAAAGACCCCACATATCAAAAGGGGGAGGAAGCGACAGCACTCTCACCACTTGACTCAGTTAACATTCTCCTCTGTCTAGCACACCTTGAGGAGTAATTTGGAGGAATATCCCACACCGGGCTGGGGAGGAGCAGGAACCACACTATTCCTTTTCAAGCTTTCTGGAAACAGCTGTCCTAGTTCACAGCATTTTGTTTCCCTTAGTACATGAGCCACTTCTGCCTCCCACATTAAGGGTGCTGATATGAAATGTGGTTGCTAGGATTTAAGGGTTACTCTAAAACTATTCTTTGTGTATGTGTGTATGCATGCACATGAACAAAAAAACCCACCCAAAACCTAGCATTTGCATTCAAAAGGTCCAGGCTCACAGAAAATAAGTGTAACACTATTGTGAGTCAACTCCACAGAAGAATTTGGCACTGTTCATTTTTGGCGTTGATCATTTTTCTTCTGACAGAACACATCAAATACAGGCTGAGGTCTGCATAATGTGCACAATACGTCCTAGGGGAATAAAAATCTTGTAAAAGAGCTTTTGGAGAGGTGGTTGGAAAGCAAAGAGGCTTTATGTTCTCTCTGCCTGTAGTTCCGAAATGCCTACTATAGAGCTAACGTTATTTCCCAACATGTCTGCTGGAACATATTTCAGAAAAGTAATGCTTCTTTCTTCACCCTCTCAAGAGATTCAAGGCAGAATTTCTGAGAAAAGCAAAGATTTGCAGATGTTTTAAGAGCCATTGTTGCCCTGCTTTTTGAAAATTCTGACCCAGATGCAAGAACTGCTGTTGCAAAACTTGTGCAGAGCTCACCAAGGTCTAAATCCAGCCAGTCAGGATAGTCTTGGCTTCTCAGGTGCATCAAGAACCTTTGAGTTGGGATATATCTCAGCTGAACTCTGAATCTGTCTGGGAATTGGCTATGGCCCAGTCCAAAAGTACATAACAAACTGAGACAGTTTTGCTTGAAGCATGTGGTAAAAGTGAGGTCTTATTTGAAGGAATTTAGGAAACCTGAGACAAAGCTGAGTTAAGTACCTGGTGGGAAAGATTTTTCTTCACTATTCAGTTTTTACTATTAATTAATGGGATGATAAACCAGCATCACCTCTTTTCAGCATCTGCAATGACAGAAAACTTACCTTCCTCATTGCTAAACAGGTGCTATTCAGAGAAGATTTTAAATTCCTGATCTTACAGTTTATTTGGAGTAGTGGCTCAACAAGTCACAGATTATATGTGATCACACCTGACAAAAATCTACATCAATTTTAAATTCCCTGTGTATATTAATCTGAAATTGTTACATAATGTCTAAAAATTCTGCCTTTAAATTCTGACTTTTCTGTACTCCCTGGGGGTTTTTTTCCCCTGATTTTTTTTTTTTTTTATTAAGCAAAAGCTTTGGACAGTGTTCCTGTAAACTTATTTTTGCTGAAGCTGATCTGAGGAAAATAAATAATCCTTTAGAATGTGCATAATTGTGTAAGAAAAACATATTCTCCTCCTGCTATATGGCTTGTGAAAAAATTACAATATTATTGGTACAAGGTAGTACTTAAACTAAAACCTCAAGATTAAATAAACAAGTATTTAAATTTCTTATATTTAAATTAAATGTAGAAGAAAAAAATTATTTGTCATTCCTTTGGGGCCTTGCCATAACTAAAATTTAAGAACAGCCATGGAACTGAAAAAAAGCCCAAAGTAAAGAACCTAAAGAAGTAAAGAAGTTTATGAAAGTCCTAAAAGTATTTCTTTCATTGAGGCTCTCAGATTTTTTTTTTCTCTGATCAGAATTCCTGTATGGAAGAATAACATATGAGGAGTTTAAAAAGAAGCAAGCATATTTTTGTAGAAGCTTATAATTGAGGAGGATTTTTGATAGGATTATTCTTAGCAATGATTGAAGATGCCTAGTTTCAAAAATGAAGGTACTTCAATACATATAACACAATATTTATGAGTTCCTAGATCCATAGAGTATTTATGAGTAAGATTTTTAAGACATCCCATTGTCCTGTGTCAGGCCAGGAGAGGGTTAATTTTCACAGTAGCCTGGAGAAGCATGGCCAGAACCCAGGCCACCCCACGAAATACACAGAGGATGGGAGGAGAAGGGATCCTTTCTGGCCAGGTGGGTGATGCAGCACCAGGCTCTGTGTGGTGAGCACTCACCCTGGAGAACTGTCTGCCTCTCTTGTATGCTGTTGTTCTTTTTGCTGCTGTTACCCTTCATTTCTTATTTCATTGCTGTTACTAGTAATTGTATTCTTATCCCAACCCATGTTCTTTACCTTTTGAGCCTTCAGTTCTCCTCCTCATCCCACTGCAGGGAGCAGGAAGACTAAGCAAGCAGCACAGTTCAGAGTGTTTCAGTGGGAGCACTAAACTGAAAAATAACATCCCTAAACCACAAGACTCATACGTTTATCAGAGCATAATTCATTGACACATCTACATAATAAAGCAGACCTGCCAAAGCACATGGAATACCTAACCAAAATCTGTGTATTAGAATTCATGCCACCCTCTAAACACTGTTTACATTAAAATCAAGTGTTCATCACTATCTATTTAGTATACTTAACTAGAGAACATAGAAGGTACCAAGGTATGATAAAAATTCTGCTAATGTACATGTTTCAATTAGAGGAAAATAATCTTTTCCTGGCCTCATCATTGTAAATATTGCATTTTCAATAAGCAATAGATATGAAGGTTTTGTTCTCCTTGAAAGTCAGCAAGAGATGTTGAAAAGGAGACATGTTGTTTGAGCTGGAAGCATCTGTGCTAGCTTTTGAGTGTAAAAAAACTAATTCTATGAGACAAAAAAACCCCAGTCTTTCTCATATTCATCGCATTTCTCTGGGAAGACCTCAACATTTTTCTTTACCCCAGCTCAGCTGCATTGCTCTCTCAATGGCCCTGCTTTAGTCAGTTCCTGCTGATCTTACAGCATAGCCCTACTACAATTCAACAGAGTACAAATTTGAGACAGATGGTGAAACACGAAGTCTTGGACAGTTCTCTTCTGGATATTTGCATTTGCAGGAACAAGAATCATTTTTGAGAGGAAGTTCCAAAATTTATCACTCAGAAAAAAGGTCTAACACAAAGCTTCAGACCGCAGAATTTTCTTACGGAGGCAACCTCAAACCTGACGTCAGTAGGAATTGCCAATGACTACTTCTCCATCCTTTGAATATAAAACTTCTGAAACAAATATAAATTGTCATGATCAAAACAAATACTCAAGGTCTCATGATCTTAACTTCTGCATTCCTTCTGATCCAGTCTGCAGTAACATCAAGCCATTACTTTTTAAAGTTATGATTTTATAAACTTTTTAAAAGTTTTTAGATGGATAACTATCCCAAATCTACATGAAGGTACTATCCACATTATTATATAAATAATGTTATCTGCTGCCTTGAGCAGTACTTCACAAAGTACATGAAATTTGAATAGGCCCTCAAAAAAACTACTTCTGAAGAAGAAAACTGCATTTTATGTGTTCACACACTATTTCCCTTATTCTTGCTAATAAGAAAGGGATTACTTTCATTATTAAATATTCATAAAATGCATGCATACCAGTAAAGTAGTTTTATGTTCCCAGCTGTTACAGCATAAATTGGAATAAAGACAAGCTTGCTTGAATTAAATGGCATCCAGTCCACTAGGGCAGAGTGCCTAAGTACACGGGGTTTTTTGTGTGTTACCTCAGCCAAAAAGAAATGCCCATATAGAGAATCAAAGGGACAAAACCAGTTCCAAGTCTGAGAACATCCTGAAATTCACAACAAGGTGGTTTTTGGCTCCCCATTGTGCCTCTGAGCACAGTCATAGGCTTTTTTTTATCTCAGAAGAGATTTTGTAGGATGCAAAATAATAATGTCGTGGTTCATCAGAAAGAGAACCTGACACAACACCCTCTGACCTGACAGGGCTTTGCCAATGATTTACAAAGCATTCCCAACATCTATTGATGTGTTAGGAAACCTTAGAATTTTCCTGTCAGCTGGAGGCCACCACTTAGCAAGTAGCAGGAACTCACACAGGCAATGCCAATAGACTCTTTCTTTAATTGCTTTTCCCTGACACATTAACTCCAGGGATTCTTCCTCTGATGGGCTCTAGGGGCCACAGGATTAAAAACCACTGAATTTTCAAAAGAAACAGGAGAAGAATAAAGTTCTTAGGAAGAAGGAATAGTTATTAGCAGCTGATTCCAGGCAAGTTTCATTTCAATTGTTGTGTTCAGTGTGGTTCAGCAGGTGATCCTGCAGGTGGAGGAGTCAGTGTAAAGCTAGCAGGTATTTGTTATCCATGATGTTATCCCCGGGCTGCTGTCAGCCCACCTTACATGAGCAGGACCAGGAGGCAGCATTTTGTCCACTAAGGCTTATTTTCAGTGTGAGACAACCAACTATCCATACTGATGCTATTTATCACCACTACACATTCATAAAATTCATGCCTAGTAAATGGAAGTTTTCAGTATTAGCACTTGTTAATACTGACATCTCTTCCCAACGGCCTGTTAGTGATTGCTGTAAACAAAGGAATGAGTTCTACTGAAGTAAGAAATTTTTCAGCTGAGTGTTGAAAGTGTGGTTTCCACTGCAGTTAAACAAGACAAATCCCCCAAGAACCCCACCTAAATACCTACATTTTTACATTTCAAAGGCAATCCCAATGACTAATACATTACTATTGAATTCCTATGGAGTTCTTTTCCACTCTCTTAGAACTCACAGCAGCACTCATATCAATATGATCAATATGATTATAAAGAAAAATCAAATCAGAGGTAAATAGTAATGTACTTCAGGCATTAATATTTATGGTGGGAATTTTACTTTCCAATTTAGGCACTGAAAAATACTGCAGAGTTTTCTCACAATATTCCAATGACTAGAAGCAATCAAAAACTGAAGGTTGCTCTGGAGGAAGATTTACTGCTGAAGTCCACAGCCAAAGCAGGAAACAAAACCCTCTTTCAAGTACTTGGCTTGTATTGCCATCCTTCTTAGCCTCCGTCTGTACTGCTTGCATTTTGCAACCTACAGAGATGACTGAATAACACAAGAAGCTATTCAGTAAGACCTTCACATAAAATGTATGCTTTCATTTCACTGCTGCTCTTTGCTGGGCTTGGGGCTGGAACAGCTTCTTTTGAGCATACTTAGGACTGTTTGCTAACATGTCCTGGTCTCAGCCCAATCCACAGAAAATGTCAGGCTATTAAAATCAATTAAAAGGAGACAAAAGCAGTGTTTTCTGTAGCAATTGAAGAAAGTTCTGCACCACACAAAGCTACATAGGACCCCACAGAGCAATCAGGCAAATACAAGGATTTTTGTCATGGCCAATCACTCACCCCATGGCAAAATCTGGGAGTCATAACTGAATGCCAATGGCCCTATTTACAATATGTGGTAGGGCCTTAACCCAGTCAGACCCAAGACGGGCTGAAATCAGAATGATCATGCTAAAAATTTGCTCCTGAACAGTGGATGGCCTCTGGGTCATTACCAGCAGCATCCTCAGACTCTGCTCAGGAAAGCATAAGCAACTTAACAATGAGGCACAGGCAGTTTAGAAGAAGTGAAGGCAAGAATGGACAGGAACAAAACTTCTATCTCTGCTTATGGAATTTTCAGAAAGCACAAGAGAATCACAGAGAAGTACAGTGCATTTAGTGACCCTGCATTGTTGCATTAAGTCTATGCCGACGACTGTTTCTCTGGTTCAGTCAACAACGTGCCAGCAGTGAATGAAAATATCACAAACATCATGAAAATGATGAAGAGTTTGTACATTTTGTGTAATTACATGCTTATGCTCTGAGCTCCCTGGCACAAGGCCTGTTGTCCTGCAGCATGAACACACTCTGCTTAAAATGCTGGCACCATCAATAGCTATGGTCATAAAGACACAGTGCTGAAAGTTAGAGGAGCACCACACAAGGAAAACCTTAGCCTAAAATTAACACACTTGAAACTTTCTCCAGTTGTACTCTGTTTACAAATCATTTAAGATAACTCTAAAAATATTCCAGAAACTGATTCACTGTACATGATTATGAATGGTTCCATTATCTCTAACAAAATTACACTGTTTTATTTTAGCAAGTTCCACTTTCCACAAAATTGTGTACTGGTTCTTTAGAGTCCTCTCAAAAATAATATAATCTAACAGTATTTTCATCTTTTTGTCATTTGTTTTTATTATTTTCAGAATATAGAAACACAGTTTCTTTAGTTCTGATGCTAGGCTTTATTTTATTTAGTTTCTGTCCTAATACCTAGAATCATATTAGCAAATTCAACTTTTTTTTTTTAATACACAACATTGTAGAGTCAGACAGTGCCAGAATATTAAAAAGAAGCACCAAAAGTTGATGTTATTTTTATGGCATATATCAGTATCTGATAAACTGTAATAGTAAAGTGATTAGCCCATTCTCCAAACTGTAAAGGCTTTTTCTTTTTTGATACAAAAATTCTCTCTAGTCACTTTCATCGATATTGATAATAACACTTTGCTCAACTGTTCAGTTGAAAGATAATAAAAAGCCCACCTTTCATCATTAAAATAAGAAAAACATCACTTCCCAAAAACACAATATGCCGTACATACAATACATATAATATAGTTTTTGTCTTCATCCTGTACTTTTTAATTAAAACAAGTTGTTACAATGCAATTTCCATTTTCAACTGGGTCTTCCTTTCTTTCAAGTGCATTGACAATTATCTTGTCCTTTTGAGCTAATGATTGGAATGAATCCAAAGGCTAATATAAAACAACCTGTGGATCCTTTCAACGGAGTTACAGTGTTTGAGAGAAGGGTATTTCCCCATAGAAGGCCTCTCAGAGCTGCATTGGCATTGGTAGCTGGAGAGGTGTTGATAACAGGTCTGTGTTTGTACTGCTGGGCAGAGCTAGCACTTAAACTGTCAGCCCTTGCACCCACAGTCTGTTTGTGTGCGAGATCATGGGAGGGGACATGGACGGGGCAGCCACCCCACACCGTGCCATTTCGTGGGATGGCTGCTTAGATATAAAAGTTAAGAGAGAGGAGGAACGGCGGGAGTGGGCAATTGTTATTTACAACAGTCATTTTCTATAGCAGCAGCTACACAAGCTGAAGCCCTGTTTCCCAGAAAGTGGCTGGACAGTACTTGCTGACGGGAAGTAGAGAATAACATCTTTTGGGTATTTCCTCAGCCCACACGTACATGACTTTTTGCTTTAGTAACCTACCTTTATCTTAAGATGGAAATAACCCTAGTGAGTTATTTTGTGCCCCCATCCTGCTGAGGATGGGAGTGACAGAGCAGGTTGGTGGACACCTAGCATGCAATCAGGGTCAACCGCCAGCAGTCTTTTTTGACATCCAACATGGTGCCCAAGGAATTTTAAATAAGGACAGAAACTGAGAGATGTAACAGACATGGGCTGAACAATGTTAGAGTGGAATGATCACGGGCAATTTTTTGTAATTGTGGGGAAAGGATGAAGGGTGGATTTTTTTGCCAGTTGTCCTCTTTCAATATTGATGATGTTATTTTGATGTGTGGATTTTTTGTTTTGTTTATGTGAAGGAATTATGTGAAGATTGTGTGATGAATGTGGATTTTAATGGAAATTCTTAAATATATGAATCACAGAAGCAAGGGGTTTGCATGGCAAGGTTTTGGTAGCAGGGAAGCTTCTGGGAAGCTTCCCCTGTGTGCAACTGTTGTGAATGAAAGTTTTAAGGTTGCTTAAAGAATCATTGACAAGGGTACTGGCCAAAACAGGTTTAATATTAAAATTTAAATATTAAAATTTAATACTGAAAGCACAACAAAGGTATTTGCCAAGGTTCATTCTGCTAGTTAACTCAATGGCTAAAGCATGTAGAGAAAAAGAAAAAGAAAAAATTCCCAGATCAATCAAAGCAAAATAAACCCAAATTTAACTGGGCAGTGCAGGAAAGGTAGAGAGAACAATAGGAAAGCATAAAGATAAAAGGGAATATGGAATACCCTCCTGGTAAGTTCCAGGGTTCAGAGTAGATCCCCATGCTAAACTGAGCCCAGAACTGACCAATAGTTTATGCCTAGAAGTCCAACAACATTAAATTACACTTGAACTTAACTACACTTAATAAGTTAAACAGTTTAGAAAATGATTCATATAGAATTTACTGTGTCACAACAGTAACTCATAGGTCTGACTTACTACAAATTTAAAATAGTTAAGAATCTAGTAAAATATTCTTAGTACATTCGTTTCAGCATATTCACAGTCGCACGCCCACAGACACAATCTGTACAAGGTATATGCCTGTGAAAAATTCCCCTCAAACTTGGTGAAATACTCACTTTGGATGTGTCTGCATCTTCTCAGTGAGCAGAGGGCTGGACTTCAAGCTGTTGGGGGTACCAAGCCAGGAACCAGTATCACCATTCAGTGATCCTCTAAGTACAGCAAACTTGAGACTTCACTGACTCTGAGAGGCCCCACTCAGGGGGAGTTTGCTGGTCACAGCCACTGCTCCAGGACAGCTCAAAGGGTCTCACTTTGGACTGCTATGAATGGGTCACAAGAGAGTGGGCTTTAGTCATGGTGATTTTCTGTCCTGGCTGCAGTTCAGATTGATAATTGCATTTGAAGGTTTGATAAGAAAAATATTATTTGACTTGGGTTGTTATTCAGGAAAGAAAAATAAGTTTCCAAGGCTGTTCATTAAAAACAGGAATTCATCAGACAGCACAAGTTCCTGGTAGCAGACAGGGTTTCTGATAAGCCCAAGAGGGGCTTAGCCCAGGTGCTGTACATCAAGGCCAAGGTCTAGTAGGCATTTCTCATTTCACACTGTGGCATAGCAGGGAGAAGAGCAGGCAATGCACCACCACACCAACAGAGCCACTGCCAGCTGGCTCTGGCCAAGGCTGAGCCCATTGACAATGGTGGTAGCACCTCTGGGATAACATGTTTAAGGTGGGGGAAAAGTTAGTGCAGATAAAGAAGAGGGAGAAATAGGAGAGCAACCACTCTTCACAGTCAGTGCAGAAGGGGGCAGAGGTCTTCCAGGCACTGGAGCTGAGATTCCCCTGGAGCCCATGATGAACACTATGGTGTGGCAGTTGTGTCCCTGCAGTCCATTGAGGACCCCACAGCTCATTAAAACAGCAGCAAATTCCAGCAGTGAAGTATGCAGATTAGCATCTACCCTCAGATTTGCCTCTTATAATATTTTTCGCTCTGCTTTTACTTTTTTAAAACATGAATAGGAAAATTGTGGCTGCCTTTGAGTGGGCAATGAAGCAAATCAATCACTTTTCACTCAGCAGAAGTAGTCACAACTGAGTGAAGGGTTGTTGGTTTATTCCCAACCCTTGCAAGACAGCAACCATTTGAAGTATTACAAAGGCAAGAGGCAGAGATTTCTCTCAGGCAGCTGGGGCTTTACAGACAGCCCAGGCTATGAAGCAGTAAAAATTAGGGAATACAGATTAGAGGCCACAGCTGGTCACTGCCAATCACAACATGAGGCAAAATAGCCTTGGGTTGTCTTGACACACCATCTTTCTGCAGGGAAGTGCATTTTTCTAAACAGTAGAACCTCTTTTGGCATAAAAAGCTCAACATTAAGCATCACAGAGGTTTATGTAGAGCACTGTCCTTTGCAGCAGATACAAGGAAACAGATACTGTAATTAATCTTGGAATAATAACTAGATTCATTTGAACACAGAAAAAGACTGATTGAATAAATAATGCTCTGACAGACCAAAAAAAAAAAAATAAATTAAAATACCCTAGAACATTTGTAAAATATGTTATACAACTATCTGCAGAGGCTGTCACATCATTTCACATGCTTTGTCAAATGGTGAGTGAGAAATATTGACAAATTTCAAAAGTGTTTTCCAGCTAATTAGGGTAATGATACCAACACATTCTCTATCATTGTATGACATAATTAATGAGGATAAACTCATGGGAACTCAAATCTGATTTCTCTGATGGGGGAGATTATCCAGTCTTATCACTGGGTTCACCACCAGCCAGGAGTATTTCAGATTACTTAGCTGTAGTTACCATCACAGCTTCAGGCTCTGGTTAGCTGGATGTGTATTAGCTTGCACTGTGACTTCTGATCCACAGGAAAAGAAGAAAAATATTTAATTGTGAGCTGTACTGTAAAGACCTGGGCTTGGTCCTGAATGGGTGCTGGACATAGACAGAGGACTCCTGAGGATGCTACCAGGAGACAGCTCTTATTCTCCTGCAAAGCAGATCTGTGATTTTCAGTTCTCTCTCTTCCACAAAGTTTTTTATGTGCTTTGGATCAGAATGAGATTATGTCAGTTCATGGTTCCATGCTGTATCAATAGTTTCAGAAAGAAGCAGTTATTTTCATTTCTCTCTCTGATCAGCAGGATGACTGAGGTAGCACAGGGTCAACAACAAAAAGAAATCTGCCAAGGAAATGTTTCAGGACTTCTTTCCGGCTATACCTGTCCTAGAAAACACTCTGCATACCTGGGCATCAGAAAATATTCTTCAAAGTCTCCATAAAGCTAAAGGGACAGGTAAGTGAGACTCATACTTCCTCCTCTGGCCGTCTTCACCCTTTTAGAATTATTGCAGCCCAATCCCTACTGGCTTTTAAAGATTTTGGGCCAAGCCATCATAGGGTATAAGGGAAATTGGCTTATATAGGGCCACATTCCTTCTGGTACAATAGAGAGGACAAGAATGTTGCAATGTTACTCCTGGTTAGGTACATCTTATCGTAAATAGATTTTTATCTTCAGGAAGACAAGCTGCCCTTGGAAAACTTCCAAAAACTTTTATATAAATCCTTTACAGCCCACACCTACTATGTTAAAAAAAGAATAAAAAACAAACAAACCATCATTAGAAACAAGAAAGAGAAGCTATGAGCAATTCCTTCTCTGTTGAACCTGAAATGAAAGCAAATAATAACCCAAATGATTTCAGGAGCTTTCAAGATAATTTTTCTATTTTTTTCCACCTATATTAAAATGAACCCATGTGTTCAGCTGTACCTAATCAAAAATAGTTTCTATGGTTACAGAAGAGTTTTTCTAAATGTAGTACAGTATATTAAGTAATCAACCAAAATGACTATGTATAAACCAAAGGCAGGTGGGCACGCCATTTAAAAATATCAAGTAAACAGAGAAAAACCTCAGTAAAAATAATTCCTCAATATTTATGCCATTATTTTATAACATTGTAAATAAGAACATGGTAGTGGGAAAAGAGGGGTTGAAAGTAAATCCTTAAATAATCATCCATTAACATTTTTAATACTAGCTATAAAAGAGCTAGTTGTAAGATAATATATAGAGATAAACAAATTAATATACACTCAGACATAACTCAAGAGAGCTACTCTTCATAGAGAGAATTGTTTGAAACATATAAGGAATTGCATTAACCAATGCAATTATATTGATCACAGACAGAGAAAACAAAGCAGATGAACTATATTTTACATGCAAGACCCTGTAAAGGCTCCGCAGTTTCCTTACAGATGACCCTTTCCTTCTCCGTAAGGGAGAGTCGTATCTGCATCTGTAACATGAAAATTACTATTATTTTCAGAAATAAAACTTTGTTAACAAGACTGACTTGCTTAAAAAAGTACTTCCCAATCCTTTCACCTTTTGTCCTTTTCTTTGTTTATAAATAAGATCAAATGTTGTATTGTGTGAGAGATATCTAATATTTTGCTGAAAAGGACCTAATAATTTACAGAAAGCACATTGTGAAACAAGCTTGCTAAAATCCTGTTAAGTACTATGGCATTAGATATTAATAGGAGTAAAAAGTGTTAATAACTTGCCCTGGAAAAAGAAGGTAGAAAGCAGTCTCACTCTGCCTCTCACATTGGTGAGAACTGCAGAGCATGACAGAAACCCTTTACCCATACCAATCATCAAAAAAATGCAGTCTAGTAACAGGGAGAGGCCCTTTCTTCCCCTGAGCCCCCTAATAAGTAGAAATACCTTCTCACAGATAACAGGTGTAGTGATGAGAAGCAGCTGATGGGTTAGGAGAATCGAGGATTTTTGACAGCTCACCTGTCATGGGTGAGTGAGAGAATCTAAGCCTTGAAAATATCCCTGAATAGCTGCTTGTTATATGTTTTCCTTGCTCATGACTTGATGCCTAAGAACAGTGAGTGATTGACATCTCCTGTGTCAAGAAGTTGATTTGGAAGAGGGTCTCTGCCAGCAGAAAACACTCACGATGCCTAAGCGACAGTGCTGGGAGAGTTTTGTGCTATCCTTGCTTAAAAGAGCACTCAGTGGAAGTTGACTTCTGCCCTCTGGTTTATCTGCCTGGTACTCCCCAACTTCTCCTTCTCGGAATGTAACATGAAGAGCACTTCTGTGAGCTGGCTCAACAACTACTATGCTGCAGGAGAAAACTGGAGACCTCCAACTTGTAAGGGGGTTCAAGGAATCCAGAATTCCAGAGGACCAGGCTCACTCAGTACTTGCTGTACTTGCTGTCATGAATTGAATTAATGTAGGCTCTTCTAGCAGTAGTAATAGTGCTTGTTCATGCACTGGGTCACATCCTGCCAGAAGAGTGCACTCACTTTGGAAATCTTTGCTGAAAGGCCACAGACTGACAAGTAGTTGTTCTGGGGGAAAAAAAAAAATTAAAAATTGTCTGACTGAATGACCAGGAAACCCACAGGGAGTAGATAATAAAAACAGTACAAAGATGAGGAAACTTCATGGAGGGGCGCACTGACTGCAAATTAAATAGGCAAAATTAACTTCAAGTTATAGTATATTGTAACAGAAGAATAAATATTCCATAGTGTTATATAATAGCTTTTCTATAAGGGCATAGGTGCTAGCTCAACTATAAGTTATATTTGTATATGAAGTTGAGAGAGAATAGCAGCTAGGAAGATTTTGTTACTTTAGAACTGGAACTGGTTGTAAGAAAGATGTAACAGCTGAAGAAAATTCTCCAGCCAAAGATCTGGACCAATAACTGACACAAGGGTAGAAAAATGGAAGCAGAAGACATAGGTGCAAGGACTTTCAGAGCCTCAACTATCCTCTCAAACAACAAAAAATTTGGTGAAGCTGGGTTTTATAATATCTTCAAAACAGCTGCCTGAAATCTGTGAGAAAAGCCTGAATACCACATGAAAATAGAACTAAAGTAGCTCTGTTTACTAGATGAATACCTAAAATAAAATTTTTAATACAAAAATATAAGTTAAAGAAGTTCTAATTGTTTCAGAGACATTGGAAATAGTGGAACTGTAAAGCTATTAATTATTTTTAGCACAAATTATACAGAAGGTGATGATATTAGTACTGTTACTTACTTCCTGATTCTTTTGAAAGCAACAATGGACAGTTGTCCACAAATCTGATTTTTAGTACTGGAAAGGGTTAATAGGCTGAAGGCAGAAGGCAGTTGATTTGCAGGTAAGAAGCTCATGTTATTCTTCCTATTATTAAAAAAAAAAAAAAAAACAACACAAAAAAAAACCAAAAAAACACCCAACCCTAATAACAAAAAACAAACAAACAAAAAACCAGAGAGGCAGGGACATCTAGATAAGTATTTTATAGGCTGAGATGCTAAAAGTTTTCTTCTAAATGAAATTATTTCAACATATTTTGAAACCACTTTTGTACATAATGGAGAGGAAGTCCATATAAAAGGCTGTATTTTTTAATTGAGGGTTATGTCTTAAGACCGGGATGTTTGCCAAAATTATATTTACAGTAGCAGTATTATCCTTAGAGTTGAGACATTTTTTTATCCTCCTTTTATTGTAGCAATGGTGCTACCAGCAGCACCAAAGGTTTGCTACCATTATTGATCATATCTGTTTTCTCTTTCTGTGTTGCTTCCTGCACAGTTTGAAATATTTTACACACTTCTGATAGGTAATACAACATGGGGAAATTCCCACTGGGAAATCCTTACCCTAAAAATATTAAAGCCACCATCTAATCAGCTGGTCTTAATGCCCTGAGACTACACATGGTGTTCCTAACCAGAGCTATCATTTGCAGATAACTGCTAAAGTTCTTTAAATTAATTTACTGTTAAAAGCTGCAGTGTCTTGATGTTGTCCTAAGATTTGGGAAACTACAGACCAGACAGTCTCACTGATGTGCCAGGCGTGATCATGTAACATACTCTCCTGGAAACTGCTAAGCCACATGGAAACAAAGGGGTTGGTACCACAATTGGTAACAGCCAACTAATAGCAAATCATGCCTGATAAACCTGGTGACCTTCCATCAGGGGTGACAGCATTGGTGGATGGGGCAGAGCTACTGACATCCAGTAGGGACTGGACGTATACAAAGTGTTTGACACTGTCCCACACAACATCCTTGTCTCTAAATTGGAGAGACATGGATTTGAGGGATGGACCACTGAGTGGATAAAGAACTGACTGGAAGGCCAGCCACAAAGAGTTGTGGTCAAGGGCTCATGGTCCATGTGGAGACCAGCAATGAGTGGTGTCCCTCAGGGGTCAGTGCTGGGGCCAATACTGCTCAACATCTTTGTCAGGGACATGGACAGTGGGATCAAGGGCACCCTCAGCAAGTTCACTGACAGCACCAGGCTGTGTGGGGCAGTCAATACACTGGAGGGAAGGGGTGGGATCCAGAGGGACCTGGACAGACGGGAGAGCTGGGCCAGTGCAAACCTCATGGGGTCAACAAAGGGAAGTGCAAGGTCCTACAGCTGGGTCATGGCAATCCCCGACACACCAAGAGCTTGGGCAGAGAAGTGATTGAGAGCAGCTCTGTGGTGAAATATTTGGGCTGATGGTAGATGGAAAACTCAATGTTAACCAGTTCAGAAAGCCAAGGAAATCCTGGGCTGCATCCAAAGGAGTGTGGCCAGCAGGAAAGGGAGGTGATTCTGCCTCTCTGCTCTGACACCCCAGCTGGAGTATGGCATTCAACTCTGGTGCTCCTAGTATAAGAATCACAGAATCACAGAATCACTAGGTTGGAAGAGACCTTCAAGACGATTGAGTCCAATCCATGCCCTAACACCTCAACTAAACAATGGCACTGAGTGCCACATGCAATCTTTTTTTAAACACATCCAGGGATGGTGAATCCACCACCTCCCTGGGTAGACCATTCCAGTACTTTATCACTTTCTGTAAAAAATTTTCCTAATATCCAGCCTGTATTTCCCTTGGCACAGCTAAAGACTGTGTCCCCTCATTCTGTCAGTTGTTGCCTGGAGAAAGAGACCAACCCCCACCCAACTACAGCCACATTTCAGGAAGTTGTAGAGAATAATTAGGTCACTTCTGAGTCTCCTTTTCTTCAGGCTAAACTCCCTCACCTGTTCCTCACAGGGTTTGTGTTCCAAGCCCCTCACCAGCCTCGTTGCCCTCCTCTGGATGCGCTCAAGTGTTGGTGTGGCCTCACCAGTGCTGAGTACAGGGGGAGAATGACCCCCCTGCTCCTGCTGGACACACTATTCCTGATACAGGCCAGGGGCCATTGGCCTTCTTGGCCACCTGGGCACACTGCTGGCTCATGTTCAGCCATTGTCACTGTCACTGTCACTGTACCCCCAGGTCCCTTCTGCCTGGGCACTGTCCAGCCACACCATCCCCAGCCTGTAACATTGCAGGGGGCTACTGTGACCAAAAGGCAGGACTTAGCATTTGGACTTACTAAATGTCATCCCACTGGACTCTGCCCATCCTTCCAGCCATTCCAGGTCTCTCTGCAGAGCCCTTCTCCCTTCCAACAGATTGACACACACTCCCAGCTTAGTGTCATCTGCAAATTTACTAATGAAAGACCCAATGCCCTCATCCATGTCATCTATAAAAATATTGAACAGGACTGGCCCCAGCACAGACCCCTGAGGGACATCACTGGTGCCTGGCCCCCAGCTGGGTGCAGCACTGTTCATCACCACTCTCTGGGCCTGGCCATCCAGCCAGTTCCTAACCCAGCACAGAGTGCTCCTGTCCAAGCTGTGGGCTGCCAGCTCTTCCAGGAGTGTGCTGTGGGAGACAGTGTTAAAGTCCAAATAGACACATCCACAGCCTTTCCTGCATCCACCACGTGAGTCACCTGGTCATAAAAGGAGATCAGGTTGGTCAAACATGACCTGTCTCTCCTAAACCCATGCTGACTGGGTCTGATCCCCTGGCCATCCTGTAAGTGCTGCATGATGACACTCAGTATAAACTGTTCCATCACCTTACTGGATACTGACATCTGGCTAAAGGGCCTACAATTACCAGGGTCCTCCTTCCTACCCTTTTTGTGAATGGGCATCACATCGGCCAGCTTCCAGTCGTCTGGAACCTCACCAGTGAGCCAGGACTGTTGGTAAATGATGTAGAGCAGCTTCACAAGCTGATCTGCCAGCTCCTCCTCACCCTGGGATGGACCCCATCTGCTCCCATAGATTTATGAACATCCAAGTGGCTCAGCAGGTCTCTGACTGCCTCCTCTTGGATAATGGGGGGACCATTCTGCTCCCTGCCACCATCTACCAACCCAGGAGGACAGTTGTCCTAAGGACAAGACATCTTCCCACTAAAGACTGAGACAAAGAAGGCGATAGGCACCTCCACCTTCTCCTCATCTGCAGTTACTTAGTTTTTTCCCACATCCAAGACAGAACAAAGGCTGGTCTTACTCTTCCTTTTACCATTAATACATTTGTAAAAAAAGTTTTTATTATCCTTTACAAAGTTGCCAAAGTTGCCAAATTAAGTTCGAACTGAGCTTTGGCCTCTCTAATTGTTTTCCTACATGCCCTAGCAACCCCACTAAATACTTCCTGAGAGACTTGACCCTCCTTCCAAAGATGATACATGCTCTTTCTATTCTTAAGTTCCTCCAAAACGTCATTACCTATCCAGGCTGGATGTTTGATTGACTCATCTTTTGCCACACAGGGACAGTCTGTTCCCGTACCCTCAAGATCTCTGTTTTGAAGCATGCCCATCTTTCCTTTGTTTTTAAGAGCTGCTTCCCAAGGAACCCTCTAAATAAGTCTCCTAAATAGGCCAAAGTCTGCCCTCCAAAAGTCCAATGTAAGAGTCTTATTGATGTTTCTCCTGATAGCGCCAAATATTGAGAACTCTATGATGTCATGATCACTGTGCCCCAAGCAGCCTCCAACCACCACATCGCTCACTAACCCATCTCTATTTGCAAACAGCAGATCTAACATAGCTCCTCCCCTGGTGGGCTCACTCTCCAGCTGTGACAAAAAGTTGTTCTCCACGCACTCTAAGAACTTCCTGGGCTGCCTCTTTTCTGCTGTATTAAGTTCCTAGGAGACGTCTGGCAGGTTAAAGTCACCTACAAGAACAAGGGCCTGTTAGCCTGAGACATTCTCCAGCTGCTTATGGAATAAGTTGTCCACCTCTTCTTCCTGGTTGGGTGGATGATAACAGACTCCCAGTAGCATGTCAGCCTTGTTGGCATTCCCCTTCATTCTTACCCACAGGCTCCATCATCATTTCAATATCCATGGCATCAAAAGCCTCCCTAATATAAAGGGTTATCCCTCCACCTCTTCCCCATTCCTGTCTCTTCTGAAGAGCTTGCAGCCATCCAGTGCAGCGCCCCAGCAATGGGAGTTGTCCTGCCATGTTCCATGATGGTGACTACATCACAGCTTTGCTGATGCACCATGGCCTCCAGCTCCTCTTGTTTGTTACCCATGCTGTGTGCATTGCATGTGTACATGTACCTCAGCTGGGCTGCTGATCTCACCCCTGACTCAGGCTTACCACCCTTGGGCCTGCTTCCAGAGAGCCCAGCTCCATCCCCTTCCCCTTTCAAACCTAGTTTAAAGCCCTCTCAATGAATGCTGCCAGTTCATGAGTTAAAGTTCTTCTGCCCTTAACAGAGACATGAAGCCCATCTAGTTCCAGCAGGCAAGGGGTACCAAAAAAGTTGCCCCTTGATCAAAGAACCCAAAATTCTGCTGATAACTCCAACCTTTGAGCCACTTATTAATAATGTGGACTCTCCTATTCCTTTCAACGTTTTTCTCCACCACCAATGGGATTGAGCAGAGCACTACCTGTGCTCCAGCCCTATTAACCACTTGATCCAGTGTACTAATGTCCTTTTTTATTGCCCTGACACTCCTCTTTTCAATCTCATCGCTACCAGCGTGGAGTATCAGCAGTGGGTAATAATCACAGGGAGTCTCTTGGTAATATCCCATACCCAGGCCCAAGAGAGGCAGGAGCCCTCCCTGTGGGTTGGGTCCTGTCAATATACGGGGCCTCTGCTCCTCTCAGAAGGGAGTCACCCACTGCAACTGCCCTTCATTTCTTTTTTATGTCAGAAGTGGTGATCCATCTGACAGATGAAGTGTAATTGGAAGGCTCACTGGGCAGATCATTTTCTTCTACATCCTCTGGCTGTACCCTCTAGATCCAGGGCCTCATACCTGTTCTGAAGTGACACCTGGGCAGGTGATGGGGGTCAGGAGGAATTTTTACTACCTCTCCGAGCAGGGACCCATTTCCACTCCCCTTTATCCACCAGTTGTCCTCCTATTGCCTGACAGCGGGAGGCATGGGAGTCCTCTGCCTTCTGGTGGGCCTCCCTCGAGGATGGGAGGGTGGAACTCCACCAATCTATTTCCCTTCCACTTTCCCTCTCACTTTCCCTAATACTCCTTAGCCTTTCAAGGCTAAGAAGGACGAGGAACTGCTGGAGCAAGTCCAGAGGAGACTATGAAACTGATAAGAGGACTGACACACCTCCAGAACTATGAAGACAGACTGAGAAAGTTGAGGCTGCTCAGCCTGGAAAAGAGAAGGTTGTATGGAAACCTCATAACAACCTTCCAGTATCTGAAGGGGCCTCAGGGAAGCCAGAGAGGAGGTCTTCAGGAACTGTAGGGATAGGACAAGGAGCAATGAGTAAAAACTGCAAGAGTAGTTTTAGGTTAGGTATAATGAAGAAATTCTTCGCTGTGTGAATGGTGTGACAGTGTAACAGGTTGCCAAGGGAGGTTGTGGATGTCCCAACCCTGAGAGTGTTGAAGCCACATTGCATAAGGCCTTGAGAGATCTGATCGAGTGAGAGCTTCCCTTGCCCACAGAAGCAGGGATTGGGACTAGATGGTCTCTAAGGTCCATTCTAGTCCTTACAATTCTAAGATTCTGTAACCTCATTTCTAACAAAACATCCTATATTTTGCTCCTTGATAAACTTTTCATAACTCTCTGTTTTTACCAAGGTGTGATATAGGCAAATATTTAAAGAATTTGGCTTCCAAAATTGCTTAACATTGGCTTTATTTACAGTGGTGTTTGAATTTCTCAAACAGCAGAAATGCAATGTGTTCTGTAAGATAAACTGTCTTGGGTTGGTCAGCAAATTAGACAGAAAAGCTGGCTTAGCCCTAACAATAACATGAATTTCTGTAGCACATGGATGGTGATAACATCCTATTCATTTTGCCCGGAGAACTCTGGTTTTGCAAAGCCTAAAAACTGCAGTAGCTTCTCCGGAAGTGAACTTAAGTGGCAAACTAAATAATAGTATTACCTATTGTTGCCATCGTCTAGGGCTCAACTTCAGTATCAGGAAGGGAGAGCAGGATGGAGCCGTCTTTCTCAATCCGTTTCTTCATCTTCTAGGATACTCAAATAATCTTATTTAAGAGCCCAGGGTCTTCATCCTCATAATCTTGACCAAAGTAACCCAGAAAGCAGGCTCTCCATAATATTGCTCCTACCCCTTGAATCAACTTGAATAATATTTCAAATGCGGAAAAGTTATTCCTTACTTTTTCCTTTCCCACATTTTATTGTTTCTCTCCTGTTTAATAACACACAGCAGTACCACGTTCTCTGCAGTGCTGTTATGAATATCTGACCAGAAAGACAAAAGTCAATCCCTTAAGCAGCCTGTTATTGAACAGGGTTTCACAAATCTTTGGATAATTCGCTTTGTATGTTGTGCTAGACTTTCTTCAGCAGTCTTGCTGCATGGGACACTGAAAGACAAGCCTTAGCTGTGGTTTCTCTCAAGGTTTAAGATATTAACACCCCCACACCCCTCAAAGGCCAGCACCTTTATCAGAGGTTACTTCCCACACAGCTGGCATAGTTCAAGGAATGTATATATGTATATATATGTATATATGTACCCTGCTTTCTTAGCTTAAACTGATGATAAAAATGGGTCAGAGCTGAAACATCACACTGTAATTCGGGGAGGAGATAAGATGTAAGTGCACATTTGCTTCTGCTTCAAACAGAGGGACACAGAAGATAACCAAGGAAAACACAGCAAATGGCACAGCTAATCTGAGATAGCCAGCTGATAAAGTCACATTTTATTTTTATTGTGTGAGTGATTTTCTTGTTCTGTTCTCCAGGATCCAGTTCATTTCAGTCAACTTCTTATTTTTTAAACAAAAACCTTTTGTTTTTACTTTAATACTGTATAAAGCCCCATCAAATCACTGGTCTGTTTTTCCATAATAGAATTTATTTCTACAGAAAATGAGTCCCCATGACTTCAAAACAAGAATCTAAGGTGCAGTAAAAGAATAAGAGAGAGGCACTGTAGCTTGTAACAAAGCTTGTTGTTATAGGAAAAGATGCTTTCTTCAAAAAAATAATCCTCAGAAAGATATTTTCTTATTTCTTATTAGGAGTCAAAAGGAAGTTTTTCATGATAAAAAGGGCCCTCTCATCTCTGAAAATTTTCTCATTTGCAATTATTATTCAAAAGGTGATTGTCTGGCCCTTTCAGGGACGTGTTTATAGGCTCACTCCTTCAAGAGTGTTTGCAGTGTTCTGCAGCTTGTTATCTCACTTGGTTGTTGGCCTACAGAGAGTATGTCAGGCGCCACAGAGCAGCATCCTGACAGCTTGCCCTGCCTAGAATCTTGAAAATACAGTCAGACCTTGCCATTTGAGTTCAATAACTAAATTTTAACTAGTCTGTAGAAACATATAATTAGCACATCCTGCAGTACAATATTTTGACAGGGAATCAAGGAAAGGGGTGGAGCAAGTATTTCTGTGCAGATTACACAAATCTGGAAATGCAGGGGGTGATATCACTGCACTGAATCTTCCTCCCACAAATAATCATTTTTGCTCATTCCTAAGGAGGACACTTTTCCGTATTACATCCAAGCAATATTCATGGGTGGAAAGCTAATGACTGTTGATTGGCATTCTCCTTGCATAAATTTCAATACATTTACTTGCATTGTACACTGTATGTAAATTTACTGCCTTGGTCCTAGATTGGTTACCCAGACATAGAAAAGGAACCAATTGACAACTTTTCAGTTCAAAAGTCTTTGTATGACTATTACAATGCAAATAGTCATGCAATGATGGACCAAACATCAGAGCCAAGCAAAAAATTAGGAGCCCATCAAAAAAAATTATGCCTATATAAAGAACCATAAATTTACCTTAACAAATATAAGCAGAGAAATTATTAATTGTCTTTGAGACCTGAAAATTATGTCCTGAAATCTTTAAAAGATAATTTACAATGAGGTAATAAAATGTCTCTTCCTCCTGTCCAGTTTTCCCTCCATTCCAAAATCTTTTCATCCACCTTTCCCTCCCCTGAGCTTATAGAGCATATTTCTGACAATTTGAGGCTGTATGGTATCACTTTGGAGTAGTTTTGATCAGCCAAAAGAAAGGAACTGGATGCCCACAGTGACCACATAGCAAATGGGACTTACAGGAAAACACCTCCAAGATCTCATCTGCCATCTCATTTCTCAACAGAAGAGTGATATGGGACATGGCAATGGCTGAGACTCTACAAAGAATTTAACAGCAGTGTTTTCAAGACCATTCATATAATTTTAGATACATTTGTTTCTCTTCTTCTGGTCTCCAGGATAACAGCCTGCAAAAGAAAATACTTGAGGTGAAATATTTATTTAGTGGGTAACATAATAGTTTCCATACACATAAGCTCAAAATAATGTCTAGTTTCATCGGAAGTGTTCTGTAGAATTACAGTGTCTCTATTATTTTTTTATTGAAGTATTTGGGTCGATGCTTTTTTAACAAGGAAAAAAAAAACCCAAAAGTGCATAATGAACAAAAATGAAATCATCTACTTGATGTGATAATCACTTTATATTACTTCCTCTGACTTGTTTTTGTTTCTGTTTCCAGTGTATATTGAACTGCCCTTTGGATGTGATTTTAGTCTTACACTAGTTGAATGCCTTTTTCAGACCCAAGGATATTACTATTCTACTGGAAGAAGCAAGACTGTAATCAGCTTTCCCATCTTTCTTTATAGTACAATTGTCATATAGTATTTGTTGCCTTCATAGCTCACAGCTTTCTTTCTTGGTCAATATGCACTGTGATTTCTGCCTTTATGCCCTGTTCTCATTAGCTGATCTCCACTGATTATCTTACATTTGGATGACATTTTTCGTTAAAATAGATAATAAAATTAAGCAAAGGTATCAGAAAACCACATTGTAATCCTTCTCAAATAGCTATAGTTGATGTTTTGGAAGTTATTTGTAAAATCAGTGCTGGACTTTTAAGTCCCCTACAAGTGAAATAACAAATGTTAAAGCTGCTTCTGCAATAAAGAAAGCATTTTAAATGCCAGAAAGCAGAAATATTAATAATCTGCCATCCTACCAGGAAAATAACAAGAATTGCAGGGGCTACTAAATAAATCACATATAACTAACAAATATACTCAACCATTTGGAGAGACATAGACTATGTAGCACATGGATTTAAATTTCACTGTCTGCCAAAGAAAACATGCTAGACTTTATACCTATAAAGATTTCTATTATAGAGCTTGATTGAGGCTTCTGATGTGTATGTAGGAGGTTAATTCTTCTTGACCTGCAAATGCACCAAGAGACTAAATTTACATAAGATATTTAAGAGACTTGTACGCACTGAAAAAAATGGAACAGTTACTAAACACAAATAGTATTTTTAAAGTGGGTATCTGTCACTATTCTCTTGATATCTGATTGTGAGGCAGTCAGATATTAAGATGAATTGAAGTGACAAATTCAAAATCATATATATTGACATTATTAATCTGTATTCATGAATAGTATTTCTTATCCCATTTTCATTTTAGTAATAATTTAGATCCAAAATTTATTTTAATTTTACAGCATTAACAATAGAACAAGGCATTTAAGGAGGGACAAAAGCTGCATATGAGGAACTAGGAACTACGGTACCATCACCCCTAAATTTTGTTCTGTACTCTTCCCTTGGGCTCAGGCCATTGAGGAGAGAGGATTTCAGCCCAGTATTGTCCTGTCTAATCTTGTCCTCCTGGCATGAGGAATCTCTGTCCCAAAACAAAACACAGATGGAAAGGTCTGAAATCTTTCCATCTTTAAAGATTCCCACAGAACAAAATAAGATGGCTCTTTTGCACATTGTAGTACTGGGTTTTCTTTCTCAGACCTTTTTCTTTCTCCCAGAAAACTCTCCAAAAGGGGTCTCAAAGTTGTCTTGTTTTCCTAATATATTGCATTGAACTTCAGGGCTTGTCTTGTGAGGATTTTTCTGGAAGAAGTGTTCTGTGGGAGTTTGTTCCACTGTGAGTTTTTTTCCTGGATTTCAGAGAGAGAAAGCTTTCAAATGCCACCCAATACTACAGCTGAGAGATGCTTCATTTGCTTTAAGCTGTTATGGTATGTCCATGGGACCTGCCTGAAAAATGAACGAATTCCAGTCACTTCTTTTCTAGAAACTTATTGTTTGGCAGTCTGTTCTTCTGTTGCAGTAATTGACTTTTCCCTTTAGCCCTAGTCTGGTGAAAATGTTTTTAAAAACCCTTGTCACAGAAGGGCCGTTTAACTTTTAGATTACATTTTCAACGGCTCCTATTTATTCTTTTAATTGCCTCTCTTGTTCCAGACTGTTTATAAGCAAAAACACATTGCTTTTCCTTCTCTGTCCACCTTGGTGAGAGATGTAAACTCTTGGAGCATTCTCTCTTCTAAAACACAGAGGGTTTAGAGACAATTTATCCTGTACATTAACATTAAAATAACCAATCTCTCTGAGCAGTTTTTAGCATTCAAGTGCTAGTTACTATAAACTAAGCTTGCAAAAAAATGTTTAATTAATTGGCATTCTGTGTCTTTCTGTGCACTTTTCCTATTTCTCATTATTTTTTGAAAATATTTTTAAACAAAATCAGTTGGGACTGTTTTCCATTCAGCTGGCCAAAAGTCAAGACTGTACATTTATTTCTGCTAGCACTTTTTCCATTGTCCTGCTCAGATAGTGCCCTGATCATCAGAGAAATCTAATTTTGATAGGGAATTTGACATTTTTAGAAAGAATGTTTGGTCCAGGGAGGGCATTACATAAAACAATTAAAGAAAAAGAGAGAAAGTATTGATAAACACAGGAGTTTTTATTCCAGGTTTATAAAAGTTCTTTTCTTCCCTCCTTTCCCTAAGGAATGGCTCACAGTTAAAACAAGAGACTCAAGTAACAGCCAGTTTGTAGGCTCGTTTTTACCTCATGCAGATGGAGAGGTCTGCAAACATTTTGAAGCAAGCATGGAGATCCATACTCCAAGCTTCTCATTTCTAGAAAGCCCCATTCTTCTGCACCTCTTTGCACCCCTGACAGAAGTGCTGGGGTATCTGCAACAGTGTCAGCTCTTGTAACTGGATTTATGTTGCCAATTTCTGCCCTGAAGACACAGTAATGTTGTGCCTGAGACACATAATTTTAAAAAATCCTTCACAAAGTATAGACTTCTGCAGCTAAAGTCAGCAAGACACTCTTTTCACCACTCCCACCTTTCTCCTAAAACCTGAGTGACCTCTGAGAGGTGAGGGCATAAACTGACTCTTTCATGCTTCAGAGAAGAAATCTCACCCATCAGAAAGGCTGGTCACAGGGCATAGTACAAGCTCTGTTTCACAACAAAAAGACTGTCACCTTAGGATGGGAATGATGCAGACCAAATTGTGTAATGGCCTAGGCCATGTGCTATGGGCTTCCAGTTGCCTGCCTTGCCCTGCCTCATTACTTGTTTTAAAAATCTTTCATTTTACATTGCAACATTCATGACTTATGCCCTGATTCTGCTCCCACTGAAATTCAGAACAGCTTTATAATTGATTTGATACAAGCAGAATGGAGCCCTGAATCTTTTCAGTTGTAAATTCTGTTAGTCGGATGAATAGTTTTATCGTATATGAATTATCCATCCAAATACACATTGGTTCCTCAAAGCAGTTTTTATCCATTAAGCAATCTTTAGTTACAAAGTTAGTATAGTAAGTTTCTTCTCACCCAAATTCTGATCTCACTCTAATCATCAGCAGTAGAAGAAAACATGGAGGGTAGAAGATTGACTTTGACTAGATGCATTAACCTTTTTGAAATTTTAATTTGAACTGTTTAATGATTATGTGCATAACCTCTCTCTGTTCCTTCTGTGCTATACTGTTTTCTCATTTTTCAAAGCTTTATCCAAATTGCCTTCACATGAGTAGCTTGAGGGAAAACTTGTAATTACTCTCATCTTTGGATAATCCTACTCTTTAAAGAAAATCACAACAGTTATATCCCTCTTCTGTGTCTTGAGGTAATAAAATGGAATATACTTGAGAATTCTCCAGTAAGAGTGGCTGGGGCATAGATGCAGCCCACCAGTTAGACATCTCCATGGGGTCCTGGCTCCTGAACATTTACCAATAAGCTTCAGACTTTAGCTCTTAAGGAAAAACTTATTCAGCAGCTACTTGGGCAGGAGTAGTCAGACCTTATCTTCTATAAATCAAGGAACACCTAAGGTTAGACTCCTCAGGAAAAGCAGTGAGAGCTGCCCCATATGTTATACCCTTTTATGATTCCCTATAGTCCTTCACATCTGCCTGCAAGTCCTCTGGCTGGTCAATCTCCTTCCCATCTGATACCTATTTATAGAAATTTTTGAGAGTTGAATCCTGCAAAATTTGCATAGCTTCAAAGCTGTCTGGTCTGAATGGTCTCAAAGTCCATTCAGTCAAGCTGATAAATAACAAATACTGCTAAAGATGGTAGGAGTCCTCAGCTTTCAGTCTATATAACAAACTAGGGAAAAAAAGAAAAGAAAAATCAGTTATATCATTGGAGATTCAGGATTGTATCAACAATCAGTGAGTAATACACTGCAGGTATGATAGCTAGCACAGAACTGATGTGTCTTTTTAGGAAAAGCAGTGTACTTCTTTCACAGGCCAGAGCCATGGAAGCAAACACCCTTCTTCCCCTGCAGGAAGAAACTGCTGGTAGAGCTGCATGATAACCATGTTTCTGTGCCATCCTGCTGCTGGGGAAGCAGTGAGCAGTACTTCCAAGGTGACAGATGCTCAGAAAGGGTGCAGACAGATTAGTCTAGATTTGTAAGGAGCAGAGAATTTCCTGGACAGTTATGTCAGTCGGGCCCTGGATAGCAGTCAGCAGTCTCCCCTCCTTCCAGGGTATCAGGCAGAGTCATTTCAAATAGCTCTAAGCATGTTTCACAGAGGCACTGCTTGCAGAAGTCTAATAGCACCCATAATCTTTCTTTCAATTTCTTAACATGATAGCTCACGTTTGAAACTTACAGGACTGACTTCCATGTTGTTGCCTTTTTGCAGCTCAGTGACAGCTCCACTGAAATCAGTGATGCTCCCTTTCTACAGAAACAAAATTATGTGGGTTAGCATTAGTTTCCTCAAGTATCCCTGCAGCAAAAGATTCCAGCCTAATAAAGAAGAGGATATATCTCATCCTTAAGGAAAATAGACGGAACCTTTTAAAATTTATAATGTGAATTTTCCCAGATAGAACATTACAAAGGTTTCAAGATTAAAGGTTTTCTGTAATTACATAAATTGCCATGTGATATGTCCAAGGATTCTGATTGTGATTTAGCCTACTGTTTGACAGAGACACTGTCTGCTAAAAACAGGGAAAAATATAATTGTTTTTAGCTTCTGTCAAGCAGTTAATTTGTAAAAGGCAATTGATATATTTTGATGATATCATGTTCAATTATATACAAGGTATATAACAGAATACAACCTTTGCATTCAGACTTTTCCTTGCAGCCTGAGTGTTTCTGTGACAAACAAGCAAGCATCCAAAGCAACTTGATAACAGCGCAGAGGGTGCTCTTTTTAATTACTGTTTTACTTGTCTCCTTCTTCTCACTGAATAACACAAAATAACGATTCACTCTGTTGTAGTTTAATTAACATGGACCCTAGAGTATCCACATATTTAAATTAGGTTCATCTCTTCATCACTTAACCATAGTTAGGCAAGAGGACAGAGGATCTTCTGGTACAATATTCCAGGTGTGCTGACTTGGGAGGACTGCCTTCAGGCTAGGTAGCAGAACCAAGTCAAGTTTCCAGCTCTAAGCACTCTGCAGCTACTGCAAACACTGCAGCCTGATCTAAGCAATTTGTTTTTTAAGAATTGAGGGGTGGGCATCTTCACAAGTGTTCTCAAGACCATGCTAAATAAACACATAAACAGAGACTAACAGTAAAAGATGCTCACATCCCAAAAAGCCTGTGAACTGTGTAGTTTAGAATGAGGATGTTGGAGGACAGTGATATAGCAGATTAGCAGGAAAATAGAACAGCACCTCACTAGTATAGTTTTTTATTTTCTGCAATTTCTTTTTGCTTCCCAAACAGGACTCTGAGCATACATGAGTGTGTGACCATAAATCTAACTCTGACATTTTAGTTACTTCTTGCTTGGTTCCTGTTTGAGCAGAGGAATGGAAAAGGAATGCTGCTGCTTGCTTGCTCAACTTTTTTTCTCCTAGTAGCACTACTTCTTTATTGGAAATTGCCTGGAGGGCACATTTGAATATCTGGTAGCCAACCAGCAGAGGGACATAAAGATAATTTTTTTGCAAATAGAAGGGAGAAAGATACATGTTGGAAGTGAAGTGGAAAAAGTGTCCCCCAAAGTGTTTGCAAGAAACACTCAGTAGAAAATTAATGAAAACAACTAGAAAGTATAAGGTCATGATGGAGCTCATCTGAGGGCATAGATCTGCTAATGGAAAGTACAGGTGGTATAATATTAGAAGTTATTTTTAATAAAGAAATATTGAAATATCATGCAGAAATTTCTACATGACCTCAAGGGATAATTCAGACTGACTCGTAAATTAATTCATACAAGGTGCAAATTATGAAAATGTAAGAAATTCCTAGAACTTTTTTTATAACCTCTCAGAAGATCATTTTGAAATTAAAAAGGCATGTTAGCTAATGCCAGACTCTTTAATACCATCAGTGAAACAAAGCCACGAAACAAAGCAAATGCTTTCCTAGAATGCAACAGAAAATATTTTGTGACAGAATTATTAGTGCCATTGCAGCAAATATTAGCTACAGCTCTTCTTGAATTCTACCTACAGTATTGTCATGAATGTGAAGATTAACTCGGGATATGAAAGGTACTGTGAAAGGCTGCCAGGATGCAGATAAGGCTAAATGAGTCTGGACCACTTGATCTGCTACACTGAAGGATGAGGAAAAAAGGCAACTGATGTCTGTCAATAGGTTGATAAACCAAAGTGAAAGACAAGAGCAATTTGAGAGGGAAGATGAAGCTGTCATTAGGATACCAGTAAAACTGCCATGGATAAATGGAATTTTAGCACAGGCAGTAAGTTGCAAAACTATACCTAGTGCAGCATGTAAGCAAGCATCTTGATACCAGCAGAAAAAGTGATGGCAATCAGATGAAGTTCCCAGTGACTAGAAAAAGGGGAATATTGTACCCATATTAAAAAAAGGTAGAAATGAAGGCTCTGGAAACTATTGGTGTCAGCCAATAGTCACCAGCCAATAGTCAGCCCCACTCACCTCAGTGTCCAGGAAGATGATGGAACAAATCCTCCTAGAAGCTGTGCTAAGGTACATGGGATGTGGTTTGAAACAGCCAGTGCAGCTTCACTGGGGGGAAATCCTTCCTGACCAACCCTGTGGCCTTCTGTGGTGGAATGACTCCATCCATGTACAAGGGAAGGATTACAGATGTCATTTATCAACTTCCATATACCCTTTACCAAACCCCCCACAATCTTCTTCTCTCTAAATTGGAGGAGTTGGATTTCATGGGTGGATTGTTTGGTGGATGAGAAATTGGTTGGATGGAACATCCAGAGGGCAGTCATCAATGGCTCTATGTTCAGGTAGAGGTCAGTGACAAGTGGTGTCCCTCAGGGGTCCATACTGGGACTAGGGCTTTTTAATAGGCAATGGAATCTAGTGCACCCTCAGCAAGTTTCAAGACAATGCCAAGCTGAGCATTGTGGCTAACACAGCTGTGGGACAGGATGCCATTCAAAAGAACCAAGACAAGTTAGAGAAATGGGTCCCTGTGAACCTCAGGAGGTCAAACAAGGCCTCAAGAAGAGACAACTGAGAGAGGACCCAAGGTATGTCTATGAGTATCTATCAAAACTCAATCTATCTATGAGGAAGGGTGTCAAGGGGATGGAGCCCTGCTCTTCTCAGTGGTGCCAAGCAATAGGACAAGAGGCAATGGGCAGAAACTGGAGCACAGAAGGTTCCACCTGAATATGAGGAAGAAGTTCTTTATTGTGCAGGGAAGCAAGCACTGGAAGAAAGAGGTTTTAGAGTCTGCTTCCCTGGAGATATTCAAGAACCATCTGGATGCAATGCTGTGCTGTGTGCTCTAGCATGACTCGGCTTGAGAAGGGAGGGTGTCCCAGACAAGCCATTGTGGTACCTTCCAACTTGATCCATTCTGTGATTCTGTGATTTTGAAGCTATCCTTGTTCATTGCAGGGTGATTTGACTAAATATTTTTATAAGGTCTTTTCCAACCAAACCCATTCAACAATTCTGTGAAAACATATAACATGAAATGTGAGAAGGAGACGGATGTGGGATAGACATGAAAGATTGGCATCTACTGAAGGGATGTTGGAAATTCCTTTTAAAACTGTAGGATGGCAGAATATCATTGAAACATTGAGGAAGGATCTCTGAAGGTCACCAAGGTCAATCACTACTCAAGCATTTGTTAACCACAAATACCAGATCAGGCCAGTCACAGCTAACTAAACAAATCCCTCTGCTGAAGGATTGTTGCATTTCTCGGAAAACAAGAAAAAACTCAGGTCTAAGGAAATTAATTATTAATTTTGCCTCTCCAAATATCATTTGCAGTAGTGGAATAGTTCTTCAGTACCAAAGTACAATCTGCATGAGAAACAAATTTCCAGTGATTATCTTCTTTTCCCATATCATGTCACAGTTTGTCAGCTGTATTATTCTGCAGACACCAGTGTTAGTCTCAGAGTTTTACAGAACTGAAAACTGTTCCTATAAGACTGGCTTCCTAAATTACTGTTTTGCAATCAGTGGCCTAGACACAGGCAGTACCTTTCCAAGAGTTAACAGGGCAGTTTGGTATCATCTTTAGTTTGACTTGGTGCCTCAGTTCCTCCTTCAAAAAGAGAAGTTTTATAAAATAAGCTTTGTAAATCCTCCAAATATCAAAAAGGAAGTGGGAAAGAAGAGAGGGGAGTGGATAAAAACAATGTCCACGGCAAGGGAATTTTCTCTCACAATAGAAACGTATTACTGCAGAATACTTGCCTCTTCCTGTTTACTTGCTTCAACACTGCTCTGAGCTATATACTGGAGTCTGTCTGGGAGAAAAATGCTTGGTGAAAGAGAATGAAGGAGCATGTGTAAGTTATAATGTATCATCAGTGATTATTCTTGTTTCATGAGTCCTTTGGAAATCAAGCTCTGAGGGTTCATAAATTGGATTTTCCCAGTTCATTCCTCATGCCTGAAATGCAACTGTCAGTGATGAGTTGAGCCAGGATAAAAAGATTAAGAGAGTTAACACTTGCTCCAAATTTTCCAACCCGAATTTCTTAAAATAGCAATCTGTCACTACATACCTAAGCAAAAGTGTTCTTCAGTGGTATTACAGCTGGGGATATTGGAGACAAGTACGCATGCTGGATTCAGCCTCTGGAAATTAGTGAATTATTGGCAAACTTGGAGAAAGTAGATTTCATTCATTTATTAACTTTTTTTGCCCATTAATTCTGGCCAGGATGAAAAGTTTATAAGGATGTACAGAAAGAGTAGCAATGATCTCATGCACCAACAAAGGATCACCTCTGGGCAGGGGATAGCATTCAAACTATTTAGCTTTGCCCAGTCAAGCTGGGGCTGTTCTCCAAAGCCAGTCCAGGAGATAGTCCATGGGGCTTTCAGCAGATATCCTTATCACAGTGGGGATCTGGGGAACTCCACTCACTAGGGTACAGAGGAAGATGAGAACCACTGAGAAGGGGCTGTGTAAATTTGGCAGCCCAGAGGCCTGCTGCACCAAGATGGAGGCTGCAATGGAAATGAGGGGTTACAGACTAAGACCAAAGAAGGATCATCTGCAGTAAACTATTCTGATTAAAATCAAAATTTTCTCAAAAATGAGCTTTGTTTCAACATTCTGACAACAGAAACATTTTCAAAATAGAAAGGTGAAACTGTAGATGGCACTGAAATATTCCAGGCTGCAAGCTCACAAAAGTCAAATATATGTTAGAAACTTAATTTTCTGTTACAAAAGTGCATGAACAGAGAAAGTGTCAGATATTCAGCATATTTCTTGAAGGCCTCCTTCAGTTATTGAAATACAAAATACTCAAACATTGTCATGTGCAGGTGCCAAGAAGAAGCAGGGAAAGTCACTTTGACCTGGAATTAGATTAAACATTTAAAAAGCTAAATAAAACAGTTTTGTTCCTATAGGTCTTATTATAGTTTCCATCTACAGCCCTTTGTCCCTCAGTTTTGGTTTTCAAAATCTAAAGAGACTACTCCCATGTTGTCTACTACACACTGTGGTGTGATCTCTTAATTTGCATCAGTAAATTCTGACACAGTCTGGAGTCTGTGACTGACTTAAGCAGCAGACAAACTCATTCTGGTTATGAGAAGCTTTTTAGTTCAAAGAGCTCAGTTGATTGCTATAGTGCCTGCTAATTGCAAATATTGGAGTACCGCCATGAGGATGGGGAAGAACCTGGGTGTTGTGGGAACTGCAGCCAGTGTACTAGGCCTTGCACTGTTCCAACACAGAAATGACAAGATGATACACTGCAAGGAGAAAAAAGCCACTACTGAAAGGAAATATTCCATCTTTCATGTTCAGCAATGACAACAGTACCAGCCTCCACTGCTCAAGTTTCAAGGACATTGGCAAATCTGCTGCAAAACTACTGTTTGTAGTATACAACTAGTCAAGGGCACTCAAATGGCCAGCTTACATTTCTAACTGCCTATTTGGGAAGCCAAAATATCATTTGCCTCAGCTATCAGACTAGATGTGTGCACACACCCTGATATATGCAGCACTTAAACTGTACCCAAAGCTTTGAAGTCACTGAGCAAGGAACAGCAAGGGCTGCTGCAGGCACGCAAAAGCCATGGGGAACCCCAGAACAACACACGCCATCGTCCATGAGGCATCCACAGAGGCTGTGCACATCATGCAGAGCCAGGTGTGAGTGACAGGGTCCGTCAACTGTCCCAGACACAACAGGGAGCTCAATCAGGAGCAAAAGAGATGATACAACTGAAGGCAAGTCTGCAATGTGGGTCCAAAGTCTATCCTGCCAATATGGCCAAAGGCAGGGGTGGAGACAATCTACAATGTGTGGCTGGGGTCCAATCAGGAAACACACTACTCAGATGTATGTCTGAAATTCATGCAGGAGACAGAGTTGGAAAAATGGACATCCCTGACTCAGCTCAGGCACAGACTGCATTGCCAGGCCCAAGCCCAAATGAGACTCCCACACCCAGGCACATGGAGCAAGTTCCACCGTGGAGGCTCAGATAAGGCACCTCTCTCAGGATTATTGACACATACTTAAATAGAGCCTGCCCTTTCTTTATGCTTATATGAACTGCAAAAAGACATCAGGTTTTGTCCTGGTGCATTTTTTTATAGGCAAATGCTTTGTGAACCCTGATATTGGGCTAAAATGTATTCAAGACTCTTCTAAATTTTGAGTCTTACACAGAGGTATTAAATGGACAGATTTCTTATATCTAGGCAGATTACTGTGTGTGCGCGCCAGATCTTTTGTATTTGATTTTGTCTCAGTTACTTGGTTGCATGTCATCTGCATCTCTCAGACCTTTAATGAAGTGCAATGAAGTAGCCTCCATCTAGGATTTCTCAAGACATCTCCCATTCCCTTGCTTCACTGCCATCCTACCAGGGACCATGGCCATGGCCAGAGCAGGAGAGGGTCTAATGTGTGGTGCTTCCACTGGGGAGACAAGGAGTACAGCACACAGCAGAGCTTTGGGTGCAGAGAAGCTCAAGAGCAATGCAGCCCCTACCCAGGGCAAATCACTGTCGCTGCCCCTCCAAATTCTAGGACCAGAAGAATTTGCCAGGGCTTGAAGGTCAGCAGTATGAGTTACTGTTTTTTACACAGGTCCTCCATTCCTTTTGCAGTGACTTTCAATTTTTGTAAGATAGCAAGGCAACCCTAGCAGCAAAATGCTCTAATCTTCTCAGTCACAGTGGCAGTGTAAAGCTCTGGCAGACACTTGTGCATCACTACAGTCTGTATTTTATGGATGGTGCTTAATAAACTATTTGCAGCCTCCTAGTTACTTTCAGCATGTTACAGGCTCCTTCAAGTTAGAGCTGTGAGAGCCAGAATTACTGACAGGTTTGTTCTTACCCTCAATTTGCGGAGATTGTAAGCCTGTCAGAGAGATATTGTTGGAGATTTAAGGTATTGCTTTCTAGAGTCATTCTGAAATGACAGTTAATGTGCAGAGACCTTTCCATCATACTCTCCCATCCAAAAAAAACTATTTATGTACAGCAAGATATGCCTTATATGCAAAAAAATATTACAAAACATATTCAACATATGATGATAGATTGATACTATACACTTTTACTAATACATATATCAGTTTTGGTGCCACAACATTTCCTGTTATTCCCTTCCTCTTGTGAGTGATATAGAAAATAATCATCCAGCAAACTGGGAAAACATCACACATATATGAGAGTACCAGGCTTGTGGATCTAGCTTATGCTGGCTAGAGCAAGGAAAACCCAACATGTATTTCAGAAGCAGCCTGTAGTTGGTTGCACTACATTTCTGGTTATGCAGAAACATGAGTATGACCCATGAATGATGGACCAAAGTTTCTTTTGATAGCAAGATTCAATAGCAGGAAATAAGCAAGACTAATATTGGTTTTAGCTAAGCAGGATAGTAGTGACATAACTGGTATTTAGGTAGACCTAAGTTTTAATGGTGACTTTATTGTAATAGGTACCTAAAAGCCTCCTTTATTTAGAAGTTAGAAGCTAAAAAATAATTAAATAATAGAACAAATGATAAACTCAAGTTTTACCAAATAGAAAATCACTACCTAAAAAATGGCCTGGTTTTCTGGCATTTTCCATATACCGAAAAGCTCCACTTTAGAGTTAGGTTTCCATAACAAGAAAAGTGCTGTTGTTAATCTGTTTTAGAACACAATTCTGGCAGCTTCACAGTATATTTTATATGAAGGGGTCTGAGGCATTAAATAACAGTAGTATCATTTTTTTCATAAGCCGACACTCTTTGGATGAAAAAAAAAAAGTCAGCTGTAGGTGTGTGACTGTCTTGATCTATTGTTCCACCTCAGCAAGGGGAAGTCAGCCATCAAGAAGCAACTGGATTAGAACAGGAATTAATTCCTTAATGCCAAACCAGATAAAAGTCTTAAACAGCCAGGTACCTCACATCCTTTGTATGAAAACACAATGCTCACAATTCATTGTAAGAGCGATGAGTAAGACCAACTTTTTGGATTAGAACATATATTCAGGGGGCTAAAGGATGCTCCTGGAATGAAAGGGCATCAGGACAAGGGAGGAGCTGCTCAGAAAAAGGCTTAAAGTTTGAGCTGAGTGGATCTGGAGTGTCTTCAGGAGAGGCTAGGTTTTATCCAAACACCTGGCCTTCTGAGATATGTATTTATTCACTTTCCTGTCTAGAGAGGAGCTGTGCTTTTAATCTTGCTTTGTTGCCCGCACAGGCAATTTCATTTAATTCGTGTTGTGTTTTCTCTTCAATAGCTGTGCTGCTTTGGGAGGTAGTCTTAGTTTTATGCACATAATTCTCAGCATCACCACCTTCTGAAGTTACCAAGTACACATAGCCTTTTTCTTTATTGCTTTTTTCAGAGTTTTCTTTCATTGTATGTTGGGGTTTGTGACAGCTACACCTTTTTTATCCTCCTTTTTGACTTCATATTTTGCTCAAACAAAGTATTGATGAGGGCTATTACTTTTTTCTTTTGTGTACTGAATTTTGTCCATGTGAGTGATAAAGCTTTGGGTGTTTTAATATAAAGTGGGTAAATATACATATTTTCAGTTGAAGTTAGTGAAAACCTCTAAGGTGATGAGGTCAGCCTGCAGCTTGATCTCCCAGGGAGCTACTGATAATAAAAATGAACCTTTTAATTACTTCTGGTTTTCCTGCCCCTGCATGTTTCCCTATCAAATTAATTCACATACAGAAGATAGTATTATCAGGTGTTAATTATTGGAAGAGTAGCACAGGGACAATCAGGCAGACTTGAAAGGCCGAACAGTCATATGCATACACAAAAAAAACTTTGAATGAGAGAAATATATTTCTATTCTTGACTTAATGCTTGTGTTTGAACCATGATATGTGTTTAACATGCACATCCTAGAAAGTATAACAAAACAAGCTTGCAATTTTAAGAAAACAAAATCTTTAAAATCTTCATTGCAAGAGAATGTTGTTGAACTGTAAATGTTCTTCCTATCAGATAGCTCAAGGGAACAGTTTGTGTTGTCTAATTTCTAAAACACAAATTAGGAGAAAAAGCAGCCAGTGCTCTTTTTTTTACTCTCCCACTCTTTCCCTCTATATATACTACAGATCTTAAGCTTTAAACAGACCATATATTATTCTGTGTCAGTAAATATTTATCCTGTTTTCACTTGATGTTTCTAAATGAATTCATAATCCTAAAGTTCACACCTATAAATGAGGGAATCTCAGCTCATCTCTCCATCCAGTTTGCTTCCATCTTTGAATAAAATTTACATGTTATTGTACACTATGACATGATATTTATTAGAATTAAGCAAGATGATTAAATATATAGATCATCCCTTGAGCTCTAATCAGATACCTCCTCTTCAAAATGCATGTTTTTATGACTCAGCTTCAAGTCTAAGTGAACAATACACACAGTGTTGAGTTTCTGAGATTCTTTGTCCTCCTGCAGCTAATGGAAACTCAAGTATTATCTGCTATGCATAAAAATGTGAATAAATTGCCACAGCTCAACCTCTTCTCACTGGGTTTGGGTAATTACTTTCCCAATAAGTCACTATAAGGCACTGCTAAAGAAAACTATATTACATATTATTTATGGGCATAATAAATACACATGAGGCTTTGCTGTAGATTGAAAATAGAAGTCAAATACAATAAGCCTTTCCCTTTGATTTAAGGATAAAACTTGTATAATAGAGTCTCTCTAATAACAGGGCAGAGCAAGAAAGCATAGTATTTAATGATAATGGGTTTCTTTATAAAACAGATGGATTTCCATGAGTGTTTTTGATAGAACAGCAGACTGTTTTACATGGCAGGAAACCCCAACCACAAGAAAGTCATAAGTGAAGCAGTTAAAGGCTCATAAAAGGTTTAATGCAAAATTATGTGAAGTAAATGTAGTGTCATGGGTTTACCAATGATTAGAATGGGGTCAAAAAAGCAAACAAAGGGGAGTGAAGTGGAAGCAGGAGACCTTGTGTCAGCCACCCATGTCTACACAGAGAGACAGGTCCTTTGGAGATCCTCAGTGGAATAATGACACAACAACCTTGTTACAATCAAAACTTTATTTCAACATGAACCCCCTGCAGAGGGGGTCATTTCACAAAACTGATATCCAAGACTTTCTGCAGGTCATGTCAATCAACTAGAATATTCTTTCTGAAGTAATATTTTAAAAAGGACAGCAAAAAATTAAACTACTGTATGTGCTGGTTTGAATGTAAACCAGCTGGAAAAAATGGACCACACTCAATTACATTAAGAGAGGTTTCAGGCCAGAGTTACAACTTAATAGAAAGATTACAATGAATGCAATGATACTTAGAAAACTGGCTTAAACAGACCTGGCACCATGCTGGTCTGTGATAGTCACAGTCCTGTTGAAGTGATGGCCACAGCCTTGTCAAAAGCAGTGGTCCTGTGGCAGTTCTGATCCTTCACCAGATCTGTCCAGTGGTGTTGTTCCCAAGTCCCCAAAACCAATTATATATGCTCACGTTCAGGTGGGAATGCTCCCCAGGGTGGGGAGTTTCACAATGGAATGATGTAATTCTGTGGGTCCTGGGGTATTTGGAAATCCTTGATAGTCAAGTCCTTGCAGCTGCTTATTCTGCTGGTGTCATTGAGTCCATTATGGCCCAGCAGCAGAGATGACCTCTCAGAATGGGTGTGACTGTGCTTCCCCAAAGGGAGCTATCACAGGTGGGTCATTGGTGTGAAGAAAAAGAAAGCCCACCCTGCCTTGCAGGGTTGCCTCTTTTTACTTATTTAACACCCAGGGGTGTTAAACACACTGAGGTATCTGGTGTGCAGAGGGTAGCTCTTGCAAATGACCCATCATTAGCTTAGTTTGTGTTTACACCCACATAGTCCTAAACTGGCACCCTACTCCTATAATCAGGATGCCGTATTAGGCCTTAAGAATTGAAAAATAGCTTGGGAGACCTTGAGGTCAGCTGCATTCTCTGAAGCTGCAGATGAAGATTCCCAAAATTACTTCTCAAGGCGGTTGCCAGTGCACACTGCTGTGTGTACTGAGATGCTAATGCCACTTGCCTGTTCTCTCTTCAACCTGTTGCTTTTGTGTTGAAGAAAGGGCTGATTACCTCAGAATAGGATTTACCAAATTCCAGACCTGGATATCATAGGAGGACTCTGTGTACTTTCCCACAGGGTTTAAAAACAATGTAAAACATGTTTAGTCATGTTTCTCTTCTGAAGGACACAAATATTAACCTCATGTTATGGCAGAGGAGGGAAAACACAGCCATGGAACACAAAGAGAAGTTTAGGCAGTTGCAGTCACACCTTCAATTCAAGAGCCAGAGGGTAGCAAGCCGTGTAACCAGAGCAGAACCACAGTGTTTGGAACTCATCATCCAGCGCAGGTGGCATCCTCAGTGGCAAGTGTGGATCTGCCTCCCCTGTCACCACATTATTCCCCTTGGCTGCTGGCCACTACCTGTCAAGTCACATTGGTGGCATGCCTGGTAACCTGTCCAGGGCCACCCTTGTGGCAATTTGCAATGCTCTACAGAGACCTCCTTGAAGCCAGAGCAGGACTCCAGAGGTGAGTTCCAGCTGAAACTCCCCACCAGCCTTAAATCAGGATGTGAGCAAGGGCCAGGAGCAAACTCAAAGAAAAACCTGCATTTTCTACTGGTGATTTGCTTCATCTCTATTTCCATGACTAAAGAAGCCTCTACAGAACTGCTTGGTATGACTTGACAGTGAGAGATATGGCTGTGAAGGATCCTGCCATTAGTGTTGTCAGAGGACTTTGGGATAGCATTTGCACAAGAGATTGTGCAAAAATAATCAAATAAACGGCACTGATTAGCTGATGATCTGCTGCTGAATCCCTATTTAAAATGCCAGTCCACCTTTCAAACGCTTCCCTTGTGTGCTGCATTCCATTTTGCTTAATAAATGAGAAGTGTTTCAAGATACTGCTCAAGAGCTTTTTCTCAGCAAGCTAAATGCATTTTGCTGGTGATTGAGAAAGCCTATTCCAGTCTTTGGCAGGAAATGACCAGGGCTGTTAGGTCAGACTGGATAGAAAAGAATGACAGTCTCCTCATATTCAATCAGCCCCCAATTACAGTTTATCAGCAAGAGAGCAGATCAGAAATGAGTTTCGTTACAATTGGAGCTCTCTGCATCCAGCCATATGAGCCTTGGTGCTCAGTATCTAATAAATAGCTCTTGGTATTTAGATCCCCTGGAACAGTTTATCTATCTGATCTGTCTGCTTCTTCTTATGATTCAAGGTTTCTTAAAATGAGAAAGAAATAACAAAATACTCAGCCATTGAAAAAATATTTTGTATTTTTGTTTCTTGTCAAGCAAAAATTGAAGCTTTATTCTTTTACATTTATAAAAAAAAATTTGCCTAATTTATTTCCCTTGACAGGTCAGTTGAGTCTGTGATGTGAATCTGTCATATTTTGAAAGCTAAAGCTTTCCAGACTTGGCTGAAACTATGCAACTTGACAGAGCAAGATTTTTTTCCTGAAAACCCTTATTATGTACATGAAATCAGATACTATGGTATGTCTGTCTACTTTGTTAAATGTTTCTCTAAAAATATTTCGCTTTCCTAAATAAACCAAATTCCTTTTTCTGCTTCCTGAAACAGTTTTGAAGCCTACAAAGTAAGAACAGGTTAAGTTTTAGAATAAATGTCCTTATTTCTTTTGAAATAAAACTGGAAAAAAAAGCAAAATCTCTACTATTAAGGAAAGCTTTATTTTTTCTGTTACTCATACATCAGTAAAAGCCTACCTTAGTAATCAAAAAGCCACATACTTCAGCTGCTAATGGAAAATTCCCAGCACTAGCAAAAGTTTTGAACCTTGCTTTATGCTACAGTGATACAGAAGTACACATAACAGACAGGAACATACCTGAGCCAAAAATGTACAAGAAAGGTTACAGAATTTGATTTAGAGACTTAATTAACAGAGAGTTTTTTTCTCTGAATCCCATAGTTATGGACTACCTACCTAAAAGTGATGAAGTAGAGGCCAAAATAGTGTATTTGCTCAATTGATTGATGTTTCAGACATCCTTCATATGGATATACATATGCATGTGGTCATTACTAAAATATGTGTATGCAAAAAGAGGAAGGTGGGGGTAGTTTTGTGCAAATCTATTCCATTGCCTTTTATAAAAAATATATTAAATGCATACTTGCAAAATATCATTTACTGTGTGTTATTCTAAACAATTTTAAACCTAAATTGTCTAAAATATTGTATTATTTTAAGCTTTCCTGTCTGTCCTTCTTGCAAGTATCCAAGGGGAAAAACAATTTTCAAGAAAGGAATTAGTCTAGTGACTTAAAGTTTACTTCAGAATCTGGTCTTGTCTGTGGGCAAGCGAAAAACTGCTTCTAATGACTAAAAACACCAACCTTCCCAACGTCAACCATTCTTTAATTTTGTGACCATAATGGCTGCTGACCATAATTTTTCTAGACATGAATAATATCTAGAATATAAACAAAAAAGTCCTAGCTGACATGCCCACTGAGAGGGAGCCTTGTGAGTACAGCAATCAAGGTGCTTGATGCCAAGGGCTATCTATCAGTTCTCGGGCAGAAGGCCTGAGGGTCGCAGGAAGGATGCTGGTACCTCTCCCTCTAAGTTCCCTAGTGTTGAGCATCTGACAGGCCAGAAGGAATGTTCAATATTCAGATCTTGCAGCAATGATCATAACATTTATCAGTACTGAGTGCAGGTCTTCCTCAATCATGAACTGTCACAACTCCACTGCAAGTAATGAAAACGTGCCAAATTCCACCAGCTAAAGGATCTATTCTGGGTTTTGATGTAGCAAAAATGAGGATCTAAAACTAGCAAGTTTCAATTAAAGGATTGTGCCAAGTTTGTGTTGTATACTTTTTCTGAAAGAACTGTAGCTGTGCTTGCACAAATGGACTCTTTCTTAGAAATACTGAATTCATTTTTGGGTTCAGAATATGCTCACAGACCCTTAACTGGAACTTCTCCTACTTCATATATCTTGTCCCTCCCTCAGGCTAAGAGGGAGGCAACTGCTGTGCTGTCCTTGACACAAGAGTTTCCTAACTCTTTGTCTGGTCACAAAGTGTGGAACAGGCTCCTTCCAGCACTTTGAAGCTCACATAAGGCCCTGATGGTTCAGGTGAAGTTTAGAAGGTGGAAGTCAGGGAGTGCTCTGAATTTTCTTTGTAAAATAAACCATTGCAATTTTGATACCCCTCCCTTTGAATGGCATGGGTATTTGTGTTGTTGCATCTGAAAGGGGGCGAAAGTCCCCACAATGGATGGTAGAGAGGTGAGACATCTGATGATTGTCATTTTCTGTTCTTTCTTTTTATTTGGTTCTTCTTTTTTTCTATTTTTCACAATTGCAGCAAAGAACAAATGGGGATTCATCACTTCTGCAATACTCAGTAATGCTAAAACTGAGTATTTTGAATTTTCAATGTAAATACCCATGCTAACTGCTGACCTCCATTGGAAAAAGAAGAGAGTTTTATTCCCCTGGACTGTAGAGTTAAAGCAGCTGGAGTTTTTCAAAGGTGTCATTAGCAGGGATTGGACACCTCAGTTTTTAAATCAAATCTCTGTCTGAATGTCGGAGAAAGATGCAAAGCTCCATTACTCAAAGCTGTGCAGTTGTCCTTTGATCTATCATTGGTAATTTAATACAGAGCTTTGCTGGCTGTGGTGATTTTTTTCTGTTCCTGTTTCTGTTCTATAGCTTCTTGCTTCTGAGTGTTATATGTATTTTGGTAGAGCTCTCCCTGAACTATAGGGCATTAGAGAGCAAATTCAATGAGAGCAGAGAGCTGATTTGCTAACATAACGATTGCAGCTGCAGTTAAATTAAAGCTGCCATAACAATGCAGCAGCAATACTTCATTGATCACTTCTCAAAGGGAGAAAACAAAAACATGACTAATTTTGAGCTGGATGCTTTTCACTTCTGACTGAGGAAAATCATGCTCCAATATATAGAAGAGGCTTTAAAACGTCCCTTGGCAGTGGTGCTGGTGAGGAACTTCCACTGCTTACTGTGTGGCAACTTGTAAAAGCAGCTCCCTGATATTACCTTTCCATGTTCCATTTCACATCACATTCACACATGGTGAGGAAGTCACACTCACCACAGATCCTCATGGAAGTTGCACCCTTGAATTCTGGAACGGCAGATTTCATTTTTTATTCTTCCTGACCCTTCGAAGTCCATGAGAATTTTACTTAGAGAAGGCCCTAGAAAGGTCCTAAATCGTGCCAGTCTCAGACACATTTGTCCCAGTGCTTGACTGCTCAGATCATGGACAGACCACAGGAGAGTATTGCAGACATGGGCCAAATACCTTGGACAGTGTCGATATCAGTGACTACCCAACTCATTGCTGTACACTTGGGCTATGCCTTTCCTTTCCTATGTTTCCCCTCCAGCTGTCTTCAAATCCTTCCTCTTGCTTCACAGACTGGGGGGGGAGAAAAAAAAATCTGAAGTAAATAAGGGAAGAAGAGGCAGGCAAATATCAGCCTCCAGAGCAGTAGGGAATCATTAATTACCCAAGCTGAAGGACTGCCATATGTGCAACAACTGGTTTAAAATACAAAAAAAAAAAAAAAAAAAATGCAGAATGATAAGGAATATACGTCTGGCTTCTGCTGGGTAAGTGTTGATTTAGAAAATGGACCTCACAGTAATAGTTACCAATGTTTATTCAGCAGGTTCCAACAGGGCTGAAGGAAGCCCAGAACAGCTCAGATGCCTGGGAATATTATGCTTTTGAATAACCTAAAACCTAATAAATAATTGTTTCCTGTTAATTGATCATAGAATAAACACTAAAAATTGCAGATACAGGCTGTTCATAAAGCAAAGTTGCCTTTAGGAAGTGTGGTGTGTGGTGACTGCTGTGGTGTGGGAGGAGAAGGGTCTCTCCTGGGCAGGTGCATGGAGCTGACCGTGGCTCTTAGGACTCAGTGGGATGCATCTAGCAAGACCAGGGAGCTCCAGAAGCCTTCTCCCAGCTATCTTCCTATGCACAGTCAGAGAGTTATTCTTCAATAAGGGGCAGTGGCTCTGTGTGTTGGCACAAAGCTGAGAGCAGACTCCAAAGGGCTTTGGCAATCACAGACGGCGCAAAGATGGGTGTTGCTGTCAGTGAGATGTGCCCAGCTCCATGGCCTAAAACACCTATCTTTGTAGAAAGAGGTGGTCTTCCTCTTGTGTAAAACCTAAACAAGAGTCAGACATTGCCATCTACAAGACACAGTAAGGCACAAGCGGAAATACACAGACCTTGGGAAGGAAACATTTTGGCTGCTTGAGAAAAATGCCACCCTACAATGAGCTCCTTTCAGCGTGCTAGGGTGAGAAAAGCCATGGTGCACTTCTTCCACTTTTTACTTCTTATCCTTTTCTCAGTCATATGTGGAGAGTCACCTTGTACAGCTCTAATTTCTTGTGTTTATGTCCACATCTTCTTTGAAGTCCTTGTGAAGCCAGTGCTTCATTCCCCTGATTGCATTACCTCTCTGAATTCCTCTTTACCTCCTGTACCCATTCAGGTGCACATTCTCCAAAGGCCAGGAGGTCTTTTGGTTTGGATGTCCCACAAGCTATAGTGACAAATATGACATTTATAACAAGAATATCAGGACTTTCATTATTACCTCATTTTTCCTTGAATATAGAAAGGATTTTTTTATTTTTTTTCAGAGTTTTAATGTCATGTTCCAGACAAACCACTAAGTACTTTGGTAAGACATTCCAGTAACAGTGTCCCATTGGCATTGAAAATGTCACTTCCTGCATGGTATTCACAGCTTAAATTAAAAATATTGATCACTTAGTATGAGAAGTAAACCTCCTACATCTTACTAAATCTAATTAAAAATATAATCAAAGTAGTCTTGAAGAATTCAGTCCTACTAGACTGACGGAAATTTCTTGCAAATGATCTACAGCCACGGGTTGTTGAATTGTTAAACCCTAAGCTTTTGAGGACATTAATGTCTAGTTAAACAAGTTCAAAGCAGATTTTATTTGTTTTAAAGTCCATTTCAAGGGATGGGTCATTTAAAATTGAGAATTTATTAGGAGCTGAGAGAGGAAAATACACCACACTTTCCCTGTATACTGCATAACTAAGATAATAAAAAAATATATTTTCCAGTCTAAAATCTTGAAAGGTGGATTGACTGGAATTGGTTAGTTGACATATGTTATTTTCTTTGTAAAATAAGTTGATTAATTTTAAAAGCAAAATATTTTGATTACTTCATAGATGTCAAACTGCATATAAATTGTACAAAGTAATAATATTTAAGAGAATTATTTAACAACAAAGTGTTTATATTATTAAAATTAAAAACTGCAATATATATTTGAAAGGTTAAAAATTATTATAGCAATTTTTAACATTTATACTTGTTTATTTTTCAGTCATGGTTTAAAATTAATTGAATTGAATCACCTTGAATGTCCCATCCATTTGCTCCCAAGAAGCAAATGAGCCTAGGCTTTGGAAATGTATACACCCATCAAAAGTGAGCCACTTATTGCAGACAGAACTTTCAAAATGGCCCTTTCTTTTCAACCCCTTTTCTTCTGGAAATATCTCAATTAGTGCAATCGTTTCTGAGAAGATCTGTTGATATTTTTTTCTTTTTGAACATATTTCTATCTAAAAAAAATTGCTCTTATTCCCCCTCCAATTAATTTTAAATCCCTTCCTTCATGGATCACTACCCAGTATTCAAGAGGCACCAAAGCTCTGCCTCCTCTCTGAATTTTCTAAGTGATTCTTCATTTTTGTCAGCAAATAAAGGTTTTGGGTATGCTATTTCTGCAACACAGTGTAGATTGCTAAGAAACTGATTATAAAAAGGAAAAATAATGTCATGTATAATTTTTCTGCTTGACTTTTTTAAGTCTTATCTCAAAAGCTACTGTATTATGTTCTTAATCCTCTAGGAATTACTGGTTGTTAATCATAACCATAAATTGTCCTTATGTTTATAAGCTTTGCACTAAGCATAAAGTGCCTCTTTTTTTTTTTTTTTTACATAATCTTTCCCTCCTTGATTTCAGCCTTTCAAAACAAAACCAAAATTACCTAAGTAATCACATCTATTATGTGATTCATTATCCATCTATTGCTAAGATTTTTTCTAAACTACTAAAGCACCCATAGGTATTTAAGACATATATAATTGGAGGTGTCAGTTATGGCCATTTAATAATATACATGTCCTCCTCTTCATAGATAAACAAATGAAAGCCACTAGCCTAAATTATGATTTCCTTCTATGTAGTTCCACTCCTGCAGGTACAATTATGCTTTGTAGCTGTCTTGCCAAAACCTAGCACAGAACATGCTGCCATAGCATTATAACTGTTTATCCAGAGAGAATTTTCAATCTCTTTTTGTATAATCTATCATTTTCATAGATTCACCGAGATGAGAGGGAGAAAGCTAACCTTAGATTTCAGGAACAAAAATAAGTAGCAGTCTCTTAAATACCTATATCCAAAATATAGATAAAATTTACTGCATGGTTCAAAAGCCTCTGTTTCTACTAAAACTTGTAGCTGATGAAGTCCAGTTTGATGATTAAAGTGAGGAGGCAAGTGTATGAGATCACCTTGAGGGGTAACGGGCAAAAACTGGAACACAGAAGTTCCAGCTGAACATGAGGAGAAACTTCTTTACTGTGCAGGTGACCAACCATGCACTGCCCACAAAGGGTGTAGAGCCTTCCTCCCTGAAGATGTTAAAGAACTGCCTGGACACAATCCTGTGTAATGTGCTCTGGGATTACCCTGCTTGAGCAGGGTGGATGGACCAGAAGTCCCACTGTGGTCCCTTCCAACCTGACCCATTCTGTGATTCTGTGAATACAATATACAGTAAAATACATTTATCTCGGGCTATGCAAAGAATGCCCAGTTGAGGGCAAATGTGTGCCTGCATTTGTGAGACAGTTCCTGTTAAATCCTTTGTGAAACTTCTCTTTAACTTCATCTGTTGGCCTGCATTCAAGCAACAGACTTCTTATAGATTTGGCCAAGAGAAAAAGGAGAAGGGATAAGAGAATGAGGCTAATTCTTCATAGAAAATATTGTAGGGAACAAGCAGTAGTAGATGTAAATGAAAACATTTGAGACAGGAGATTTTTTTAATTAATTATTTATCTTTTTTAAATGTCAAATATGTAATGAGCAGATCTTTGCTTTACTTCCATAAGCCATGTTTTCAGTACATACTCAAAGAAATTATGGTACAAAGCCTCAAAATCATCAGAAAATTTGTGCAATTACTGGGCCACAAAACATTGGGAAAAGTTCCTAGTTGTCCAACTGAACTTATGCATGATTTGCTGATTTTTTAATATTGTATGATGTACCTGAACATACAAAGGCTAGCAGGACTAGAAGACAGATATGGATGTAAATGGCCATTTATAGTGCTGTTTTGGTTCAAACTGGTTAATGTGGCTTACAGCAATGACCTGAGCATTTCTAATCAGCTACAAGGAAGTCTAGCTCATCTGCACAACATCTGCTCCTTTTTTGTTTCTATTTAAAACCAAAATTGTATAAGAATAAACCATTCCGATCCAAGACGAGATAAATGTCTGTCTCTAAAAGTGTTTGCAACATTTCTAATATTGTCTTCTCGTGTTTGTTGACTTACAGCAATGCATGTCAAGGTAACAGTTGAAAACCAGGTAAAATCCCTGTCCACCTGGATCTTCCCAAGGCCACCTGCCTTTACGAAAAAAAGTCCATTCTCTGACCGAAGCAGCCACACAGGGGATCACCAGTTGCTAGGGGACAGCCAGCAGATGCCTGGGGTCGCATGCACTTCTGTCTTTGCACAAATTTCTTCTGAAATGGAAATAGGTTAAAAAAAAAAGTTTAAAAAGTATTTTTTCTTTTAGCAGTTTATTTAACAATCATGAACCACCTTGGTCACCAATTTTACACCAATTTTTTTACAGTGAATGAAGCTAAGTATGTGCTTGTTCGTGTCATCACCACGTTCCTGCACTGTGAGAATTACATCCTTCGTACTGGTTAAGTTATATCAGATTTTTTCCTGATAATAGTCAGTTTGTATCATGCAAAGTGAGTAAGCTTCCACTCTGTACATGACCTGACGTCATTAAATAAGACTTACTGTCTTCAAGTCAACAATAATCTCTAACATAAAGATTATACCTATGTTGCTAGATGAGTTTATTCTCCTATTTTAAATGCTACTGATTTTCCTGTTTGTTCCACACTTTCTTTCACATAAGAGGAATTGCTTCATTTTGCCAGCTAATACTTATGGCAGAAAGCAGTTGAATTCATTCAGAGAAACAAGTCAAAAGTCCTCTGTATTCTGTATTCAGAAATCTACAGAGAGATTAGATCCTATTACATTTTAATAATTAATCCTGATGGCCACACATTTCTGAAAGCCAAAGTAATACCTTTATAAGAGCACCAAAACAAAACACACACAAAACAAAAAAGAGAATCAAAAACAAAAAAAAAAACCCCACACACAAAAACCCCACACACCAACCAAAAACCCAGAACCAGAAAAAGTCCTTCACAATTCATCAATCTGTGTACAGTGAATCACTAGGGGCCATTAATTATGAAATGCTACAACTGTAGAGGGTTATGAAAACACACAAACCTCCCTGTGAATAGGATAAGAATAAAATTGGATAAGATGAAAAGTAATAAACATAGAAAGTGAGCCAGCTTTTATTTGGTTGAAAATTAACAATACTGTGTGACCAGTGGAAAAACAGTGTGTGGATTTTTTTCCGAAGTAGGAAGAGCATCTCAGCTGATTTTTAAAAAGTCGTAGGTAGTCCTTTGATTGCTAAAAGCTGTGGATTTCCAGTAGATACCACAGACTCGAGGTGAGCAGCACAAACACACAAAGAGTAAGTCTGACCATGTATGCTCAGGTGCTTGCTCTGTTTATTTCTTACTGCTCCTGCCAACCTGCTACAGAGGCTCAGTGTTGGGGTGAGAGGCATGCATTAAATGGCAGACTGCTAAATATAGAGCTGCTGAATTCACTTGTTCTCTGGATTGGTCTGCCCTCATTATGGCACAGTTTATTTTTGCTGGCTGAAAAGGCTGTTGAAAGCCTTCAGCAACATCGACAGAAAGGCATGGAGTGGCTGGGTACACTCAGAGTATACTTGAACTGTATTGTGGAAAAAAACTTATAGTAGGAGAAAGTTTTACTGCCTTTCCTCATTTACTTTTCTTTTTATATTGCTAGTAAGATCTTGTTACTAAGAATGTTCAGAGAAAGTTTGTACCATCCACAATGGCCAAACTACTCCTACCACCCCTCTGCTATTTTTAAAGAGAATGCTGAAGCAGAATGTATGCTAAGTCACACTGGCAATCAGCTGCGCCCACAGGTGAAGAAAGGAAGATGGGCAATGTCTCTGTTTGAAAACACCCAGACAGCAAACTTATAGAAGAAACTACCCAATATGACACTTCCAAAGCCAATGGCGATGCTCCAGCAGCAGGGAGAGCTGGTTGTTAAGTCAGAAAAAATAGCTTGTGAATAAAACAAAAATAACTGAAAAATTCTTAGTAATTTGTTCACACTAACCATTTCAGCTTTGCTTCTCAATAATACACATATCTCCACTTCAACTGCTGTATGAAAGTGCACGAGGAGAGCAAGTACTGCAAAAGTCTATTTTCCATACCTTCCTAGCCTAGAAACAACCTCTCCACCTCAAATCTGCTAGTAATAAAGTGTGAAGAGATCTGGGCTCTAACACGCTTTCACTGTAGTAGCTCATTTTAACTGACCTCTCTTAGGTTTTTGTAGGAGGGCATTTTTGATGCACCACTCTCTAGCCCAGATTTGACAAAGCATTCCTGGAGAAAGTAGGGTTGGGCCATATACCAGCTGCACAGGACAATGTTTACAAAAAACTCCTTTTTGCATGGCACTGCAAATCCCATGCAAAGCACCTTCAACAAACTGTAAACAAACTCACCAAAACTTTAAAGAGAGGGACATGGAGGTTTATATTGAAGTTAAACCTTTAAATTACGCAGCTGACAGATATCAGAATAAATCTGGATAGAGCAAAGTGAATGAGGTATTTGTATGTGGTGCCTTGACTTCCCAGGCAAACAAATGATAAAATACAACTTAAAGAGCTCTGAATTCAACTGCCAGTCTTGGTGGAAAAATATTTCCCTTTGTTCTTTCTTTTTCAGATACTTCCCTTATAATCACCTTCTGAGTTATTCAACTTACAGATACAGCCATTTTGTATGAAAATATAACATTTCAAAGCTGGAGAGCATAGCACATCCAGCAGTGTCTGCATCTGCTGGCATACAGATAGCCAGGCAGTTCAGCCAACCTTATATTGACCCCACTTGAGTTAATGTGGTCTGACTGCTTGTCTTCCAAGTCTTGCAGACATAAGCCTTCATTCTTCAAGTTTTCACATGATACCAAGCTGAGTGGTGCTGTTGACAAGCCTGAGGAATAGGATGCCATCCAGAGTGATGGAGGCTGTTCTGAGCCATCAAGAGGTAAGAATATATGAACATCAGGAGGCTGAACAAGGCCACATGCAAGGTCCTGGAGCTGGGTTGGAACAATCCCCAGTATCATTATAGGCTGGGAGGTGGAGGGATTGAGACCAGCCCTGCCAAGAAGGACTTGGGGGAAACTAGTTCAAAAACTGCACATGATCTGGTGAGAGGCACTCACAACCCGGAAAGACAAACATGCCCTGGACTGCATCCAAAGCAGCGTGTCCAGCAAGGTGAAGGATGGGATTCTACCCCTCTGCTCTGTTTTGGTGAAACCCCAGCTGGAGCACTGCATTTAGCTCTGGAGTTCTTAGCACAGGAAACATATGGACTGTTATAGCGGGTCTGGAGGAGAACCATAAAGATGATCAGAGGGAAGTATGTCTCCTGTGAAGACAGAGAGAGTTGAAGCTGTTCAGGCTGGGGAGACTTTTGTGTAGATTTTTCTTAGCTTGATGATGTGGATGAGGGGACTGAGTCTGCCACAGCAAATTAGCAGATTTCACCAAGTTGGGTGTGAGTGTTGATCACCTGGAGGGTAGAAGGGCTCTGCAGAGAGATGTGGACAGGCTGGATAGATGGGCCGAGTCCAACAATATGAGGTTTAACAAGACCAAGTGCCAGGTCCTGCACTTTGGCCACAGCAATCCCCTGCAGTGCTACAGGCTGGGGACAGAGTGGCTGGACAGCGGCCAGGCAGAAAGGGACCTGGGGGTGCTGGTGGCAGCAGCTGAACATGAGCCAGGCTGTGTCCAGGTGGCCAAGAAGGCCAATGGCATCCTGGCCTGGCTCAGCAATGGTGTGGCCAGCAGGAGCAGGGCAGGGATTGTCCCCCTGTCCTGGGCACTGGTGAGGCCACACCTCAAATCCTCTGTGCGGTTCTGGGCCCCTCAGTTTATAGGGAGGATGTTGAGGTGCTGGACCATCAAGTCCAGTGAGGGGCAGCAAGGTTGGTGAAGGGTCTGGAGCACAGGTCCTGTGAGGAGCAGTTGAGGGAGCTGGGGTTGTTTATCCTGGAGAAAAGGAGGCTCAGGAGAGACCTTATCACTCCCTACAGCTCCCTGAAAGGAGGCTGCAGCCAGGTGAGGGTTGGTCTCTTCTCCCAGACATCCACTGACAGAATGAGAGGGGACAGCCTTAAGCTGTGGCAGAGGAAGTTTAGGCTAGACACTAGAAAAAAATTCTTCACTGGAAGAGTGATTGGGCATTGGAATGGGCTGTCCAGGGAGGTGGTGAAGTCACTGTTCCTGGACATGTTTAAAAAAAGACTGGAAGCGGGACTCAGTACCATGGTTTAGTTGATGAGGTGGTGTTCAGTCACAGGTTGGACTGATGATCTCAAAGGTCTTTTCCAATCTAGTTAATTCTGTTATTCTGTGATTCCGTTATTTTGAAGCACTGGAATAGGTTGCCCAGAGAGGTGATAGATGCCCCAACCCTGGAGCTCATTCAAGGTCAGGTTCAAAGGCAGTCTGAACAAAGTGATCTAGCTCAAACTGTCCCTACCCATGGCAGAGATATAGGACTACATGACCTTTAAAGGCCCCTTCCAACCCAAGCTATTCTGAGATTCTGTTATTCTGTGAAAATACTGGATCCAGCTCCAGATAAAAATCTTTCATCTCATAAGGGATGTATTCCAAGCTGCAGGATATCACAGTCATGAAAAACAGAAACAACTCTAAAACTTGCCATAAACAGTAAGGAGAAATGCTTCTTTTATTTTTTTATTTTTTTTAAATAATATTTGCTTTTTACCAACATGGTGATTGAGGTATAGTCCATGTGTGTTGGTAGAAATAGCTGCGTCAAACTGAGGTTAAAAAGAATGAGATTGACAAGTAGAAGGTGGGAAACCTGAAGAGCCATCAGATCCTGGTGCAGTGTGGGCAAAGAGCCCAGCTCCTGGTCTTTAACTGACCCTTAAACTACTTGAATCTCTCTTGCTTGGACTGAGTATTTCATCTGAATTATTCATTTTCTGACATTTGGCAGCAGAGTAGGAAAAGCTTTCCTTCCTTCCTTCCTTCCTTCCTTCCTTCCTTCCTTCCTTCCTTCCTTCCTTCCTTCCTTCCTTCCTTCCTTCCTTCCTTCCTTCCTTCCTTCCTTCCTTCCTTCCTTCCTTCCTTCCTTCCTTCCTTCCTTCCTTCCTTCCTTCCTTCCTTCCTTCCTTCCTTCCTTCCTTCCTTCCTTCCTTCCTTCCTTCCTTCCTTCCTTCCTTCCTTCCTTCCTTCCTTCCTTCCTTCCTTCCTTCCTTCCTTCCTTCCTTCCTTCCTTCCTTCCTTCCTTCCTTCCTTCCTGCCTTCCTGCCTGCCTTCCTGCCTGCCTCCCCTCCCCTCCCCTCCCCTCCCCTCCCCTCCCCTCCCCTCCCCTCCCCTCCCCTCCCCTCCCCTCCCCTCCCCTCCCCTCCCCTCCCCTCCCCTCCCCTCCCCTCCCCTCCCCTCCCCTCCCCTCCCCTCCCCTCCCCAGCATGAATGATGTGTCTGATAACTGGTGTTTCATCTAACATTAGTGCTGCATGCAATTCATTCCTTCTTCCAGAGATTGACTGGGTTGTTTAACATTTGAATTTCACGCTGCTTTAATACTTTTTTTTAATTAAACTTATGTATGTTTGGGGACAGGGATTAATTAGTAATATTCTCCTGCATTCTTCTCTTGTACGCAAAAAAAAAGGATTTAGATTCCTATCATTTTTTTTTATTTTCTGGTGAAATAGAAGGAGGGGAGGAGGCTGCATGGGCTGTCCTGACCATTACTGACATCAAAGGATGAAATATATCTTGTTTGCTGTGCCTTGTGATTCCAATCACAAGCATATCTTCAAGCTTGGCGAACAACATTATTTTTATCAGTCTTTTAGGTTTTCAGGCAAGTTCAAACCAAAACTCATTTCCTACTGGATCTGCCGCCTATCTCTTGCCCTTCTGACTGTCTCCTGATCAGCTTCTAAGCAGTCCCACAGAACAGCCAAATCACCTTCACCGACAGGGGTCTAAAGTGCTACAATGAAGTAATAGCTCAATTACAGAATCACAGAATCATTAAGATCAGAAAAAACCTCCAAGTTCATTGAGTCTATCCTTTGATCAATCATCACCTTATTAGATTAGATCTTACGAAATTAGAACTAACTTTTTTTAAAGTAATATAATTATTTTTTAAAAATTTTACTTAAATGTATTTTTTTTTTATTTTCAAATTACAATTTCAATATACAATAGAAGTGTCTGCTTTCAGATTCTAAATTTAGGCTTCCTCGGACATGATCTCTATTTGCTTTTTTTACCTGCTTCCTCAGGAAAAGGAGGATGAAGAAGCAAGGAAGGAGAGAGATTTTGTTTTCACCCTTCACCCTCTACTTAAAGGCAAAGAGTAAGTGGATCCTAACACTGACCTTTATTCATGTTAAGTATTCATGTTAAGGGAACTTCAGCTGTCATACCTATATCTTAACCTGAATGGCTCTTACTTTCTGGTTTTATTTAGAATACACCTTGAAGGATGATGGGAGCCAGTTCTGAAGCTGTCAGTACCTTGACCTCAAGAGCAGGACTGCCTGGTTCAGTACATATTGACCAAAAGTATGATGAGCTGCACCCATCTCTGGGAGGAATCCAAGGAGCTTGGTTTCACATGTGAACTCCTCAATTCTTTGGGGTTTGAATGCAGCAAAGACAAGATTATCTCATTTGGAGAGGCTGGCATTTTGTGTTCACTTCCCTTTGGAATGACTTCCAGAAGATGTGCTCTGTGTGGTATGGATGTACTTTACAGTCCTACGTCAAATTCACATTACAGCAGCTACTGTCCCTATTCAGAAGTTGTGATGCCAAAACCCAGTAGCCTTTCAGAATAATAATCACAGTATTTGTCTCTAAAACTCTAGATTTACCAGGATACTTTGTGCTACAAGACCAAATTGGTAAAATTGTACATTACACAGAGACAACAAAAAAGAGAGGAAAAAATATTTCATTCATTATTCAATCAACTTTTACTGCTGTGTTTCAACAAGTATGGATAATTACAATAAGCATTCTCCTTGAGTGAAAAGCTTATTTTTTATGGAGCAATTGAATTTTTTCTTTCTTTTTCTGGGTGGATTTTAGGGCTTACAGTATGCATAAGATAAGTAGCAGTAATAGTAAAGTGAAATAATGTAACAAAGAGTAGATTACAATAGAAAGCAAAATAATTCACACATATAAATTTCAGCAGTCTTTAGAGACAATGTAAAGATTTGCATATTTTTTCCTCTCTTTTCTTGGTCAAAATCTGGAGGAAGTTCTTTGAACAAAATGTAATTATTTCTTCATCCAAGGTATATGTCACTATCCTTTGCTTTTTCCTTTTTTAGGAAAATACAGATGCTGAAAATGAAAATGTTTTCAAATCAAAGAGGCAACTCAAGATTTGAACTTTAGGTATTAGAGAAAAATAAATGCAGTCTATGTGTAATATCAGAAGGCTGTTGAAGTTCTCAGCTTGTTGCCGAGCAGGTGCATTTATGATTACTTCATAAGCCACTGCTACTTTTCTCTCTTAGCAAGTTATCACCTTTGTCTTCAGCAGCTCAATAAAGTTTCCTAGGGCACCAGTAGACTGATTTGGATATTGCAAGTAAATAGAAAACATTTTTTATTTATATTTATTTCTTTTATATATATATTATTTATATTTATATTTATTATAAATACTTCAATTACACATGTAACTTATATATTTATTTTTCACATATTCCTTCATAAATGCTGTCATATTAAATATTCAGGTATGCAAATATCAGTGGGAGTGATGAAGTTTTCTTTGGCTATTTTTGCATAATTTCGTAATGTCAGTATTAACAATGTGTTAAAGGACATAAACTGTGTCTGTGTCATAAGTCACTAAACATGGCTGCTACTTTGTATTGCTTAAAATGTTTTTCTCCACTGAATGGCTCATAAAGGATAAGATTGAATATAGGTAAGACCAGATGTTACCTGTCTTTCATTTCAATAACTCAAAGATTCATTTTATATTGCTACAGTAGCCTTTTACAACAAATCACATTCTGTTGTGATACTGTGATAATTTGTAATATGCTCAAAAACATTCCACATACATTGAATTCCTTGAATTCCATCAGGAAGCATTGTTTTGCATATCCCTTCTAACAAAGCCACAAACAGTAAGAGGCTACTTTCACTAATAGTAAGGGGGTTGATGGAGAGAAAGAGAAAGAATGATTGGTCCCTTCTGTCTCCCTTAGTGAAGACAGGTTAGAAATACGTGAAGATACAATTTTTAAAAAAAGTCTATGGAACTGCAGATGATAATGGGGCTTCAAAGGCAGATCTCACAGCAATTTAATGGTAGAAATTTGAAAATCTAGAAAACTTTTACTCGGCAATTTTGAGAAATTGACTGACTTGTGAATGGGAAATGGGGGAAATAAATCCCGAGGGCTACTGAAAATTACATGTTCAGGCAACTAGCTCAAGGACTTTCACAAAATTGTCTGTAAGTGAAGTACAGTGGGAGAAGTTGCCTCTTTGACCTCTATGGTATTTTGATTAAATGTATGTGGACTTAGCTATGTCACAATAAGGTAACGTATCAGCTGGCTCAAGAAATAATAAACTGAATTAATGGCTCTGCAATTTTTTTGAAGACAATAGTGTTCTTCAAGAGAAAGACTTGAACCAATTAATTTCCTGACTTTTTTTTCTTGGGGCTGTGATATAGACAATGGATAAGCATTCAAAGGCAGATGGAAAGGAGCTACTGGCTTGCACAAAGATGGTGGTGGTTGTTAGCACAGGGTACAGAAAAGGCAAAGAGCAAAATGTCCCGGAGGCAATTTTCAATGGACACTTTGATGAGATCAGACCCTCTTTGGCTCAGTGCTGGCCTGGCCTGAGGTTTGTAATCATCTGCCCAATGTGAGAGAGTAGCCATCTTCATTTCAGGAGCATAAGTTTCAGAAAATATGTTTCAGTACCAAGCCTCCTCCATGAAAAGCAGCTGAGCTGATTCTCTGTCTTGAATGCTTTCACTGCCTGACAGCTTCTTTCTTGCATTTTGGACACTGAAATTTCAGAAAAAGTCCTCTAGAGCAAGTCCTAAAGACGATTACCAGCAGCTCTTCCCCAGGGCTTTTACCTGCACTTTGCCCATGTCTTCACCACTTCTGGGTAGTCAGGCAAAGAAGCTGGAAGACGATGGCAACTGAATACCATTGATTTGAAGGCAACACCCAGACGAGTATTGTCTGTGTGAGACGTGACCATGCCGCAACCACTACCTGAGCCTGGTCTGGTTAAAGGCAGCCAGACAAACTGGAGTACAGGCAGCACTCTGAGTGTGGTCCAGGTGCTGTTTTGATTGGTTTATGTCTTCAAATCCAAACCACCTTCACTTCACCTGGAAGCATTCTTCAAAAGGCCAACTAGAAATTGTCTTCTACTGAGATCCTGACTCCAAAGGCATAATATTTACATATAAAATTAAATACCTTTCCATATATTTCACAACTCACTTTGATTCAAAAATTTATGCTTGGACCATATTGGACTATAGAAGTTGAAGCAGAGGACCACTGTATAAATTTTGTGTGTGTATATATATATATATATATATATATGTATAGGCACTGGATAGTTTAAAATCATAGCCATATGTTTTGATATCAGACTGAAGAGAGACATTTTCTCTCTGTGCCACTTAAAAAAAGACTACAAAATAAGTCAACTCACCAAGCAGATTTCCCTTTAAATACTGGATTACACATGGCATTCACTAGTGAGGATATGTCTGAAATGGTATAGCATATGGTGTATGATACTCACAGAATTTGGTACATTATGCATTCTGTACCAAATCCATTAGACCTGTGTCTGCCCACCAAGCCAATCACAGTGGGGATGCCAAGAGGTAAGAACAAGGTACAAGTTAAAACAGGCTACAGACAACACCTTTATCTTACATCATTGTCATTGCTCCTGGGTGTACATAACCTATGGCTGAGCAGTGGGTGTAAATAGCTCTGAAATGTGAAAGTCAATTTGAAAGAAAAATTTTCTGCTTAATAGCAAAAGATGCTTCAAGTGCCTTTTGGTACAAATAATAAAAAAGGATGTTATTACAATAGGAGGAAATACTGACCTCTGCTTGTGCTGGCTAGCATTTTCAACATGACTCCTGTACCTTTTTCAATTTCTTCCAGTTTGGTTTTTTGCAAGAAATGTTTTGGGTTTTTTAAAGAAATAACTCACTATATTAAGCAGTTCTGTGAAGTTTTCAGAATCTATTTGGATGGCCATGTGCATCCGATTTTTTTTTGGGGGGGGAGGGAGGGGTGTATTTGTAGGGTTCTGGGTTTGGGTTGAGTTGGGTTGGGTTAGGTTGGGATTTTGTTGCCTGATCAAATTTTTTTCAGGTTTAGTAATTTTTAAAATATTTTATAATCCATCTGTCTCCTATCCCTCATCTTCATTCTACTGGACAATAGAAAATAACTTGGGACAGACATTTGCAAGGCTGGAACTTGCAAATAGAGTTCTCTGTGTGCTTGAGCATTTTTTAGTCAAGAGGGATAAGTGAATCTTGCATCACTCACTGCCCAAAGTCAAGAAACTACCCCATTACATTATATAGTTCAGAGTAAATTCTGGCTGTGGAAAGGATTATTCACCAAAAGTTTTTTGTTTATAGTCCAACAGAAGATATTTCATGCTGTGGAATTGCCCCTGAAGTCACACTGGTTACTCGACAGAACACAAGCTCAGCTGTGGGCAGCATGGTAAATTGAGGCTCATAGCAGCATATACCCAAACAGGGAGACTTGGACTGAGATCCAAAAATACAGAAGACACTGTTGTTCCCAAAACTCTGAGGCATGTGATCATTTCTAGATTTCTAGATATCTAAATATTCTAGATAGATAACAGGACTGTTACAGCCATTTTGGGTGTTCTTCAGCCATATATAAAGGGGTCATCATAGTCACCATCAGTGCTAAAACTGAATCTGTTAAAATTGGGCAGCTGTAAAACAGAAATTCACTTGCATCATAATTTTGTTTCTTCTCTCTGGGGATGAATCACTTTTCTATGTGTTTTAGTGCAATATTCACAAGGTTGTCCTGAAAAATGTTTAAAACTGGATCCTAGAGACCAGATTTTTTAACTGTGAGGATATTTAGGGACATTGGTTTGAGGGGTTTTGTTGTTTTTACCAGGTATGTTTCTGTCAGGATCGGACTGAGTGGGGAAAGAAAAGCATATCAAGAATTTTATGTTGAAAATTTCTATTTAAACAGACAAAATTTTATGGTCTCAAAATCTATTTTGCAGTTTGGATGAAACCACCTTAAGTCTACGCACCTTTTCCTTATACCTATGTGTGTTCATCCTTCTAGTCCCAACCATAAATACTGTTGGCCAGTGTAAGTATACTTTAATTGCTCTGCCAGCACTTCTTGTCAGATGTGTGATTCAGCCCCAAATTCAGCCTCAACTGGAGCCAAAGAACAGAGAAAATTTAGAGTTATGAAACCCTCTTCTTGTTTCACAGCAGTCTAAAGAGGCATTTTTAAAGGAAGATAAGCCTTTATATCTGTACTCATTTTAGATATTCATAACCGACTGAAGTTAAAACTAATTTTTCTATGGCTCTGTTTAAAATATAAAATCTTTTGCTTGCTATTTGGATTTTTATTTATTCATTGCTTGAACTTCCATAGGACCTTTAAAACTGAAATGAACCTGTCTAAACTGCGAGAACGTTGCTTGGTAGTGGACCAAATACTGCAGCTAACCACAAATATTGATTTAATGCAAAATGGATTTCTCTCTTAAAAAAACACTAGGTTGGTTAGTTGGTTTTTAGGGATTTGATTTTATTTGGTTTCTCTTAAACTGTAGTGGAAATCAAATTAAGAATTTGAAAATCGCAGTACAGAAACAAAAAACTCCATTTTTTAAAGTAGATAGTTTCCTCCACATTATGGAATTTATTGCAAAGGAGGAAAAGAAAAAAAAAAAAAAAAAAAAAAGGCAACAGAAGGAATGAGAAACTTAAAACTGTTCAGAGAAACAGTCCCACGGAGGTCTGGGCTGGTTCCTCCATCGTGGCTGGAGCAGCGCCGCGAGGTCGGGAGCGATGGGGAAGCGGTGGAGCCGCCCATGGCACCGTGGCTGCCTCCCCGGCGTTAGAGTCTCCGGGGTCCGGCCCGTGTGGCCATGCCACGGTCCGGAGAGCGGCCGAGGTGAGAGGCTGGTGGCGGACCCGCTGCCCCGGGGAGGGTGCGGGGCCGCTCCGCCGCGTCCTGTCCTCGGAAGACGCCCGGGGAAACAGGGGCAGAGGTGGGCAGGAAACGGCGCGTTCCGCCTGCTGGTGCCAGTCGAAGGCAGTTCTGCTTCCAGGCTCCGGGACTCCCAAGAAGGTGCCGGCTCGCCTGGAGCCCGACTGCCCTCGGCACGCGTTCGGGGGAGCCCTCGTACCCCGCCATCCGCAGCCCTGCAGCGCGGGCGCGCCGAGGGGATACAGCGAGCACAGAAAGGGGCACCCCTCTGGTCGCCCTGTCGCATCCGCCCTGCTTCCAGAGCTCTCGGCCAAGTCGAGCGGCCCCGTCCCGTCCCGTCCCACCCCGAAGTCAGGAGCCAGTCCCCCCAGAGCAGCGGGGACCCCGCGCGGTTTATCGTGCGGGACCGGGGGGCGGACACGCTGTCCCAGCTGACACATTGCCGCGAAGTTTACAGGAAGGTTTAAAAAGAAAAAAAAAATTGCGAAAAGGCAAATCGTGCAGAAGCCGATGTGGAGTCGGCAGGATCCAAGGAAGGAGGCACTGAGAGAAGCAAACCCCTCCTTTGCTGGACACAGCAGCAATCCCCACACACCGCCGGCGCTTACGGGCCCTCGTTGCCCCGGGGTGCCCGGCAGCTCTGCCCAGGCCCACCCGCCGAGCGGGGTAATCCCAAAGTCACCGGGCACCTGAGCCCCCAGGAGCAGTTTCGTGTCTAATCGCTCTAGGCTAACTCCTCTGACACTCCGACACTTAAGAGAACATCTAGGACACGCGTGGTTAGGAGTGATCAAAGAAGAGATAAGATCAAAGATCACTTTAATTGCGAAAATGAGGCCAAATAAGATTTTCAGAAAACCAGCTACATATCGGAGGTTGTCAAAAGCACTATTTTCGTTTAATGTAAGCGGTTGAAATTCAGAAATTACTGGACACTTACATTTACGTGACACACATGTTTCACATTCCCTTTTACTTACAAGCAACACAGATTACACAAAAATAAACAGGAAAAATATATATATATATATATATATTTGGTCAAGCATTCATTCCAGGCAACCCGTCGCAGGGGTAAGCGGCAGCCGGCCCAGTGCCGATATCCGGCCCGGCGCCTTTCCCTCCTCCCCGGGCCGAAAGCGGCCCCAGGTCCCGGCCGCAGCCGGAGGGAGAGGCATGGGCACGGCAGTGCAGGGGCAGGTCGGGCAGAGGGGCTTTGCGGAGGGCAACGCAGTCCTGCCCCAACCCCGGGCTAGGCGGGGAAGGGGAAGTACACCGCGTTTCCCAGGACCATAGCAGCTGGGCTAGCGGCAGAGGGGGGACCCTTTGCGGGCGGAAGCTTACAGATCCGCCCCGGGGACTGTCGAGGTCAAGCAAGGAGAACCCTCAGGACACTGCCTACTTCTGGCCGTGGTTCTCAGATTGCGAGGAAGGTCGTGCTTACCCCTGCCGGGGATCGCCCGGAGGAGGAGAGAGCCTGTCCCTTCCCAGTCTGCGACGAGACGCTGTTTTCCCCACCTGCGACTGCCGCTGGCTGATGCTCTCGGCCCCTCCCCTACTGCCACGGAGCACATGGCAATGTTTTGGTTGATCGGTTTGGATCGTTTTGTTGTTGTTTGTCTTTCTTTCTCTTTTTTTTTTTTTTTTCCCCCCCGAGCAAAATGTGCCGCAGCTGACTGCCTCCAAAGCAACCGCAATGTCTCAGGAGAAACTTTCAAGCGGCTTAAGGAAGAGATGAAAAAAAGTGGAAAAAAAAAAAAAAAAAAGAAAGAAAGGCTACTGCTTAAACTCCCTGTACCGTTGCGTGCGCGGTGCATTTAGGGACAGTCGCACGGCGCCAAGCCTTTCCTTGCTTGGGAAACACTCGGTCAAAGGCATTTAAAAAAAAAATAATCCCCATAAATCTCCATATATAATGAGGCGTGCGGTTGGGGTTTTAAGTCCCATTATTTCCCTGTGTTGTAACAAAGGGAACCCCGGTGAACTGGCAGGTCCTAGCATACCAAAAGAGCTGTCAGGCACACGTAACGCAGACGTGGACGTTGCTGTAAGTACTTTGCAAGATTACCAAACACAGGCGGTTTTCCCCCAAGAACATCCACTTGAGGGTTTCACAAACAGCGAAGAAACGCGCCCAAAGCTCGTTCCTCCCCTCGAGGAGTCGCCTTCAGCCTCCATACTCACACCTCCAGACCGAGGTCGGACTCAGTCCACTGCCGTCGCCTCGTAAATCCAAGAATAATCCCCGACACGGCGGTTTCCTGCATAGGGCGGTTTTGTTTTACCGATGCTACTCGGGCAGACACTGTGGTTTACAGCCACCACAAGCAACGACCTGCAAACCCTAAGTCTACCCAGAATGATGGAGAGTGGGAGGGAGGCGGGAGCGCCGGCGCCCGGCAGCGGAGGCCGGGAGAGACGAGGGCAGACGCGGAGCCCTCCCGGGACGGGCATCTCCCGTCGTTCCCGGCGGAGCGCTGCCGTGACCCGCAGGGCTTGTCCGGGGGGCATAAAGCGAGTGACTCGGGCGCGCTGCGCGGAGCGGGGGTGCCGGAGTCCCCCGCTCTTCGGACGGCGCTGTGCAGGGGCAGGGCAGGGGCACACTGCGGCTCGGGGCAGGCGGGTGGAGGAAGTAACAGGATCCCATTTGCCCCGTCCCGGAGTGGTGGGCTTCACTGCCGACAAAATTTGCACTTGATAATTTTTTTAAAAGCACTTTGGAAGTCTTTGTTGAAATAGGCATAGATAATGGGGTTGAGAAGGGAGTTGGAGTAGCCCAACCAGTTGATGACTGCCCCCAGCCACTCGGGCATGTAGCACTTACTGTCACAAAAGGGCAGGACCAGGGCCACGATGAAGAACGGCAGCCAGCAGAGGATAAAGGTGCCCATAATGATGCCCAGGGTCTTCACAGTCTTCCTCTCCCGGGACAGAGCCATTCTCCGTTTGGCTTCCGTGTTCTTCTCGTTGCGCCTCTCGAAAGAGGGCGGCGGTGGGGAGCCGCACGCCTCGCTGGGCAGCGGCAGGTGAGTCTTGGAGGAACTGTTGCAGTGCTGGACCTCGATGATCTCCAGGGCGGTCCCGTCCTGGCCCTGCCGCACCGCGCCGTTGACACAAGCACCGGGCTTGGGCTCTACAGTCCGCCGCCAGCCCTTGCCGGGCTCCCCGTTGCCCTTCTTCACGGTGGCGGGAGAGAGAGTGAGGCAGGTGTCAGCGATTTTTTTCTTCTCTGCTTTCTTTACTGTCTTGCGGATCCTAAAGCGTGCCGCCTTGAAGATGCGACCGTAGAGCACCAGCATGAGAAGAAGCGGAATGTAGAAGGCGCCGAAGGTGGAGTAGATGGTGTACCCGTGGTCCTTGCTGATGGTGCAGGCGTCGGGGTTCGAGCGGTCCTCCGGCGTCCTCCAGCCCAGCATGGGCGGGATGGATATCAAGAAGCCGATAAGCCAGGTCAGGCTGATGAGCACGGCCGCCCGCCGGGGAGTTCGCTTGTTAACATAGTCAATGGGGTCCGTGATGGCCCAGTACCTGTCCAAGGCGATGGCGCACAGGTGCAGGATAGAAGAGGTGCAGCAAAGCACGTCCAGAGAGATGAAGATGTCGCAGGTGACCTGGCCCAGCGTCCACTTGTTCAGCACCTGGTAGAGGGCCGCCATGGGCAGCACCAGCACGGACACCATGAGGTCGGTGACGGCCAGCGAGCCGATCAAATAGTTGGCCACGGTTTGCAGGGAGCGCTCCAGGGCGATGGCTGCGATCACGCAGGCGTTGCCACTCACGGCGCACAGGATAAGCGTGCCCAGGAGCAGAGAGGTGAGCACCTGGTAGCCCAGGGTCACCTCGGCGAGGCCGGGGCCGCTTGTCCCCTCGGGGGAGCGCGCTGGGGAGGTAGTGTTGTTGGTCACATCCATGCCGGGTGGGGGGATGGGGGGGGGGGTCGCTTCAGGAGACAGACATGGGAAGAGATGCCGGTCACTTGTGCGCTCCCCTGGCAGGAGGCATCGGCGCCCCGTGCGGTTTGGCCACGCCGGGCACCCCCCTCTCCACCACCCCTCCCTCCCCTATATAGCGCGGCGGGAGGCGGCCGAAGCTCGGAGGACGGCGGCTGGCGGAGCCGCCCCGCGCCCGCCCATCCCCGCCGCCTCTGCCCAGCGCGCAGCCCCGCGCGGTGGGGGCGGCCCTCCTGCCGCCGCTTGCCGAGATTCTGCCCCTCGCTCTGCCGCTCTCCCGCGCCGCTCCCCCTTGCTCTGCCTCTCCGCGCTCCCCTAGCGCTCTCCCTCCCCTCCCTCCTTCCTCACTCTCGCCCCTCCCCGTCCACCCCCTCCCCCCCGCTTCCGCGGTGGTCTCGCTGGGTCGCCATCGTCGGGTGGGGGCAGATATCATTCCCCTTCGCCCCCTCCCGTTTGGAGGGACATCGCAGATAAATTCTCCACGACTCCCCCTCGTATCCCCCGCCCTATTACAAATTGTTCCTCAGCTCCGCGCCCGGCAGCCGTGACTCCGGGCTACCCCTCAGGACGAGCGCCGGGCGGAGGGGAGAGGAGGGAAGGCCAGAGGGCATTCCGTGAGCAGGCACTGCAGCTGCGGCGGGGGCAGCGCACGCCCGGGCTGCCCGGAGCTGGGGTGCCGAGCGGGCGGCGCTGGAGGCGCCGATCGCCACCTGCAGGCAGGCGCTGGCCGCCCGAGGGCGCGGGGCTCGGCCGGGCTCCGCCGGGACGGGACAGGCCTGGCCGTACGGCTCGATCTTTCCCCTGCCCGGGAGCCGCAGCGAGATGCCGGGGGTGCCCGGAGGGCGGCGCCGGCCGTGCCCGGGCAGGGAAGCGGGAGCGCGGGAGGCAGCGCTCGTGTGTGTCTCGGGAGGGATCCCTGTATAGCCCGACAGCCGCTGCCTAGCGCGGTAGCGATGAAAGCCGAGCTGGTGATGATTCATGCCCCCGGCCCAGCGCCCTGCCGGCGCGGCTGCCCGCCTGCCCGCTCGGTTCTCGGTAGAGCAGCAACATTGCTCCCCGGCCCTCCGACGGGTGAATTACAGTACAGCACACTAGAGAAATGACTGTCCTCTCGCGACAATAACAACAGTGACAGCAACAAAAAGAAGTGGCAAAAATGACAAGACAAAAAGCGTGGTAGGTTGTAGTTCAGTCCGATAGGAGTGGAAAGGCTGTGTCTGAAAGAGAAATGAGAAACATATTACTGAGAACAATCTTAAATAAGAGAGTGTCAGATTGGCACATCATATGCGAATCAGTTATTATACAGTAAGTAGAATTAACAGTCACAAACCTGGGAAGAATTTGTCCTTAAAAAAATAAAATTAAAAAAAAAATATGCTGTTTATAGGCTTAACTGTCCACAAAAGGCAAACAAAAGTTCTCCAACACAACCCTTTCACACGTTTTCGACTATCTTGCCGCTCAGTATTTTTAGTGATGTGAGATCTTTCATTCTGCTGTGTAATTCTGCCATGTAAGCTCAGTAAATGCAAAAAGCCAAACAAGTAATTGCTTAATAGGAAGATTTTCTGATTGTAACTCAATCAAACTTGAGATGAGGTTCACAGAGTTTTGCACACACTCAGGTTTCCTTCATCTTCTCTCAGTCAACACTTCAAGTTGAATTTACAGCTTCAAAGCACTTGGACAGATTCCGGCCAGTTCCTTTTTACGAGAGGTCGAGACTGCATTTCTCTGCCCCTAGGCTTGCGATCCCCTCTGTAAATCATCAAAGCATAGAGATTAGCTGGATTAGTAAATCAGAGCTGCACCCTTGCATGCCTGTTGCCTTAGCCGATCGCCCTAACATTTTCAAGACCCGTGTTCTACTGAATGAAGACTTAACACTGTTGAGACACACACGAAATGTAATAGATATCTATTACACATAAATACACATATTTTCTTTATAATGTCTCCTCAAGTGCATGGCATGGTTTCACTTCCGTGAAATCAAAGTTTGTGCTTTTTGCTGTTTAGTATCAGCCTGATTTTTAATTAATTAATTAATTAATTAATTAATAAAAAAGAAATGTGAGTCTGAGAGGCAGGGAAATTTTTCCCAGCTTTCTTGAATGGTCGTGTACAAGTCATTAGCCTAATTAGATTATCTTGAAATTAGCGTTTCAAAGCAACAGAGGATGGGGGCTCTGACACGGCCAAGTGAAGTCAATCCCAGATACTTTTTGGTGAGAAACCCAATGAGAAAACCTTCACAGGATCCTTTTGTAACTGAAATACTTTAAATTTGCTTTATTTTTTTTTTTTCCAGGGTTTGAAAATCATTTCTCTCTGAACTAAATTAAGGAGCAATTTAGGCAGCCGTAGATGAAGGGGAGGGAGTTGGAGATGTAGACAAAGGGAAAATTCACTCTTTTGATATGAGAGTGTCTTTAATCCTACTAAGCATTTAAACACCAAAATTCAACTTAAACTTTTAGGCAACTAAGTGATGTCCTACTGTCCTGAGATAACCTAGGTAAAGCACTTATGCAAACTCTTAAGGAAAACCATATCTTCATACAACACAAACTGACTTGAGAGTATATGAAAACTTAACACGCAGAGCCTTTAAAAGTCAAATTAAAACATTAACATTATTCAGTTAAGATACAGCTGCAGCAAACAAGGGGGTCCCCAGTAAGTACAAAAATGAAAGCATTAACAGTGGTGTCAGAACATTCTTTTCTGTGCAATTTCATTCTACACTTTTCAAAAATAGAAAAGAAGAGGCTACATATTTTTGATGGTCCCAGATTATGATAGTATTATCTATTTGTCAAAGTAAAACTGAAATGCCAGAAGCTGATCACAGCATTTTGTTCCCATGGTTGCATATTACACTTTGGTTTGAAAAGGATTTGAATCTTGGGGAGTTTTTTTAACTTTTCACCATGATAAAATACACTATTTGTGATATTCAAGAAATTATATTCCAATAATGCTTTCAAAATGAAAGGGTTAAGGAATAGACAGAGAAGGGAATTAATTATTTCAGGTCACTGAAACTAAAGAGTGTGTACAGTTTTCTGTGAGAGAACCTCTAAAAAGATGAAAGGAAACAAGTGACAGGAGGCAGGCTACCAAATAGTGCCTTCTTGAATTTTCCATTTAGGCATCTTAAAAGTGTAGTCAAAAGGAATCCTTGCTACTCTACACAGTTCAAACAGTTCCGAGAAACAGCTGTAACTTTAAAATACAGAAAAGCAAACAAGAACTTAATGTCTGAAGTGGCTGTATCATTGAAACCTGTCCTCTTCACACAGGGACATGCATTTCAACTGTAAGATCCACTTCAGGATATTTGTTCCCACATTTTATAAAGCACCAAATATTTCACAGTAATTTAAAAAATTTAAGCTTTCTCCTGTAAAAGATATTAGAACATGACCAAAAATCTTAAGGCCAAAGCTAATGTTGTAACTGATAGCTCTCAGCCAAGGAATTGTGGATCAAAATAGTCCAGATTTGGTAAACTGTTTAGTCCTGATTTTGTGGACAAAATGAATCAGCTAGGAAACTAAGTGACTTTTGATACCAGTAGAAGAACGGTTCCCAGTGTGCTGTCTCTGTATAGCTGGGTATAGCTAGTTTGTGAAATCCTGGATAATCAAACTCATACTTCTGAACAGGGAAAAAAATAAATGAATCCTACAATTAGTCTAGTCAGAATAAATGCACTACAAAGACACTACAATAACACAACAATGAAGCATAAATTCTCAACTTCTGAATCACTTTTGTGCCATTGTAATATTTATTCCTCTTTTGGAGCATGGAAGTGGGCTGGGTAATTGTCCACACAGCCAAGAGCTGGCAACCTGTAGCCCAATAGGAGCTGTGCAGCAATGAGACTTTCTTGTGGTCCTGCAAGAATCATCTGAGGTCTAACAGAGACTATAGTATGAGCACATCACACACCTTCAGCACTGAGTTTGGTGCTGGAAAGTACTGAAATGTCTCTCAAGCTGCTCCTTAACACTCCCAATTCTGCAAACACAGATCAATGGAACCCAAGGTCAGGCTGGAAAGGTCTGTTAGCTCCATGCCAGACATGTCTAAGCAGCAGCACTGCTTCATGGCTTTGAGATGTCTTGAGGATGGCACAGCTGGGTTCACATCCTGCGATTTCAGCTTCTGGTGGCTCTGCACCAAAGCCAGTCAGATTTCTGTTCCCTCTTTATTGTATACTTAGAACCAGATCAGTAATCTGTGTCTGTCAACCCGGAGGAATACTCTGTAAGCAGCAGGAATAACTACCATCTCAGAATGCTGAAATGAATGTGTATTTTTTTTTCCCCGCGATATTGACCATATTTTCCATTGATTTCCACTTGGCACTGTCATAATAGAAAACGGTGGGCTGATGGCAAGTTCCTGTGTCCTATTCTCATGCCATTCAGCTACCTTACAGCAACTCTTATGCTCATCATTCTTATTAAAGACAGAAACTATTTATAGCATACAAGCATATTTATTCGGTACTTTTGCCTTTCTCTGCCAAGTGCTTACAGTAGTAACTAAAATTACAGCATAACTCAGCAGGGCTCGCAAAAGGGGATAACCCACTTCACCTCACACTCTTAGAAGTAATAGAAAAAGAGAAAAACATTTGATCAAAAATGAGTGTCATGTATATTCAAGCAATATCACTGAAGTGAAACTGTTACTAGAGATGCTTACTATCTGAATCATGGGACAGCTTTTATGCAAGTCCTGAAGTATAAGATAAATTTTAAAATATATTTTCTTTCATATTTTCCCTCTGCAAAGTAAAAAGACTATCAAGCATGTTTGTTTGAACATAAGTTTTTGTAAGTTTATGGCAACTTCTCAGATTTTTGATGTTCTGTGAAAACTTGAATTTAGGTTATATTTTCTGTGTTGCCCCTTCTGTAACACAGTGCAGCTGTGATGAAGGAGGAGCTGTGAGAATGTCTTTTAACCATTTGTGCACATTCTTGATACTAAAGCTGCTAAGCATGAATTTGACTCCAGAGAAACTCTGGGAGAATCTACTAGAGAAGCTCTGGGAGAATCTACTTAGTCATCTGTAATCATGCTGTGGGGAACAAAGCAATGTTCCAGCTCTAGTGAGGTTTTTATCAGCACATCTGTGTCAGAGACAAGGGGCAGCAATGCACAGAATTGGCACATTAGGAGCTGGTTAAGAATTACTGTGCACAGTGTGGTGCGATGCAGTCCCAAGAATCCAGAATTTTGCCTGAATGATTTTTTAAAAGCTATGTTCTGATATTTGCAATCTAATTAAAATACTCACTCGCAATTAATATTTTCTCAATTTTTGCAACATAAATCATCTTAGTAACATCCAATATACAATTCTAAAATTGCTGACTAGAACTGAGGAACTTCTGAGTTAAATCAGACTTTTTATTATAACTAATTAAGATGTTTCATCTATTAACATTCACAATCATCTTATATAATACATAACTACCTTAAACTATTTGCAGAAAATATATATTCTGCAAATATTCTAAGTATTCTAGATCTTAGTCAATTTTCACAGGTTTTATACAATATTTGCATAACTTTTTAAACAAGGAGTGACAATATATTCCAAGCTTTGCAATAATTTCTAGTTTTTATCTCATCAGTGACTTTATTTATGGCTACATTTCAGCAGACACACTGAAGTATTTTGGTTTGTTATCCCTACCCCATGCTCTTCCTCCAAAAAAAGACTAGCTTCTAAGTGAGAATGAATTTAATACAATTCACATTCAAAGTCTCTCTAATAAATTTTAGTTTAAGGAGATTTATGCTCTAAAGCATTTTATTGCAAAGATAATTTCTGACATTTTTTCATATGCATAGTATTTCCCTTCAGAGGAGACAAAGAAACAAATTATTCTATAAGAACAATAAGTTATGAAAAAATATCTCTAGGTAGACTTCTACAGGCCTCACCTTTAACTATCAGGCCAATCTAAATGAGTTTATCAGTATTTTCCAAAACAAAGTTAAGGTATATGAATCTTACAATTGAGGTTGAGTTACAGCTATAACTACTGATGACTTCTGCTCTTATCATGTTAGAACTTCAATATTACATTAGATTAGAAGTAAATTACATAGTATTGTTGTCTCCTTATCAACAAACACAGAAGTTAGAGTTTCAAAATTATTGCTTATAAAGGATATAAACTCCCCAATTTTATGCATACTGGCTGTAGCTCAACAGTAGTTGAGCTGCAGTTCAGTAGTATATTAATCCATGTCAATTTTGTAAAAAATCTGTTATTATGGTTTCATTTCAATTTTCTCACATTGAAATTAATATAATACTAGTATTTTAAAAATGCAGCTTGGAAAAAGTAGGGCTGATGTACAGAGAATAAATGTCTTGTCTTTGCAAACTAACTTTATCCTTTCAAATGAAAAACAATTTGTTTTATCTACACAGAGATGAGTCACATGGAGTTAGAGAGGCCCACACAGACTCTGCTTTTAAAGTGACATTGACAAAGGCCATGAGGATATTGTCTTTGCTGATCTATTAATCTCTTTTACCTAGGGCATTAGCTGGCACAGTAGTAAACCACCATGTATTCCAAAGAATCTGGGGCCTTGTCAGGGAGAAAAGTTGTGGGTTTGTTGCTGGAAGTAAATGGGCTCTTGAGGAGTTACTCAGCTGACAATGCCTCCTTTTTCTTTATGAGTTTTCCTGGTACATTTTCTGTGCCATGCAAAAATGTTAGTACTTCCCTAGACTACAACACTTGGGGCAACTGGAGTGTACAGCAGAGGAATAGCAGAAGGCAGAAATGCCCCCTCAGCAGCATCCCCTACCTGCTGCCAGTTTATAAAGGTTCATTAATGGTTGCTTAAGTTTCATTGTTTAAGCCCCTAAACAGGCTTCAGGTTAAGTTAATTACCCAGTGTTCCTATGTAACAAATTGAGTGACCCACTGAAAACAGATACGCAAAAGCTGATGCCTTGAGCATGCAGCCTCTTAATCCTTCCATGATCAAATGTTAAGAAGAGTGTTTCTTAGCCTGCTGTTACCAAAGCAGTTCAGCTACCCAATTACATCAGCAGAGCTAGAAAACTCTGGAAATTGTCTCTTTTCAAGCAGTTTTAAAAATGCTGGGGCTTTGGATACAGAGTGATGAAAGGCAGCAGTGCTACCTTGTCTTGGCTGTGTCTGTATGGGATTAAGCCAGTTAGAAATAAACCTGTTTCAGTCTGTGAATCCAGACAGATTTTAGATGTGTCCTCAGCGTTGCTAGGAAACAATCAGTTCTCAGTACTCATCACAGCAACAATGTGGGCTCTCTTAGGTTGACAGTGGAAGCAAACAGTGAAGAAGGCCAGGCCACCGTCCCCCAGCCTCATTTCCACTGTATTCACCAGATGGCCTTAAAGGAGATCAGCAAAGGAAACCATACAATGAGAGCAAACAGATATTTTGGCTAATCATGGCATATGGAAGCACAAAAAGAGTAAGACATTATATAACCTAATGCTTGAATTTACTATCAAGATAAGACAGATTCTGTCTGCTACAATGGAAGAAAGCTCATGAAGCTACATTGAAGTGAGATTTGATCAAATCCTAACTCTAGTGAAAGAGTACAGGTGGTTTCATGCTATATCTTGGGGCTGATGCTATTCTTGATGACATTAATTCTTTCCCAATGTTTTTGTTTGTTTTGTTTTGTTTCTGTCCCTTTGGTCTCCTATCCCATTAATCACTCTTGATGAATTCCTAAACTCTAAGCAAAATTTCTGTCCTCTCAGGACCTCCACCACACATGCTGCAGACATTCAACATTCCCTTTCTAGTTGAGTCATCTGAACTCCCTCTTCACAGTTTCTGTTGTCACTCAGTGAAGTTCAAAATAAGTAAAACCTGATGGGTTCTTTTACCCTGAGATCACCTAGGTAGGGGTCCTTTGGTTTTAGTATCACCTGAGCAGATGAGATCAGATTTTGAGGCCCTCAGAACTCTCTGACTGGCACATTACAACTGTGTAATTGTAGTGCTATATCCTGCTAAAACTTCTAGGAATAGTCATTTACAAGTAGGCTTTTTGAGAGATAAAATCTTGCTCATAGGCACATATTGCAATAAACTCAGTTGCAAAGCTAGAAGCTTACTAATTTGGTTATAGGCTGTCTCAAATAACTTACATTAAAGAACTCATCACTGTAGCACCTGTATCTTTGCCACTATTAAGAACAAAGACAAAAACAAAAACAAAAGCAAAAACAAGAAACAACTGAAAGCAAGGTGTTAAGAAAATTTTAATAAACCAGACCCTTCCTCCCCTTTCTCTCCAATAATTTTCTCTTAATGACTGTTCATACAAAAGAGTCACGATATGTTTTATGTATCCAGTACATCATGTATCCCTCAAGGTTCATCACAGTTTTTCTTGATAAGACAAATTTTATGTTAGTCATGAAATGCTAGACGAGTTTTTTTTACCTGTAGTCTGGTGCAATCACAATTGTATTACTGTAAAGAAGAGTAGAATTATGTCCCTAAGAGGACCAATTAATTTCTATCTTTCCACTTCTCCAGAGGGGAGAGTAAAATGCCAATTTTTACCTGCTTCTGTCCATATCCTTTAGAGGAAATATGGATGTGGCAAAACCCTTTTTATTTCTTCCCCTGTGAGATATTTTATTTTTCCCCACTCAACACTGATTATGTAAACTAAGAAAAAACCATAGTTTATTCATTAACTGTACAAAGTTATTCTTAGGTTTTTCTAAAGATGACTTTAACACTGAAGATGAACATTAACACTGGAGCCACACATCTGCTGTTCACTTTCTATAAGTCCTGTTCTGCACTATATTCTGTCTTAGTAAGAAATCAATATTATGATTTCACCCTTGAATTCAATTGCATTTTGCTTGTTCTCCATTTCTGTTTGTGCAAAGACTGTAGTAAGTAATTATGCTGGCTAAGGCTTTTCAAACAAAAAATGTTCCTGCATAAATGCACATACTGTTTTTGTTTATCAGATTAACATTGCCATCATGGGGATAAATTTTTTTGTATTTATTTTTATTTATTGCAGGACAATGGGAGATACAGCTGCAGAAGATGTCACTTATGACTCTTAGTGTCTGCAATATCATTCAGGTTAATAATATATCTGGCTATAAACACACAGCAGAGGACCACAGAGAAAAATAATTACCCCTTCTCTTGCTTACGCAAGTCTTGTATGTTCATTTAGGGATTCGTGTTTTAAACCGTGGCTGCATCCTCCTCTATAGTGGCTTCTATCATGGAAACATACTGGGATGACTCGCACAACAGGAGTGCTGCAATGGGTGGCTATAAGCTCTTTGGAAGAGATGGGAAGCAAGGGAAGTGGTGGGATAGCACTGTGTGTTAGGGAGTGCTTTGGTTGTACTGAAATTGGTGATGATGAAGATGACAGCTGCAAGCCTCTGGGTGAAGCCTGGGGAAGGTCAGCAGGGCACAGGTCTGTGGGGACTCTGTTGCAGACTGGCCAGCTGGGGAGAACAGGTACTTGGGGTGTTCTGCAAGCAGCTGCCAGAAGCCCCAGTCACTGGCCCTTGTACTCATGGGCAATGTCAGCTTGCCAGAGGTCTGATGGAAATACAACACAGCAGAGAGGAAGCATCTAGGAGGTTTCTGAAGTGATTGTGAGACAGCATCCTTATATAAGTGGAAAATGAGCCTACCCGAGGAGGGCCTCCTCTGGACCTGTTGTTTGTGAGCAGAGGACAGGTGGCTGATGTAGTCAGTGGCTGTCTGGAGCACCAAAAATGTTAGAAGTTTCAATATTGTCTGAAGGACATAGGAGGGGCACCTTCCTCCTTGGATTTCTGGTGGGCAGACTTTGGCCTATTTAGGAGATTGATTGACAGAATCCCATGGGAGTCAGCTCTGGAAGTCAAGGGAGACTGGGAAGGCTAATGCACTTTAAAAAGGAACTGTGAAATATTCAGAAGCCTTAAGTCAGTCACTTCAGTCTTAAGGTGTAGGAAGACAAGGCACCAGGGAAAAAGAGTAGCATGATTAAGCTGAGAGCTTAGCTAGGGAAAAAAGATAATTTCTTGACTCTAGAAGGAAGGTCAGATGACAGGGACAACTACAAGGATGTCACGAGGTCATATAGGGAAAAGATTAGAGGGAGCAATGTCCAACTAGAACAAGATTTGGCTGCTACACTTAAATACAGAAATGGCTCCTATAAATACATAGTTGGCAAAAGGAGACTCAAAGAGTGTCTCCATCATTTGCTAAATGCAGAGGGTGTTGTAGTGAAAGGGATGAGGAATGGCAGAGGTACTTAATGCTTTCTTTGCCTCAGTCTCCATAACCTAGACAAGTTGTCCTCTGGATACCCCACTCACTGAGCTGGAAGTTGGTAATAGGGAGGTGAGGGAAGCCCTCACAATCCAGGAGGAGATGATTAATTACATGCTATGCCAATTAGACGTGTATAAGCCTATGGGCCCTTGTTAGATCCACCTCAGAGTAATGAGAAAACTGGTGAATGAACTTCACAGACTACTTTCAATCATCTATCAGCAGTCCTGGTCAACTGGAGGAGTTCCAGCTGGAACTGGAAATTAGCAAATGCAATGCCCATCAATAAGAAAGGTCAGAAGGCTGGTCCGAGGAACTACAGGCATGTCAGTCTAACCTCAGCTCCAGGCAAGGCTGTGGAAGATCATCCTGACTGCCATTACACTGCACATGCAGGACAACCAAGGAATCAGGTCCAGCTAACATGGATTTATGAAAGGAAGGTCCTGTTTGACTGACCTGTTCTCCTTCTGCAGCACAGTGACCAACTAAGTAGATGAGGGGAAGGCTGCAGAGGAAGCTTCACAAAAGCGTTTGACACCATTTCCTATAGCACTCACTAGAAGAACTGTCTGCTCACGGCTTGGATGGGTGGACTCTGATGGATAAAACACTGGCTGGGTGGCTAGGCCCAGAGCATCACGGTAAATGGAGTTAAATCCAGTTGGTGGCTGGTCTCTAGTGGTATTCCTCAGGGCTTAGTTTTGGGCCCAGTCCTGTTTTATATCTTTGTTGGTGATTTGGATGGGGGAATTGAGTGCACCTTCAGTAAATTTGCAGATGAGGCTGATTTGGGTGGGAGTGTTGATCAGCTCAGGGGTCGGAAGGTGCTGCAGAGAGACCTGGACAGATTCCATCAGGCTGAGGTCACAACTGCAGGAGGTTCAACAAGGCCCAGTGCAGGGTCCTGTGCTTGAGTCACAGCAGCCCCTGGCAGCACCACAGGCTCTGGGAGGAGAGGCTGGAAAACTGCTTGACAGAAAGGGACTTGGGGATGGTGGCTGACAGTGGCTAAACATGAGCCAGGGTGTGTCCAAGATGGCCAAGAAGGCCTGTGGCCTCCTGGCCTGGATCAAGAATGGTTTAGCTGGCAGGACTAAAGTGATCATCCCCCTGAAAGCTTCACCTTCAATAGTGTGTACAGTTCTGGGCACCTCCATTTGAAAAGTAGACTGAAGTGCTGGAGCATGCCCAGCAAAGGGCAACAAGGCTCATGAAGCATCCAGAGAAAATGGCTTACAAGGAATGGCTGAGGGAGATGCATTTGTTTAGTCTCAAGAAGAGGAGGTTCAGGGGGGACCTCACCACTCTCTACAACTCCCTGAAAGGAAGGTGTAGCCAGGTGGGACCTGGTCTTTCCTACACTGCCTGCAGTGACAGATCTGGAGGAAATGGCCTTAAGCTGAGACAGGGGAGATTCAGATTAGATATTAGAAAATGTTTTTTCACTGTTAGGGAGGTCAGGCATTGGAATAGGTTTCCCAGGGAGAGGGTGAAGTCACCATCCCTGCAGTTGTTTAAGAGACATCTGGATCTGCTGCTGGGCAATATGGTTTAGTGATTTAGAGGTAACAGTGGTGGTGCTGAGCAGATGGTTGGACATGATAGATCTTAGAGGTCTCTTCCTTGATGATTCTTTGTGTCTATGATTCTACTTGGATATTCACCAAGCAGTAGGTAAGTACATAAGGTTCAAAAAGGGATAAACACCTATCCTTCCTTTCTATCACCAGGAATCTGTTCTTTTAAGTCTCTTGGGATCCAAACACCATTTGTGCCTCTCCCCAACACTTGAATGCAAAAAGTCAAGTTTGTTGTATAGAAATTACTGCAGTGGGGCAAAGCTCCATTCCTTGAGACAAATGATGCTTCAGTGACCACAAATTGGAGTTCAATAGGAAGGCATAAGCCCCCACTGGAAAATTATGCATGATATACCTACTGGAGAAATTTTGAGAGATTTTGCAGTCCTGCACAGTTAATGATTAATGTATATTCAAAAACAAGACATTTTCTGTTCACATCTCTTTCTATACATTTTTTGCCTTAATGTAATTAAGGTCATTAAAACATCAGGTTCAAAAAGAAAGCATATTTTGGTCTTGGCCCTTATTTAATACTTAGCAAAGTTTAAATAGTTTCATTATATATTGTGTAAAGGATTATAAATGAGTTTTTGCATTTTAATAGCAAGCTGTCTGTTTTTACATTAAGAAAAGCCTAAAAATAACTTCTATATCCCTATTTTATCTGTCTCATATTTCTTTCTATAAGTTTCTGTTTGAACAGAATTACTCCATTCCCTCCACTTCATAGGGAAACTTTCTAAGCTCTTCTCTTGTGATTCTTCAAACATTGTCCCATTAGTAGAAAAGCCTGTAAAGTTCTTTTTCCTGAGAGGTTTCACTTTGATAAATGCAAAATTTTCACCTGAGGAAGTAATTTAGTTACTGTTTCCAATATCAAATTCAGAAGAGTATTATCTGTAGCTAGTTCTATAAACAGGTTTTCTCTCTCCTCAAGCTACCTTAGTCAGTGCAGATAGTTTGGAGCAAGCTTTTATTTCTGTATAATGTTTGTTTTTTCTTGCATCCATCCTTCTGGTGGTTAGGTAGAGAAATCTATTTCAAGCCTTTTCCATAAGTAGTAGTATTTGCCAAATTTTTAATTGAGAAGGCAGATGGAAATTAATATCAGTACTTAAATTAAAAAAGTTTAAAAAAATGTTCCTGGATTAAGAACAGTGGAATTTAGTTGGAATGAATCTAACTATTAAGAGATGTGAGTTTGGTTTCCTAGCTACTGTAAATCCAGATAGTAAAATCAAAATGTAATGGCCACAAACCTGAGAACATAGTAAGATTCAATGGAGTCTGTGACAGCTAAAATTTATTATTCTCAGTCACATGGACACAGACAAAAATGTAATACTTATTGCCATTGAAGTTGGTCATTGAGTGTAGGATGAAGATCTTGGCTTCTGGACATAACAATCCATTATTCCACATTTAAGTTAGATGAATGAAAGAAAGAAGGTAAAAAGAAGAAAACTATTGTCGGATTGATTCTTGCTTACTCTCTACCACAGAAATAGTCATGTCTTTTTCATCTAATTCACCTTTCTTAATAAGATGCAAATGAAGGGTTTCCGATCAAGATGCAAGATCTTGCATCAGATGCAAAATACTGAGTGCAAATGTGTCATTCCTTTAAAGCACAGGTAGTGTAAAAATACATATATCCAAGACCAATAAAATAACTGCAAATTGTGCTGTGAGAAAATCATGATATTTTTCTCAGTGATGGCTGTAACCCTGAACTCATCACTATTCACCCATAGGATCACCTCTGTTAGAGTTACATTCCTGACTTTGGGCGTATACCAGTTTTTACTGTAATGTTTCTCGTGTCATTCTGATTATTAGTTTTATTTATTAGTTTTAACTAATACTTTCTCTATAATTGTTGTGACCCATATACATATCTGTTTGCCTGCTGTTTTGGGAACCATTTTTATGAAGGCCATCTCACAAGAAGTTCTGGTTATGGTATGTACATACTACTTTTTCTAACTTATTTTTCCATTTTTTGTTTGTCTTCTGTAGAGGTTCACTGCAAGCAAATCTTTAGTGTTTTAATTCTTCTATATTACACCACTGTTTCCTTCATACCTGAGGTGGATCTTCCAATTCCTCCTAGGATGGTGCTCACAGAATAATCACAGCAGGAATGTAGTTAGTCACAACTTAAAGCAACTTGTACTTCAGGAAAACTACTACTCATTTTAGTGTAAGTTCTACAGGTTAAGGGCAACAGGTTTACCAAGTATATATGGACAGCTTCTCAATACAATTTTTCTACAAGACTACATTAAGATAAAGATTGAAGTAAGCAAAAATCAATTAATGAATGGATTCCTGGAATAAGAGTCTTCATCAGAAAACAAATTATTTTCTTCTGTTCTCAAATGGTAGTTATTTCAGCCAGAGAGAATTGAATATGCTCCTTTTGCAAAACATTTTACCCATGAAACATATAGTTCTGCTTGCCTGGGTCCCTCTGATATACATAGGTAAGCTGACTCCCCCAAAAATATTCAAAATTCAGACAGAAGCAATAGGTTAAGCTCTGATCATTTTCAAAACAAGATGGTTTTGCACTGGAGATCGTTTCATTGTCTTAAGTGAGGACAGGCTTTTTTCAACATTTTTATTTTCATGTTTATCATTGCTAGTTGACACTGATTGCTCATTTCTTAAATGGGTAAGAATAGTAAAAGAAGTACAGAACCAGAATTTCTCTCTCTAGTTTTCTCTTGACCAAAAGTATTTTATTTTCTGTAAATAAATACAGATTTATTAGTACACAGGGAGAGCTATTCACAAGCAAGATCACCTTCCTGTAGACCAGGTTGCTCAGAGCCTTATCCAGCTTGGCCTCCAGCACTTCTTGGGGATGGGCATTTACAACTTCTTCAAGCAACCTGGTCCAGTGCCTCACCACACTTAGAGTAATGAATTTCTTCCTATTATCTAATTTAAATCGACCCTCTGTTACTTTAAAGCTATTCCCCTTTATCCTATGCCCTTCTAAAAAGTCCCTTTCTATCTCTCTTTGCAGTACTGGAAGGTGCTACAAGGTCACCCCAGAGCCTTCTCTTCTCCAGGTTGAACAATCCAAACTCTTTCAGAATCTCTTCCCACCAGAAGTCATCCAGCCCTCTGATCAGCTCTGGACTTCTCTGGACTGGCTCCAGCAGGTCCACATCTCACAGTCATTGCAATCAGCATTTCTGCACTAGGATTTGGTTTTCCAAAAAATTTAGAATAAGCCAGGTATTTTCTTCCTGGCAGATCAGTTGTGGTAATTTAACACCTCTCTCTGGATTTGTCATGGTAATGGCCTGATTTCAAAGGTTCAGGATGCACACTCATGATTTTAGACTGGTAAACCATTATTTGTGTAAGATACCAGAAGTTTTGGATATCTACAAGCTAAATCTCCTTTTTCTCCAGGATTCTTAATTGGACTAAATGTCTAATACTTTCTGTGTGCAGAAATGTGGTCACACCTCTTTATCTGTTCAGTGGATGCTAAGTGTAGTAGGATTTGTATTTTTCAAAAATATCAAGCTGCAGCCCATAGCTACAAAAATTGGACATGATATATAATAAAATAAAATAAAATAAAATAAAATAAAATAAAATAAAATAAAATAAAATAAAATAAAATAAAATAAAATAAAATAAAATAAAATAAAATAAAATAAAATAAAATAAAATAAAATAAAATAAAATAAAATAAAATAAAATAAAGACAGTTCAAAATAGTATTTTATTTGTTAATGGTACAAAAAATATTCTCTTTCCACACTCCAACAGACTTTCTTGTGTATACCCTGGAGTGCACACATCACTCTAAAGATCATTGTCCTATAGTTCTGTCATTACTGTTTCTTTTTTTAAGTGAAGTCTTGTGTAATTTACAAGTCACTATCTATGACAATATTTTTCCACATTATACTTTAAATGTCAGGGAGCATTCAGCAGTTTAAAGTGTACAACAATAATGAAGTAAAGTCTGCCAGCTCTACCATCAAGGTTTCTATAGCTAAGAGTAAATGTCCTACTTGTTGCCCAGGAAAACTATGCAGAGCTGGTTTTTTTTTCTGTTAAGACTTCATATGTCAAACAATTGCCAACATAACAATTGCATATGAAAATGTAGATGTCACTTTAGACACTATTTGTGACACAAACTATCTGTAAGTCAGAGAAAGAAACCAGAAAAGGACCAAAAATAATCTCATAGATAAGAGTATGAAACTTTTGAAGAAAATCCTGGTTCCACTGAAATTCAAAGTTCTCATACACTTCCACTAGGTTAAAATTCTGCATCAAATACAGACTGTGAGCAGTAGTCTCTAAGTCAAAGGCAGGCAAGATTTCAAACAGGAGCACCAGAAGTTAGATCAATGCATATCCTTAGAAAGATAAAATACATTTTATTTGCTGGAAAGACATTGGTCTGGTGGAATACATTAGGTAACAAGCTGTCAGAAAGGAACTCCATCTTTTGAAATTGAATGGAAGTGTGTTAAATGTATTTTTGCTGGCAATCAGAAACTGCCAGTTTAATTAATTTTTAAGTGCATCTCAGCTGCAGGAAAGCAATCTAAATTTTGAGAATTCCATTTTGAATTCAGCTAATAGTTATGAAAAGGAGCATAGAAGAAGCAAAAGCTATGCCAGTTGTCTTCAAAAAGGTATAATGTGGAGATTGAAGTGGAATGGTAGATGTTCTGCTTTTGGCAAGCCTTGTTTTGAAGCCCTTAATTAGAGTAGCAAAACATATCCTTTAACATATAGTGATTGCAGGGACCAGAGTGGGACTATTTAAATGCTTAGAGATAACTCCTGATTCAGCAAAATGCTTATGGAAGTGTTGAAATTGGCAGGTATTTCCATTTTAAGTGCTGCTGAATGAAATCACATAGGTTCATGTCTGCTTGATGTTACAGAACAGTACTCTTCACTGATTCAGTGGTGTTTCTGCCTCAGGGAAGCACATAAATCTGTCAAATCTCTAAATCAGATCAGCACATTAAATGCTGGTGTGGACCCAATAGGGAGTTACTAGAGCATGCAGCCTGGAAACAAATGTAGGTGAGAATGCCCCTTAAATATGTTTGTGAAAACAGTGGCTGGGACAAACCAACACGCTGTGGTACACCAGACAGGCATCTCTAGTTTTTTCTTTCAGATGCCTGTGATTAGGAATCAGTTAATGGGAAAAATGCAAGAAGCCTTGGAGTATGTCATATATAATCCTCAGAAGTTCCAGGATGAAACTCCCCAGCTTTGAGCTTGATGAACAGAAATTGGTAATCTTCCTATAAGAGTTTGCTCTCTCTTAGTCATCATTTCAGTTCAGGTTAGTAATCCTAAAATTAAACCAGATCTCAGATGCTGCCTGGTCTGCAGTGAGGTACAAAGAATTGCCAGAGATGCTGCCAATACCCTCATGTGCACCTAAAACCACTGAAATGGCTTGAAATTGATGTGGGAACTTAGACAACCCACTTCTGTTTTAACAGATGTGGTCCAAGCACTGCAGTACCAGTGAAATAAGTTGAAATAGATCTCAATATCAAATGAGCTCAGTTTATGTCATATTCTTTAAAGACAACTTGTTTATTTGGGGCTGGGAAGGGGAACTTTTCTGTTGATGAAATAAAAAATATATTTGATATTAATGCCTGTGGGACTGGGAGAATACAGCTTAGTAAATGTTTAGAGGAACCTAACCAATTGATTACAGATTTCAGGAAGTCAATTTCACAAAGACAGTAGAAACAGCAAGAACAGTTTTCATATTATAGAAGAAGCAATTCATCAGCACTCTAATGAAAGAAGTGTCCTGGTTGACTTGAGCTGCTAAAAGTGATTGTTTAGCTGGAAACCTCCCAAATGCTCCTCGTATACACAGAGTGGAAATACTAAAAAAAAAAAAAAAGAATGAAAAAATAAAAGCTGGTAGGATATTAATCTCTTATGCAAGTAAGTCTGTGAGCATAATAGAATTGTAGAATTGTGGAGAACTTTGTCACTAAATTATTGGTAACTGAACTTTTAATACCCTGGTGAAGGGTTTATGCTATATGCATTTTACAGCTAAAATTGAAAGTAGTATAGTAAAAATTATTGGCTAGAATTAATGTAATCTACCATCAAATAAAGTCATAGTTTAAAGAACAAACCTTCCTTTAAAAGGAAATGATAGAATGACTCCATCTAGGTTATAGCAGTTATAGCTGCATATATGGTATATATGCAAATATTGGAGCTTGTGAGTCAAAAACAGAAAGGCCACAAATCCTTTCTGCTCATACTCAATAAGATTCTCATTCCTGTAGGAATAGAGGTCAAACACTGTAGAGTCTGGCTGTGTGCTAGGACCAAGGGACAACAAGCTCACATGTTTGTGTACTTTCCGGGATCATCTCCCCTCAGGAAGGCAGGCTGGTTTTGACAAATGGTAAGAAAGTGGACAGAAATATGTCTGATCAATTTTTAGCTACGCATATCCAATGTTTATCATTCTGAGATGTGGAGTCACAGTTAAAAGTAAAACACACATTTTTGTAGATGGTGAATATTTGTGGACTGGGAATTTTATGGACATCAAGGAAAAAATAGGCTAACACTGAGTATAACTAAAAGTGTTTATCTAATGGAAAGAAGGTAGTATCAGAACAAGTAGGCATTTTTTCACATTTAATTAGTACCTCAGTTATTAGTTTAAATTAATAATTTAAACAGTTTGGAAATCATCAGCCATTGACAGCACCCAGTTCCATAACCACATTCAGTATAAACTGGGGCAGACAGCTCACACTCTTCCAGTCAATTAAATTGGAATGTTCTTGGGCACTGGAATGAGATGTGTGAAAAGGCCCATAGCTGTGCTGACAAACTTCTGGCACCCAGAAGGTGGTAGTTGATAAAATAGGTGTTGTCTTTTAGTAACAACACAGAGACACAGGAATAGACCAGAAGTGCAAATGATCAGAGATGAAGGCATCCCAGAAGTACTGAGGAAAAGTAGATTCCAGTCATGGGCACATTTTAGTTACTGCTTAGCAATTGGGAAGCAGTGGATAATTCAGGTGTACTGCTGTATTTGTAACTTGATGCCCAGTGTGTCATATACACACCCCTGTATACAAATCTGAATACTTTAAGTTGCATGCTTCAAGAATTTTCCATTATGAACTGCCCAGACTCTGAGAGAGAGTGGATTGCTCCTTTATCTACACAGATACAAATTCATATAGTTCTAAATATTGTTAATCTACTTCACTTCCACATCCAGATTTTCTTCTGTTCATTTTGTTTCACATTGGCACAAGACTAGGCTGCAGCCTTGGCACAGAATTGCCGCAGTGGGGCATTACTGAAATTAGCAGTATTCATAAAATGAGAAAATGTGCAATGGCTGGTTATGCAGGATCCTCAGCTAGTCAAAGTGCAGGTTTAGCAGTAGTGAAAAAAAATACTCTTTCCAGAAATTGATAAAATTAAATCCTGAAGGAATTTCCAATCATTTAGCCTGGTCTTTTACATGGCACAGGCTGTTCTGCTTCTGCCAATTACCCCAACACTTATCCAAATAATTTTGATTTGTAGGCATTTCATCATTAAAAAAACCAAAAAACTTTGATAGTTTGTTCCAATATTTCACACTTTTGTTGTTACAGCCCATGCTCAACATCCAGTTTTAATTAGTCTCATTTCAGCTTCAAGTTCTAATTTACAGCAATTACACTTGTAAATTTATTTTTTTTATAGATAGAGAAGAGAATGTTTAGCTGCAGAATATTCCACAGCAGGAAATTTAAAGAATTATAGTAACTTTTAGAATAATCATCTCTCCCAGTTTTGAAAAGCCTTTTAAAATTTGGTGGTACATTATTTCACTACACATTTCCATAAAGAGTCATATTCACCAGCAGGGTTGGAGGTATTTCTACATTTGTTCAAAAGCATTCAGATGTTTGCCCTGGTTTACTGTTGGATCATTAAAGTACTCACCCATTTTAAAAATAAAACCATTCAAAACCACCTTTTCAAAGAAAATCTGTATTTAGGGAATTTTTAACCTTAACAGCCTTTCCCAGTCTGTGAATATATAATCACTTTTAAGTTATATTTACCCTAGCTGGATATGATAAATGCATATTTCATTCACAGGACTTCTCTGAATATTAAGAAAAAAACCTGTGATGTTCAGTAACTACTTTGCTTTGCAGAGGATTTTTGGTCATCTGCAGAGTACTGGACATTTCAAGCAGTTTGAAAACTGGTAGACTCAGGGCCAAGCCAAGGCTTTGGCCGCAGTCAGTCAGTAACACTGTCCCTTCCCTTTTTCTTTCCATGGTAATTTTAGTAGTTGTCATATATGAGTTTGCACCTTTTCTCCCACAATAAATCTTGTTTTGGCCAGAAGAGCTTCTTAGTTTTATTGTGCATGATGTGATACACACATCTGTGACTACTCATTCCTACCTCATGCCACAGGGCGTCACACCTCATTTGGTTCTGCCTGGCTTAGTGGAATCCACAGATTTAATCACTGACCCACTGAAATTTTCCTGTCTAAAAAGGAGTAAACAAGGAGTAACCTTTTGGGATACACTTAATTCCCATGGCCCAGGGTGCAGCCCAGCTCATGAATTTTGGCAATGGCAAAAGTTAGTAGTGACAAACTGCAATGTAGAAATAAGAACATGCATCCTGTCCTGATTTTGGTTGGAATAGAGATAATTTTCTTCCTACTAACTGGTACAGTGCTACATTAAGCTTGAGAATAATGTTGATAACACACTGATGTTTTAGCTATTGCTAATTTGTTGTTACCCTAAATAAAGGATTTTTCAGTTTCCCATTCTCTATCAACAAGCAGGCACACAAGACACTGGGAGGGAGCATGGTCAGGAGGCCTGATTCAAACCAGCCAAAGGGATGTTCCATAACATAGCACATCATGCTCAGAGTGTAAATTGAGGGAAGGCGGTTAGCAGGATGGGGAATAGGCTGGGAACTGGTCAGCAGGGGGTGAGATTGTGCATTGAGTGTCACTTGTTTCTCTTCGGTTTTATTCCTCTCTCTCTCAGTCTCCCTCTCTTTTTCACAACATTCATTACTATTATTATTGTTGTCATTAAGATTATTGTAATAATGGAATTTTTCTTCATTTCAATTATCAAATTGTTCTTATCTCTACCCACAAATTTTACTTTTCCATTTTCCTCCCCACTGGAGGGGAGGTAGGCAGCAGGGGAGTGAGCAAGCAGCTGCATGGTACTCATGTGTGGGTTAAACAATGACACATGAAAGGAGGAGTTTTTTATACCAGTTGGGATGTACTTGTGGATATTGTGGCAACTAAGGCATTAGTCCAGAGTTTCATGACACACTGAGTTTGGCTTTAGACCTTTCAGTACTAGATCAAAATCAGTACCACCACATGACAAAAAGCACTGAACCAGCCCAAATTATTGGCAGCTTGAGATATTTTTATGCCTTTTGATAGGCTGACTTTGTAACATAAGGCCAGTATTATCTGACCTCCTATATGTGGCTTTTGGCATAAAAGCTGTCACAAATTTCACAGTGTGCTTTAGCTAAAGCAGTATAAACACAGCCATAAACTCCATGCTTGATTTGAATCAATTTCCTATAAATAAATGATTCAATATCGTGGTATTAGTATTAGTATTTAGTATTGATGACTATGAAACTGTGGTCTCACTCTAGAGTGATACACTTTAAAACAACAGTCATTAAAGAGATGCCAGTGGTACAATTATCTCACTATTTTCTTAACTCTGACATCAGACATGAATTTTCAGGAAAAGGTGGTAAAATTTCCAATTATACAGAGTTTAGGAGGGAAAGGAGGTGGTCAAGTCAAACTCCACCTTTTCTGTTGTATACACATACATATACTTCAATTACGCACTACTTTTTCTACTCAAGTACAGATTGGGTACGATAAACTGGAATCTTTCTCTGAGTTAGGCATTGCATAAGCAGGACAATGTTCTGTTGCACTCTTTTACCCTTTCTTAGCATGAATTCAAATAGTAGATCCTTTATATCTTATCATAAAGAATTCTGTAATCTTTCTGATCATTACTGTTCACATTATTCATGAAGGAGCAGTCTAGCACAATGATGAAGGAAGGTTTTCATCCACACAATTTTCCTGGTTTCAAATCACTCTCTTTACAGCCCCCACAGGAAAAGTGGACCAAGTATTCTATTAATCTAATGTATTAGTAAAAGAACATAAGGTTCTCCTGATATCTTGCCCCCTCAGAAAACAAACACACATAAAATTTACAGATAGAAATGTTAAAGGGAGCTCCCCATCCTTGTTTATTCTAGTGAAAAGCTTTGGAGTCACACCTCATGGAACACCACTGCCGACTGCATTCCTCCATTTCACACAATTGGTAGGTGGTCAGACATGAGTCTCCACATATTTATGAGAAAAAAACTAATGCAGCTGCACTGGGGGAGTGCAAAAGGAGTCTGCAATACCAGACACAATTGGGAAAATGTTCACAGTCCATTTCAGGAGCTTTTTTTCCATGGAGAAACTCCACAAAGGAAAAACAGATATCAAGAATATCTTGTTTTACTGTGATAAAATTATTCTCCATTTGTATAAATTGGTGTTGCCAGTTTAGACAACCTGATGGTGTGTTTATGTATCCTCTCCCTAGCAGTTACAACATGGTCTGTTGTGCAGAATAGGACATTAGCTGTTCTTTTAAATTTGTTTTTTCACTGTCATCCTATAATAATAGACTCTACCCCTTCTGTTCACTTCCCATCACATTCCATTAGTAGCTCCCCTCAGATAATCAGTTCTGTGATTTTTTTTCCCCCACATATCTTATATATGCAGGGCCAGGATTTGCTCTCAATGATCCTGATGGATCCCTTCCAATTCAGTATATTCTGTGATTTTGTATTTCTGTGATCATATGATATGTGATTATGCTTGATTGCTTGTTCCTAAATGGGCACTACAGTTTATTTCATCTATCCAGCCTGGTTTGTTTTTCTGGGTTAAATAAAACACTTCATGCTTAATAAATAATGGGAAAATTAAGCAGGTATTCCTCAAAAAATATATAGACATCTCTGTCTTGTTGTGGGGTTTAGTGCAGTGAATTCCAGGGTTGCTCAATCCTGCAAGGATCACTGACTGCTAATTAAGACATTTTTCCCTAGTGTTTATATAATCATGCCATTAATCTATAGAAAAGTAAACCTTTAACAGTATAATCTTTACAAATAATGGTAATATTATTTGCACTTGTTTTTTGAATGTGATTCAAAAATGAATCAAGGAATGTCCTTTGCAGTTTCAACTCTATTATAATAAGAACACTCTGAATGCCAGTTCTCCTCTCCTCCCTCCAAAACATTTAAAACCCTCATTATTCTGCATTATTCCAGTTGTATCTGCAGACCTTCTCAATATGCTGTTTTCACCATCCAGGCCATTAACTAAAATCTTGAACAGAAGCATGCTATAGACTTATGCATATAGGCTTATGCAATACTGGAATGACTTCCCAGACTGAGAGCTGCAGTTGAGAAGGGTAGAGTGTTTCCCCACTGGAGGACCATTTCATCTGGACCTTCCTTCCTTAGCTTACAAATTAGAATGTCAAACAGAATGATGACATACAAAAGCCAGTATCTCACACAGCCTGTTTGTTCCCTGTTTACTAGTCCTTTCTACCAAAGGAGGAATTACATTGTGTTCCACTGTTTGATATTGAAAAATCTACTTTGGATAATTAATTGGTATTTGGTCCCACAGACACTCACAAAAAGTGGTTGTTCTAGAATTTTAACCAATGCTATAAAGGTTCAAGCTTTTCAGGCTGAAAAACTTAGAATTCTTCAAGCTCTTTCTTGTTGATTTTCAAGTTATGTTCCATACATGACTTATTTTTTCCACACTTGAAGCAATAATCTTGATAAGTTTCAGGACTGCTCAGCATTTTTTCAACAAACAAAACTGAGCTTCAGCAGGCCTTGCAACCTGTAGTCATACAGCATATCCACATATTTTATTTTTCTTTATGTTATGGTCTGGTTACCATTGTAAAGAAAATTCATTATCCAAGTGGTAATAAACAGCACTTTGACAGCTGTTTCATCCTTTCCTGCAACTATGATTATTTAACCATCACTCCCCTTTACAGAATAAGTCTCTATTTCATTCTCTTACAAAATAAGGCCAGATTCTCAATGGGGGGTTTTGTTTCATTTTTTCTCATTGAGCCTATTTAATTTTGGCCTTGTATATCTGGTTTCTCTCATCCATTAAATAACAACACACGCAACCGTATTTCTCCCTTTTTGTTACTAATTTTTGTTTCTAATTTTTGTTTCTAATAATTTGTTGCTAATTTTTCTTCACACCTTCACAGCAGGTCAGTTTGCCATTCTGATTTCAATAAAGTTACATTTATACTTATTTTCTCTGCCATATTCCTTTAAATTATCATCCCTAGAGCCCACTGACTAGCTCTTTGCTTTCAATCAGGTCTCCTTCCAGGAACGTAAGAACAGCTGAATTCTGTCTCCTATCAAATTACTCCCAATTTCTAGTGTAACTATATCCATACTTCTACATTCATGGTTATGAGTACTAAATATGTGAATATGAGCATTTTCTACTTGAGTAGAAGGGTAATTCCTCTTCCCTAAGGAATTTTCCATTTCTTCAATAATATTGTTATTCCAGTTGGTTCTCTGATACAATGCATTAGCAAATACCTCCTACTAGTAAACAGTTGTTTCCCAACTAGTTGTTTCCTGTTTATTTGTTTCTCCTAGAAGAGACTCTAAATTCAGAACAATACCAGATTTGTTCAGGATTGTATGTTGCAATAAAAAAACTTAAAAGAAATTATGTTATCCCTTATCTCAAGAAAACACAGGTGATTCCAGCCAAAAGATAATAGTTCTGCAGTTTGTGGGTTACTTATAAATTATGCTACATAATTGGGAGAATGCTCATGATTGGCAGGTAAGCTGCTCTGGTGTGGTATTTCACAGAGGCAATATTCTCATTAATTTGGTAGGCTAAATTAAAAGCGAGCTGATGTATGAGTGGTCAGGTGGATTTGCTTTAGAGCCAACAGTTCTGTCAAGGAGCTAGGCAGGAAGGTTAGGGCAGGAAGGTGTTTGGCTTTGCTGTGACATCATCTCAAGTGCTAAAGGGATGCAACTGTGGGGACTTGCTCGGGACTACTACACATCTCAGCTGTATGGAGCCATTAGATTAGGACTTTGTTCGGCAGCAGATTTGTTCAAAAATCCATATACATACATTTCCTCGACAAGACTAATTTGAGCACTAGCAGCACCCGTTTTACCACCCCTCCAGGGTAGACCAGTTGATGAAAACTTAAAACACTGCTTATCTGTCTCTAAGTACTTCTGGGCTCTCCTAGTACCAAAAGGACAAGTTTTTATAACTTAGTGTTTTGTTTTTATGCTATGTAAGTCATAAATGCCCAGTGTAACTGGACAGAACAGACTGTATTCAAATGTTCGAATATTAAAAAGGTATATAATCTTAAATAACTCCTACACATAAGTGTGTACTAAACAGAACTTATTTCTCTTTTTGTGGATGATTTTATCCTTTATTACCTATAAAATTCTCCACTTTAAAATAATACATAACAAATGCTAAAATGTTGCAAATATCAGATGATGTATTTTATGTTCCTCCTGCTTTGATGCATACCATTCTATCTATGCATGATAATAGCAACTTACTCTTTTAAGAATCTAATATTAATATAAAATGTAGCAATAAAGAAGTTTCTATTTCACACTTCTTAAACGAGAATAGAAAAATGACACTCAGAGTTTGTAATTTCTGTCTGCCTAAAAGTGGTGAGTCACTCTTTCTATGCAACACTTAAAAGCTGTCAGCAAGATCTTTCAGAGGCATTTAATCTTTTAGAAATCTCTGCAGTATTTACTGATTATGGAAATAATGTACAGCTGCATGCCATGCATCACGTGGGGGAAAGGGTCTATTCTTTAACATAGATTTATTCACCCATTGTATAGTAGTCTCTGCAGTAGAGCTCATGTTTAGTGATGAATCAATTTCTACTGCATCTTCACGAAATCACTAAAATCATTAGTCAAGACTGAAATGTAAGCAGAATCTATTAGATGCAATGCCAAAGATGTGTTAGTTTCATTGTTTCTCAATATTTTTCTGTCTGAACAGGATACTAGAAAGAATAAGGCGGGTACAGCTTCTCAGAACTATACAGACTTTATGCAGCCAGAGACATGGTAACTACACAGCCAGACACACAGCATTAAAGTGAAAGTCTCTTTCCATTAGCAATCCTCATGCTTGTTACAAATCAATCTCATTAACAGAGAAGGAGAAACCCCTTAAGTTGTTCCTCTTTCCTTCTCAACATGTAGACCTGTAACATATTGTGACACCCTTCAAAATAGAGCAACCATTGTGTTTCTGTAAGCAGGATCCCAAAGACCACACTGATGCCACAGGTGGATTGTCATTAGTTCCCTCGTGAGCGTTGTGCCCAGATGTCTGGCAGGACTCATTCATTCACAGGTCTCCACTTGTGTTATTAGCATTTTCCCAAAGTCTATTCTGGTGTGCCCCAGGTAATCCAAACAGCAATACAATGGCATGAGGGAGGAATCCTTCCCTTGTTATGGATGTTTTCCAGGTATAAATTCAGATGTAACCTGTGAATTCTGGCATATCTTTATGAGAAAGTTTAACTATCAATCTTACATGTCATACACATCCTGGTTGAACAGCTATGCTTCCCTTCCAGTACCCAAGTGCATGTTTGGGGATTTCTGGTGGGTTAAGTAATTCCTGGAGATGCCGTCTTGCGTGTTTTTCTTAGTAGCTCTTCTGATCCATTCAGAGAGAAAAAAGCATCTTGTCATCATAGGTGCTAATTCCATGGTTAATCATACCAGTTGGAACTAAATTATTTAATCTGTGGGAAGATTCTTGCCCCTTCTCCGCAGAGGTGCTCTGTCCTCTCATTCCTTTGTCTGTATCTTTGATGCTGACATTTACCACATTTGTGTGGTCAATTTTACACAACTATAACTCAAGAAATGTAACTGACATTGAAATCCCAAACATACTTGCCAGTTTTCTCTTCCACAGTGACCTACACAAGCATATTTGTGGATGATCTTCTAGGAATAAACCTACAGTATAATCTGTGGGAAGCAAGTAAATGTCTGCATGCTAATATTTTTCATATGCTCTTCTCATGAGAACTTCAGGGTCTGTTTTCCCTTTAGTCAAAATACTTCCTTCTCAATGTTTGCCACTGTGTGAGGTGGATTCTGTACCATCAGCAAATGTTAACAAGTATATTTTTTATTCCACCAGTACATTGCAAGGTTTTACATGAAGATGGACAGCAATCAAAGTTAAGGATATGCTGGAAATATTTTCCAAAGCCTGCAAAAGAAGAAAACAGAGCAAATGTCACTGAGAGGTAGACAGTTAAAAAATAGAAACCAAAATATTAAAATGACATTATTAAAATGAGCAGTTGCATCTCTTTTGTACGCAGTTCACAGCAGTGAAAATAATTGCTTTCTTCTCAAAATAGGGCTAAGTTATAGCCCTAGGAATGAAAGTATTTTATATTTTTAAACATTTTTTCTGTATTCAAAATATAAAATTTTATTCTCATTAGATCACAGATGAGTAAACTTTTGCATTAATACAGAATTCTCATATGCATTAACAGAAATGTGATTCTGCACACTCGTCCTTTATTTGATTAAAATTCATGGATGATACACATTGATGTTTTCTTCACCTCTATTTTATCCAGAGTAATTTCTCCTATGCGGTTCACTGGCATAAAGTCATAAAATTAGAGAGCAAGATTAGGTTGTCCTTTGAAAACTGGTCTTTTGACTTCCCTCCAAGTGTAGGAAGTTTTCCCTGATGATTTTATGGTAAGCATTTACCACAGTTTTGCTACCTTTAAAGTTCAGTCACCTTTAGATAATTATCTTTTGAAAAAATCTAAATCAACTTATTCTCCCAAAGGTATTGGTTTATTTTCTTCATCATAAAGCCCATTAACAAATATAATGTAGTACAGATCCTTATGAAGTGAGGGCTTTTTTGTATCTTTAACTTGACTCTTTGTACCAGTTAGAAAACGAAGAGTCCACGATGTTTCAAAAAAAAAAAAAAAGGTTTCTGTTTTAGCTTAGAAAAAAAAACCAAAAATCTGATCTTGGAATTAAGCTTGGGTAAAGTTGGACAGTCTTCTAGACCCAACAGTTTCTTATCTTATAATAAAAAAAACAGTTTTTCAATATTCAGACATCTGTTATGATTCATGATGCCAGGAGTTGTTTAGAGCAACAGCAATTCCCTGCGAAAGTCCAATGGAATGCAAAAGTGAAGAAAATAAGGAAGAAATTAGAAAATCAGATTTCAGAAATTGCCCAAACAAGATATGATTTGTACTCTAGAAAGACATCCCTCCAAAATTATTTTATTCAAATAATGGTACATTTTTGGATGACTATTAAAAACTCAGTCATTTTTCCATTAAGTTCTGTTGATATTTCCCCTTATAAATGTTACTTCAGAAAAAGTGAATAGTATCTGACATTAGGATAAGTTAACTTGACATAAAAATTTTAAAAACAGAAACTAGTCCTTGACAGTTGAATACTAACAAATCCTAGCAGAAAGGTCACTGTCTTCCAGAGCATTGGGAAATAAAAGAACTCTTTTATTATCTTCTTATACTTCAGGTTCTCATGTACTAGAAAACAGGTTCTCAGTTTTAGGCTTGTGAACAGATAGTGGGGCATTAAGAGCATCTTTGTCTTCATAGCTAGATAAAGATGATGAAACTCACAGGCCAAGAATACTTGAGAGCAAAGCCTATGATAGGCTGATGACAGCAGCACTAACATGCCTTCCTTGGCCAAACTTTCAGAGGTTTCATGCTTCTATTTTATCCTACTTGAATATTTCTTTTTTACTTTTTTATCCTGGAAAGTCCCATTCACAATCTATTGGTTAAGATACTTAACTTAAAAAGATATCAAAATTTGTATCTTCCAAGGGTTAATCTATCTTACAGAAAAAAAAAAAATATATATAAAATTTTTTTGCAGAAAGCTAGCTTTTACTGGAAGCATGTGTATGGGGTTTGCATGGCCAGGTTTTGGGATCAGGGAGGCTACAGGGATGGCTTCTGTGACAAGCTGCAAGAAGCTTCCTCCATGCCTGACAGAGCCAGGGCCAGCTGGGTCTGAGACATACCCACTGCAGGAGCATCAGAGACTGTGGTAGTGCCTCTGGGATACTGTGCTTTAGAGAGGAGGAAAAAAACTTTGTGCAATCTCAGCCAGAAGAAGGGAGTGAGGATATGTGAGAGGAACAGCCCTGTAGACAACAAGGCCAGTGCAGAAGGAAGGGAGGAAATAATCCAGAAGCTGGAGCTGAGATTTTCCCGCAGCACCTGGTGAAGAGCATGTTGAGGCATCTGAGGCCCTGCAGGTGTCATGGTTTAGGAATGGCACTCCCCAGCTGAGTCCCCCCCACAAACAAGGCTTGCCCAAACCACACACTGCTTGTTTACTCCCCTGGCTCCTCTAGTGAGATAGAAAAAAGGCAGAAATAATGGGTAGAGAGATAAGAACAATTTACTGGAAACAGCAACAAGACAAGTAAACAAACAAACAATACTGAAATGTATACAAAAAGAGCATGACTTACAAGAAAATACTCTCACCAACTGATCCAATGCAGTGCCACCCTGAGACAGTTAACCATGATGGATGGACCCTCTGTGTCTATGCAAGAAATCCTTTTCTTCTGAACCCAGGGGTCACATGAGGTGGTTTGGAGTGACAACTTAAACATGCTTACACAGCTCCAATCTCTGCTTCCTCATGACTACTGCAAAATATTAACTCTGTTCTGGCCGAAAACCAGGAAAACAGGGAAGCGGAGTCTGTAAGTGTAAAGAAAAGATGTGATTTATATGGTTTATTGAGTGCAGCCTATTATATCAGCACAGGGTTATCTTTTTTCTAACTAAACTGCAGAATAAGAAGGACAACATTTTTCTTTGGAAAACATTTTGCTCCTGTGTACTTCTGTTAATTAACGCTAATAAGACTGGATTTCTAAAGCCAAAGTACAGAACATATTTACTGGACTTCCATTTTCTAAGCCTCTGAAGATGAGCACTTTCACATTTTTCCATACTGGTCACCAAACTACAAAAAGACCCTTAATGTAGAGACACTTAAATTAGTTGAATACGTGTTTACATCTGTTTTGCACAAGTAACTTCTAGGCTAAGTTAGTTCAGTTAAACAATAATTACCTCAATATTTTTTTTTAGGCCTTTGCACTGCTCCATGAAAGCTTCAGTTTGCTCTACTGCAGCATTTTGCATATGGGAAAACCCAAAAGGATCACAGTTTGCGAAGGCTGTCTGCTGTTCAGCACACAAGGACAAAATTAAGGACTTCTGTAACTGGAAGAATCAAGAGTGCTGCAATTTGAGCTAAGAATTGGCTCAAACTGCAACGGTTTGAAGAGGTAGGCACAAAGAGGAAATTCAAATATGCATGCATGCATATAGACAAGCCAGCCAGGCAAATCTGTTGCTATGTGCTCACCCTTATGTGGAAAATCACTAGGGTGCATCAAGCATGGCATTGCTGCAGAGGATGGTGATTTTCCCACTCTGCTCTGCACTGGTACCAGAGGCTGACCTTGAGTGCTATCTGTAATTTTGGGTGCCTCAGTAGAAGGAGGACATAAAGCTATTAGGAGTGTCCAAAAGAGGGCAAAGAAGATGGTGAAAGGCTTTGAGGGCAGACTGTTTGAAGAGCAGCTTGAGCAAGACAGTTTGGTCTGCTCAGCCTGGAGCAAAGTGATGGAATGCCTCACCACAGTCTACAGCTTCCCCATGAGGGTAAACGGAGGGGCAGGCTCTGATTTCTCTCTGGTGACTGGCGATATGACCAAAGGGAACTGCATGAGGCAGTGTTGGGATGGTTACGTTGGATATTAGGAAAAGTTTTTTTCACTTGGAGGGTGGTTGAGCACTAGAACAGACTCCCCAGGGAAGCAGTCACAACATCAAGTCTGCCAGGGTTTGAGGAGCATTTAAAAATGTTCTTAGACACATGGTGATTCTGTGATTCTTGGGGTGTCCTGTGCAGGGCTAGGAGTTGGAAGGACTTGGAAGTCCTTTCCAACTCAAGATATTCTAAGATTCTAAGACTCTATGAAATAATAATCTTCTATTGTAATTTCATAATCACAAATCATAATAAATATTTATAGTATCATGTATAACTACAGACACTGGACATTAAAATAGTATGAAATAGAAGAAACCATGTGGTATCAAATCCTTAAGTTCAACTAGAATGAATGAATGATGTTTAAAGTCCAAAGGGCTGTCAACTTTATTATCTACAGCTCTTTACCAGGAGACCAGATGAAAGCTGAAGAAGCAGGAGAAGGAGCAAAACTCCAACAGATGGGGTTGAAGAAGAGAAATCAGAACATGTTCAACCATGTAGCAACTATCTCTTGCTTTTCCTATTAGAAAATAACTTGCAATAGATACAGAGAACTTTATAATTTATTCTTCCACACAGGAAAAACTATTGATAGTTTCTCTTTCTCAGACCATATTTCATTTTGGACGGTTGCCATTTTTAGCTAGTTCCATCACCTAGAGATCATTCTTCAAATTATTTGTTTCATTCTACAATGCTTTTCTATGTCCTTCACAGTTACTTTGTCAGAAATCAGCAACATTGATGGAACATTTGAAAAGTTTGAACTCTGGTCCTCACAGATAGTTTCTTAAATGAAACAACAAAAAGGATACTTCAATGCCACTGCAACTTTAAGCAAAATGGTGGGAACGAGTTTCTTTGTCACTTATTATTTCCCTAGTAAATTTGCCTTTCAAATGAGTTGTTAGGTAAGACAGATAGTTCCAAGCCAAGGCTGCAATAAAAAATCTGGTGTGTTGTTCCAAAAAGTGTCTTCACAATAATGTCTTACCTGGATCTTTAGTGCTCAGATTGTTTTGTGGCCATAATACAGTGTTTTGATTTAATTACTTGAAGGACCCACTTTAAAAATCAGAAATTAAAAAGTGAAAATATCAATGTTCGTATACAAAGCTATAACTCAAATTCAAGACAGTCATCAATATAATACAGTCGCTGCTCTATATAAGAGTGGACTAAACAATTATTAGGATTCTGCACAGTTGTGCTTTCCCATTCAAAAAACAGAAGGATGTTTGCTTTTTTATTCATTAGATTTCTTAGATCATATATAAAGTCTGACTCCCATGGATGTCAGTAATACAAAACCATAATGACAAAACTCAAATCTGTCAAGAGTTCAGTGAAAATCATCAGTGAGACAAACTTACCAGTCACTTAACTATAATTCATAATCCATGTAGCCATATAAAGAAAATAGCATTTGTGACTGTGTACTGACGACATAGTGCATTTCTTTTCTTCATCCATTGTCTTTTCCTTATGTTCTCCTAATCTGGAGACTTTAGGCCAGTTTGTAATTATCTCCAAAATCCCAGGGCGATTTGGGTTTCCAATACGGGCGCGCTGCGTGATGAGGGCGATCCACTTGCTCCATGTAGCGTCGGTGGCGTGGTGGGTAGAGGGAACCTTTCCTTTAAACATTAAATATTTCTTACTAATGTTTTGAACTACAGGTGATCAGCTTCCAGGTTATCTCTCCAGAGCTATACAGCACACTTGACATGAGGCGAAGGATCAAAAGAGCTCTCCTTATGTGCCAAATCTTTTCTATCTCTGAGTCCAACTGGTTTTGCTTTTAGCTTCTCTTCAGGATACACTAGTCTGAGAATGATGAAAAGATAAAACTGAGGAGGGATTGCAAGAACAGCTGCATAACAGAAGTGGCTGTGTACTTTTTCTGAGGTGTTTATTTGTGGAATATATGACTTGCAGTCAGAAGAATTGCAATGTTTTTGCCTCCCTTTCTGTCAAATCCAAAAGTAAGTAATTGTATTTCACAGGTCTTCCCAATACCCGTCCCTATGCATTTTTAACATTACTTTCATTATAAGGTGGAATGAAGGAAATGCACTCAACTTTAAAGAAAATGTCGTGCAGATTAAAGGCCAATACATATATTGTCAATGAACAGACACCACACTAATATGCAATCCCCATTCCAGTTTTGTCTATACTTTTATTAATTACCTTTAAAGAGAAGGAAAAGAAATTTGAAACTGGTATCTTCAAAACTGTTTTCCATACAAGACAAAGAAATACTGTCCAGAAATAGTCCCAGAACTTCCTGCATTTATGGCAATAAAGTTCCAGCCACTCTTGATTCTGTACCTTCATTATCTGGCACTTTGCTTTTTTCTAATTAGGAGCTGCAATTCCACAAATGTAGTGGATGACAAGCAGAATACTGTGCGATCCAGGAGGAGGAATGAGGCTGCTCCAGAATGTAAGAAGACATCAGGAAAAGGCATAAAGAATATCTTAATAATTAGCAATTACAATATGAGACTGGTGTCTTAAAATAGGAATTCCATTACTATCATTTGCAACAACATGAAATGATTGACTACTTATCTCAGACTTTTGCAGAATCTATTTAACTTGGCAGGTGTGATTAACTTGTAAATATCTTGCTTTCTACATATGTAAGAGTTTCTTTGATACCTTTATATTTAAGCATGTAGGAAATTGCCCTTGAGAACATGAGTTAATTATTTTCATTCAGCTACATCACTGTATCAGCAATTGTTTTTTAGTAAAATTGATTTATCTCCCCAGAGTCCCTTATGTCAGAGTAGTTTGCACCTTGAGCATTTTTAGTAGTTGACCTAAATTGGATGGGTATGCATAGAACAGGTGGGAACCTGTTTTAAAATGATATTCAGAAACATAATTTTTATGTTGCCTGGTTCATGTCTTTGGGATTTCTCTCTTATAAGACCTAATGAACTTTCTTGCAATAACCTATATTGTCTGTAATTTTTAGTGTACACTTGCAGTTTAAGGTTGATGTTTTCTGCTTAGTTTGAGTAAGAAAATGCACTCACAGATGCAACTTAAGAAGCAGAATCTCACACTAGTAAATCTTATGACTAAGAGCTGGTAACAGGTTTCTTGTGCCTTAGTAAGCAAAGAGTTTTTAAAATGAGCATCATTACTTCTAGTTGAGATTAGAGGGAAGGAGATAAGAAGATTTGTGTATCAACAGGTCTTAGGTTGCTCAGCCAGACTTCAAGGAGACAAGGTTGTTCTGGCTGGCTACTCTGAAAGGGGGAATAAGTGAGCCTTACCAAGTGATATTGTTACAAGCCCCTCATTATGCCAATGAAAAAATTACGTAGTTCTTGAAATATTTCATGTACTGTAAGTTCAGTTAAATGTGCCTGAGTTACGGTTGCTGACACCAACTAGGAGAGAACAGCTTACTTCCACCCTCCTAAATAATTTTAGCCTATAAAGCAGCCTGGAGACATGCAAACTGACTAGTGGAAATGATCCATAATATATCACAAACTGAGCTTGGAAATTATTTGGAATAGTGCAATCTTATGTGGGACAAAAATATACTAGTGACTTGTGCTGGCTTTGGCTAGAGTAGAGTTAATTTTGTTCTCAGTGGCTGGCATGGGGATGTGTTTTGGATATGTGCTGAGCACAGGGTTGGTAATGTAGAGATGATTTTGGTTTTTTGGGTTTTTTTTTTTTATCACTGAACAGCTCTTAAACAGCACCAATCCCTTTTCTGCCTTTCGTACTGCCACACTGGTGGAGATGTGGACATCTTGACTGAGGGTGCCTGGGACATTGGAAGGAGACACAGCCAGGCCAGGTGATTCCAACTGACCAAAGGGATATTCCAGACCATACGACATCATGCTCAGTATATCAGATGGGGAGAAAAAAGAGGGAAGGGACAGGGGGGACAATTGGAGAGATGGAGTTTGTCTTCCCAAGTCACTGTTACATGTGATAGGGCTCTGCATTCCTCAAAATGCTGAACATCTGCCTGCTCATGGGAAGCAGTGAATTCAATCCTTTGCTTTTCTTTGTTTGTGTGAATGACTTTTGCTTTTCCTGTTGAGCTGCCTTTATCTCAACCCATGAGTTTTCCAGCTTTTACCCTTCCAATTCTGTTCCAGAACCTGCTGGTGGGGAAGTGAGCAGGTGGCTGTGTGGCGCCTTGATTGCTGACTGCTGTTAAACCCCAACAAAACCACAGCAAAAAATTCACACTCTATACACCTGAATTTCAGCTCTCAGGAGCACTCCCTAGCACAGTTCAATTTACTAGAAGGTTTCAAAAAGACAACTCATGGCAGTGATGTTCTTATGTCCCTTGGAATTGTTTGAGGTAGTTTATTCAGTTGATACAATTAATTGCATAATCTAGACAGTGATGCAAATGCCTCTGTGAATGAAGAGTAATGGCTACACTTCCTGTAATAACAATCACACAAGACAAGAGGTGTGTTGATTGTTAGGTAGGTATCACACTGAAAGGAAGATGGAATCACTTCTTTTTGTTTTTCTCTACAGGAAATTGATAGCTATAATTGCACCTTGTGTGAGAAATTCCGCACCAGTTCTGTGCAAGAATACTAGTACATACATGGTAAATAATATTAAGAGGTTTTCTCCCAATACTTCTATTCACACTTATGCAGAGTGCCAGAGAACCAGGCAGTCTCTTACTCAGTAACGGTTCTCCAGAGTTTCTCCAGAATTTGCAGAAGGGAGAGAGTCTGAAACATCCTGAATCCCTGAAGGTATTCTAAGCAAAAGAAAAGGGCTGATACTAAAGAAGTTCAACTTTTAACTGACTTAAGTATGTCTTTATGATCCATGCCCTTGCTGCTTATCTAAACGTTAAAAGCATTTGGGGTACTACTGCTAAAACTGTATTTAGAAGGAAAAAGTATCTTAAAGATGAAAAGAATATACTCAAAATGAATTAATTTTATTCCCATCCACCTTTGAAGCCACCTCCTATTTTCACATGAGCCTAAGAATTGTCAAACCAGGAAAAAGTAGAACTAATAAGCTTTCCAGCAGAAACCTTCAATGAGACAGAAAAGGAAATAAAATACTCTTACTTATGATGCTTTCACTGAGAAAATACTGTAAGAAAGAAAAATGTCAAATGTTATGAAAATCCAGTTCAACCAAACAGATCAATGGTCTATCTGTACATTATTAGTGTATCTTAAAGTTCTACTTAGGAACAAAACTTTCTTGCTTCCTCCTTTTATGTTGTTTGTTGGGGTTTGGCGCCTTTTTTTTTCTATTTTTTTTTCTTTTTATTTTCATTTGGTTTTTTTACTGAAGATGAAAAACTTCTCAATGTTTTCTGAATTTCAAAGATTTCTATCAGGACTTCCTTAAATTTTGTATGCTTAGCAGTCTTGCAGATCAGGCTTTTCAGATTCTATTTCCTCTATATGCAGCTGTGATTCTGGGTTTGAAACCTCTGTGTGATCCAAATAAGAATGCAGATCACTGATGGGGAACAAAAGTTCTGAGACAAGATTTCAAACAGCTCATTTATGTCTGAGGTCTTAAATCTGGAGTCAAATGTAGACATTTGAAATACCAATAGTGTTAATTATGTTATATTTGGATGACAGAAATTAATCTGAAAGGACATTCCAGGGGGAATGATAAATCATTAGGCCTTGAGGGAGTTAACGTCTCACTTAGAATACAATTATCAGCTCCAGATGTAGAGGAAATGTAGATGTGACACTGCTGTGTTTGCCCAGGGCTGGGGACTCCTGACCTCTGGTTAATTTTAACAGTTAACAGAGGATAGAAATGGAAGAGTTAAGCTTTCGCTATACTGATTCAAATTTCTTCTACAGACACTGAGATTATTCCATGTTTTTGATAGTTCTGACAGCAATCTCATGCACATAGAGCAGGATTCTGTAAAAGGCAAGTAAGAAGCAACCACTTCTGAAGAGGTGGAAAATAGCTTCCTTCTGGTCTTGCTCAGCTGCATGAACCTACCTCAAAAATAAGTAATTTTAACTGAAGATTTGGAAAGTATTGAATTGATCTCTTTTTGCACAGAGGTAAATATTACCTGTATGTAGAAGCAAGCACGTTATGTTGCTGGGCAACACCTAGAACAAACAGACTCTACTGTGCCATGATCCAAGTTTCAAAAAATACCCACAGCAAGGTGAAGTATAATCTAAAAAAGACACCACTGTGCTCTCATTTCTGCATTTTCTAAATTGTAAATGTTGGTTTACAGCTGATTTGCCTTATTAGTAGATACTCTTGCCCAGCCTCTCTTTCACCATGCTTTAAGAAACCACTAGATGTTACAATGACTTATGAGTAACAACTTTCATTGTGGGAGGGAGACTGTTGTCTAGATTTAACACATTAAATTTCTTCCATGCACTGAGAAAGCTCAGTTGAGCAAGGCCAGGTACAAGGCAAATTTCTGCCCAGCTAATTTTATAACAACACAGCAGAAAAATTCCTTTCATCATAGGCTAATAGGGTGGGTAATCTGTTTGCTATCTACTAAGCAAAAAGGGAGTCTGTAAATCTTAGAGCAGATGGTAGATTTATACTAGAGCTTGTGTTCTTTTCAGGGGATTTATTACCATATGTGCTCCTTCAATTTTACCATCCTTCTGTTTTGATTACTGATACTACTCTATTGGAATGCAAGAAGTGTTAGGTCTCAGTGTAATGAATCCAGACAAGTTCCAGAAGAGCAATAAGCGGTGCACTCGTCCCTAACATGAAGATGGTATCTGACCAAAAGTTAAAATTATATGAAAGAAATTATCAAATTGATTTAGTTTTCTAGTATTTCATATGCTGTGCTCTGGGATGTGAAGTCTCCAAAGAAGTGGGGAAAGACCACCATAAAATTTTAAGAACATTCATGTTAAATCAGCATTTATTAGCATTAATATCAGCACTTAGCTACATGCTCAATCCATAAGACAGCTGGCAACTTCAAGAAGATTTCTTGGGTGCACTGTAAGACAGGAGTCTTCTCTGAGCCTCTTAATTCTAAGCTGCAGTATTATTACTTCTACTCTTTCTCAGTGCCCTCATCCCCTTCTTGTCTGAGTTGCTCTTCATTCAGGTAGTTGACTTCTACAGATGGGGAGGGAGCAGCCAAAAGGCAAACTCATTCAGCCAAAGATGAAGACAAATATACCTTTAAATCCATGGAGAAGTAAGGGCCTTTCATTAGATTTCAGAATAAGAAAAAGAATTGGAATATCTCACTGAAAGTCTTAGAAAGAAATACTCTTGCAACAAAAGCAGCCTAGAAGAGCTCTGTGATTTCCTTATCAATTTTAGAATTTTGTGAAGGAGGTCTATTAGACAACTTATGGCTCAGTGTTCTCCTGCATATCTTCAAAATGAGGAAAAGAATGGCCAGTATCTTAAAAAACAACTCTGGTTGTGGTGCTACTTGTTTGGAGCTATGAAGTACTTTAAGATGAGCCATAAAAGCCATCACCCATCCTGGTAGCCACTTGTTTTAGTTTTGTTGAAGAAAAGGGGCACCCATCTTTAGTTTTCTTCCTTCAGCAATAGTCTGGAAGGAAAGAGGTTCATTGCACACTATTGATGGTTCATCGTGGTCTTTTTCTATTCACAGAAAAATCTGTGACTTCTGAACAGTATTGAAGAGTTAATAATCAAAGAATTACATATTGATTATTCTGTTTGTTTAGTGTAATGTAAATGCTAAATTTATAGCAGACAAGCTGGAGGGGCTGATCACAGTGCACCTGGACCCATACACACTACACAGGAAACCAGTCAGAGACAGTAAGATTAGTAAATATGCACTTGGAGCATCCCATACCAAGACACTTACAGTTTGTACTTAAAGGGACACACTGGATATTTAGTGATGTCCAAAGAAGAGTTGTTTTTCAAGTTTTTTATATTTTTGATGTCTAACATCTGAAAGCATTTTTTATGCCACAGGGTAAATTCTGTCAAAAATTAGTTGAAAACAGGGTCTCACCTAACAGCTCTAGATAAACTGAATGCACTATTCCTTATCAGTGCACTTTATAAATAATGATAAATTTTCAAATTATTAAAATAACAGAAATGTAAACCACAATTCAGAGTGAAAGCCTGCTGCAATTTCTGTGCATACTCGTTGCCATTCAGCATCAATTCAGCATCAGTACTGGCAATCATCACAACACTTTAAAGAAACTACCTCAGTAACCTTTGACAGGCTAGCCACAGTCACAGAGCTCAACAGAAAAAGAATTTACCCTCGTAAATACTGGTTCTTAACTTTATGCTGCTTTGAGTGGACAGTTCTTGATTTTCAGGCCAGATTTGGTATACCTCTATAGTTTAGAGCAGGTCATAACCTTTAAGAGCTGATAGAAAGAACCCCAGAATGACCAGGACAGTTTACTTTCCTGAAAGATGCTGCCTGATCTACAAAAGGACATAAGTGAATTCTGAAAAGGACTGCTAACCCATATCAATTCTTTTCACTGACATGCAAGATTTTTGTTTAACTGATATCTATGTGTGCTGGTATTTGTTTACCATATATTCACACACTGGTTATTTGAGTGTTTCTCATTATTGGACCTAACTTCCTAAACATTGCTCCCTTAGAGCTTTTAGAAGCTACACAGTTACTGTACTCTGCAAACATATTGCTACCACATGATACTCCTACTAACAGTGTGCTCATGGGCACTAAATAAATTTTTTTGGTTGACATAAAAGTCAGCATCTTTTCAGGAATAATTTCTTCACTGAAAGGTTTGTCAAGCATTGAACTGGTCAGCCCAGGGAAGAAGTGGAGTTTCCCCCCATAGCACTTGGTGCTATGGTTTATTTGATGGTGGTGTCAGTCAAAAGTTGGACTCAATGATCTTGGATGTCTCTTCCAACCTTAATAATGATTCTATGGCTGTATGTTACAAAGCAAGTCATAACATCCATCTTCTTTTTTTCTACATCTACATCTACATAACATCTACAAGTTTTTCTCCAGGTAAGTACTACTGGCATTGAGCTGACAGCTAATTATACCAAATATAAATGCTGACTACAGAAAATCTAACCAAAACCACTAAGCATACCGTAGGTAACTATCTAGAGCAATGATTGACAGTGCATGGAAAGCTCTTCAGAAAGAGCTTTATATATAGCTTTATAATAGGAGAACAACACCTCTGAAGACACCAGTTTTTACTAGTATTTTTTGCACCTGGGAATACTTACTTATAAACACTAGGTTTTCCCATTTCTTTCAGTAGATTCTGCTATCCCTTGAAGCCTGCCCCAAGTATTTAATAAATAACATGTTATTAATTTTCCTCAGTCCCTTTAGTGGCTGAGAAAAATGGTGAAGGGAATAGGAAAACTCACATCATCAACAAATGGCTCGAGAGTTGGTGTAATCAGAAAAATTTTGTGTTCTTTGATCATGGGGCAAGTTTTACAGCACCGGCCCTGCTACAACCCGATGAGCTCCATCTCTCTGTTGAGGGCAGAAGGTTTTTAGCTCATGAACTGGCAAACCTCCTTGAGAGGGCTTTAAACTAGGTTTGAAGGGGGAAGGGGATGGAGCTGGGCTGTGTGGAAGCAGGCCAAATGGTGGAAAGCCTGAGTTAGGGGTGAAATCAGTAGCCCAGCTGAGGTGCACGTGCACCAATGCACACAGCATGGGTATCAAACAAGAGGAGCTGGAGGCCACAGTGCAACAGCAAAGCTGTGATATAGTCACCATCATACAAACTTGGTGGGATGTCTCATATAGTTGGAACACTACACTGGATGGCTACAAGTTCTTCAGAAGAGACAGGATAGGAAGAAGAGGTGGAGGGGTGACCCTTTTTATTAGGGAGGGTTATGACACCACAGGTATCATAGTGACGACCAAGTTGAATATCTATGGGTAAGAATGAAGGGGAATGCCAACAAGGCTGACATTCTACTGGGAGTCTGTTATCATCCACCCAACCAGGAAGAAGAGGTGGACAACTTATTTTATAAGCAGCTGGAGAATGTCTCAGGCTAACCAGCCCTTGTTCTTGTAGGTGACTTTAACCTGCCAGACGTCTCCTGGGAACTTAATACAGCAGAAAAAAGTCAGCCCAGGAAGTTCTTAGAGTGCGTGGAGGACAATTTTTTTGTTGCAGCTGGTGGGTGAGCCCACCAGATCTATGTTAGATCTGCTGTTTGCAAATAGAGATGGGCTAGTGAGCAATGTGGTGGTTGGAGGCTGCTTGGAGCACAGAGATCACAAAATTATAGAATTCTCAATACTTAGTGAAATCAGGAGGAAGAAAAATAAGACTTTTACATTAGTCTTCTGGAGGGCAGACTTCAGCCTCTTCAGGAGGCTTATTCAGAGAGTTCCTTGGGAAGCAGATCTTAAAAACAAAGGAATCCAGGAAAGATGGGCATGCTTCAAAACAGAGATCTCAAAGGTACAGGAACAGACTGTCCTTGTGTGCAGAAAGAGAAGTCAACAAGGTAAACATCCAGCCTGGATGGGCAAGGAGGTTCTGAAGGAACTTAGAAATTAAAAAAGGATGTATCATTTTTGGAAGGAGGGTCAGATCTCTCAGGAATTATTTAAGGGGGCTGCTAGATCATGTAGGAAAAAAATAGAGAGGCCAAAGCTCAGTTAGAACTTAAACTGGCAACTTCTGTAAAGGACAATAAAAAATGTTTCTGTAAATAAATTAACAGCAAGAGAAAAGGTAAGACCGACCATTGTTCTTTAGTAGATAAGGGAGGGAACTCAGTAACTGCAGATGAGGAGAAGTACTTAACGCCTTCTTTGCCTCACTTTTTAGTGGGGTGAGAGCTTGTCCTTAGGACAATTGTCCTCCTGGGTTGGTAGATGGTGGCAGGGAGCAGAATGGTCCCCCTGTTATTCAGGAGGAGGCAGAGACCTGCTGAGCTGCTTGGATGTTCATAAATCTATGGGAGCAGAGGGGATCCATCCCAGGGTGAGGAGGAGCTGGCAGATGAGCTTGTGAAGCCACTCTCCATCATTTACCAACAGTCCTGGCTCACTGGTGAGGTTCCAGATGACTGGAAGCTGGCCAATGTGATGCCCATTCACAAAAAGGATAGGAAGGAGGACCCTGGTAATTGTAGGCCCTTTAGCCAGGTGTCAGTATCCCGTAAGGTGATGGAACAGTTTATACTGAGTGTCATCACACAGCACTTACAGGATGGCCAGGGGATCAGACCCAGCCAGCATGGCTTTAGGAGAGACAGGTCATGTTTGACCAACCTGATCTCCTTCTATGACCAGGTGACTCACATGGTGGATGCAGGAAAGGCTGTGGATGTGTCTATTTGGACTTTAACACTGTCTCCCACAGCATACTCCTGGAACAGCTGGCAGCCCACAGATTGGACAGGAGCACTCTGTGCTGGGTTAGGAACTGGCTGGATGGCCGGGCCCAGAGAGTGGTGGTGAACAGTGCTGCACCCAGCTGGGGGCCAGGCACCAGTGATGTCCCTCAGGGGTCTGTGCTGGGGCCAGTCCTGTTCAATATTTTTATTGGTGACATGGATGACGGCATTGAGTCTTTCATTAGTAAATTTGCAGATGACAGTAAGCTGGGAGTGTGTGTCAATCTGTTGGAAGGGAGAAGGGCTCTGCGGAGAGACCTGGAATGGTTGGAAGGATGGGCAGAGTCCAATGGGATGACATTTAATAGATCCAAGTGTCGAGTCCTGCATTTTGGCCACAACAACCCCCTGCAATGTTACAGGCTGGGGATGGTGTGGCTGGACAGTGCCCAGGCAGAAAGGGACCTGGGGGTACTGGTGACAGTGGCTGAACATGAGCCAGCAGTGTGCCCAGGTGGCCAAGAAGGCCAATGGCCCCTGGCCTGTATCAGGAATAGTGTGGCCAGCAGGAGCAGGGAGGTCATTCTCCCCCTGTGCTCAGCCACACCTGGTGAGGCCACACGTGGAGTTCTGTGTCCAGTTCTGGGCTCTCAGTTCTGGAAGGACGTTGAGACGTTTGAGCGCTTTCAGAGGAGGCAACGAGGCTGATGAGGGGCTTGGAACACAAACCCTGTGAGGAATGGCTGAGGGAGCTGGGGTTGTTTAGCCTGGAGAAAAGGAGACTCAGAGGAGGGGTCTATCTATTATCACCCTCTACAACTCCCTGAAAGGTAGCTGTAGTTGGGTGGGGGTTGGTCTCTTTCACCAGACAACAACTGACAGAATGAGAGGACACAGCCTTAAGCTGCACCAAGGGAAATTTAGGTTTGAAGTTAGGAAAAAGTTCTTCATGGAAAAAGTAATAAAATACTGGAATAGTCTGCCTGGGGAGGTGGTGGAGTCACCATCCCTGGATGTGTTTAAAAAAAGACTGGATGTGACACTCAGTACCATGGTTTATTGAGGTATTAGGGCATGGATTGGACTCAATGATTTTGAAGGTCTCTTCCAACCTAGTGATTCTGTGGTTCTGTGATTTAGTACAGACTCCATGGTAGCTCCTTCTGTGATTCTGTAATTCCCTTGGGGGGGGGGGGGGGGGGGGCGGGGGGAGGAACCAATGTGTATAATTTCAGAAATCATACATGTATGATCATTTCAGAAACCATACATTCTTATTTCGTCTTGAAAATATACAAAAGTTGAATATATGTTTTTTGGTCAATTTTCATTATCAGTATTCTCCAACATACACTATTTTCCTTGGAAAAAGTATCCCTAGAATATAAACAATGCCATAATGCCATGTGCACTCTGTATTTCAGAGGATATTTTGGAGAAGTTTGATGGTGAGACAATGATTAGAATTAACATATATTATTAGAATGTCATTGATATATTTCACATTAAAAAAAGGTATTTCATTACACAATTGTTAAAAAATTAATTAGCCTTCTGATGACACTGCAGAAGATGCTTTTTGAGGATTGAAAATCAGCAAAAATTCATACAGTTTGTCAAAATATCCTTGTGGATGAAGATGAAGTACAGATACATGTCTCAATAAAGTCTAAAGTCTCTGTCTTGATCTTGCCCTTGCATATACCTAAGCCATTTGCATCATGGTATTGGGATGCTCTGCTCAGCCCGTTTAGACCTAGTTTTAAAGAAGAGCAGCCTTACAAAACACAGTTTAATTTTTTTTCTGATCATATAATTTAGCCTAAGATAAGCTATCAAAACCCTCCCTCAGAAACCTGTTCCTCCTCTCCCCTCAAAAAATAAAGAAATTCTCTCAAATCTAAAAAATATCTTAAGAATGACACCTGCTGCCAAAACACTTCCAAACACTCACCTTATCAAAACATTCTTTCATTTATTAATATAATTTATAATATAATAATATATATAATTATATAATTATAATATAATAATTATAATATAGTAATATATAAAAGTAATTCCAGCAGGTAGAGTGCATCACCCACTAGTTATCACTCTGCCAGTATTTCAGTTTGCTCTTGTGAATGTTACATGTTGTCCAGACACAATTGTGTAATGCAGAAATCTTCATGGTAATTATCACATCCTTTTGAAAGTTCCAGTGCATATAGTCTTTGCCATCTCTTAGTACTTCAGTGTGATTGTTTTTCACTGCTAACAATTTCAATTTCCCTTAATTTTTGAAATTTTGATTTTCTGTTTAGATCCAGATTATAGGTGTTCTAGTCAACAAAAGAAATTAAAGAAACCATCACCTAGTATCACCCTCATTTTCTGAGGGGGATACAAATTTGGCTGATGTTACCAAACCACTATTTCTGAGTCTTATTTTCAGACTGCACCAAACTGTGGAAATAAGTCACAGGTGTTCATCACTTGATATAATGTTTCTATTTTATTAAATGACAATACCTGTATTACTCACTGATGTTTCAGAGTTTCAGACAAGATTTTTATGAGAAACATTCTGTCTTGATGTGGAATGAAGCACAATCTGCCTCCCTGCCTCAGCTGCGGCTACTGTGAAATTACCACAATATTTTGCAAATAATTATGGTGAACAAGATGCTTCTGTATTTTCCCTTTGAATTTTATCCTTAAAGTAGCTCCTAATGACCAAAGCCATGTTGAGTTCTATGGTGGCAGGTACTGAACAAAAACATAGCAAGTAGGCAATGTTGCTAATTTCCAAATAAATTTGCTATTCCATCTGCTTTGTGTTTAAGTATTTCCAAGTATTAAATGAGTAATAGTTGCAGACACTTTATAACATGGTTTTGATAATGCTATAAATGCTATAAAAACAATGTAGTCCTTTCTCCAGACAAATAAGATATCCTTCTGCTACCCGTCCCAGCGACAACAGTCTAGGTAAATATTACTTTGGCATTTGGCATGACCTAAAGATCAAGGAGACTAAGCCTCCTTACTCTGCACAAGTTTCAATCAATCTATACATATTACAGATTGGATTACTTACCCAGAACTCCAACAGGTGTGTTTTAGGTTGTGACTTAGTATTCCCTATTGTTAACAAATTTTGCTACACTATGCTTTTTGAAAATGACACACTTCTGTAATTTTCTTTTTATGTTGTGTTTTGATCTAAAATGGCATCCTAGAACATTGGCAATCCATACATTAAAATATTACTTGAATCATTGACAAGTTTGTATTGTTTCTAACATTGACTTTTTTTGAGTTTTGACACTTACCCCTCCAAAAAAAGTTTGAATAATTATTTTTAGCTCACAATAGCCAAGTTTCATTCCAAGTTTTGTTTCCAATCTAGAGGTACTAAAGGATTGCTGCCCAGCAGCCTTATTTTTTACAGAACTGAAAATTAATTTAAATAAATTATGGAATGGAAGAAGGATATCAAACATAAACAAATCTGATTTGGGTCAACTTAATTGCTGGGTTGCTTTTCAGGTCAGTCCACTTTGTCTATGACTCACCTGTAATCACCCTTGTCTCCTTCTAGTCAAAACTGAGAGAAAGGAATAGCTCAATATTTAAATATAGTCAACACCTTCCTTAATGCTAATTACACCTAGAGATCAATGACTGCTTTCAAAATGTTGACAGCCCATGGAAAAATCAGCTTGATTTTCCATTCATTCCCAGGAAGTTACCTCAGGAAAATCTTTGGAGTCATTAATAACAAACATTCTGCAAAACACTCAGAGACTTTTACCCTGCTACTTGGTCATTACATACTGATCAAATTGAGATTAAAAAAGTTCCAGGCACTACAAGTGAATTAATTTGTCATTACAAAGGTCTGTTTTTATATGTTGCTTGTTTTTATCATTTATTTATATAATTATCATAATTAGTGGTAAAATTTTTGTTAACCAAAAAGTATTTCAATGAAAAGAGTAGCATTTCAGTTTAAACTTTAATGAACTGATATGATAAATTACATGTTCCAGTAATTAAATAAATTTCCCTATTACAGACTTAATTCCACTTCATCAATATTTGATTTGTGGCAATCATGAAGATAAATATTGCTACCACTGGTTAAAAATATTTCTTGTGCAATATCTCACACTTCTAGTTAGCTGGGGTTTGGCTGGCTTAGATTAATTTTTCTTCTTAGTCACTGCCACATAGTGCTGTGCTTTGTGTTTGAGAGTAATGTTGGTAGCACACCGATGTTTTAGCTGCTGCTGAGCAGTGCTTACCCTTAGCCAAGGACCTTCCAGCGTCCCATTCCCCATCAGTGAACACATGCACAAGACACTGGGAGGGAGCATGGCCTGGACAGCTGACCTGAACAGGCCAAAGGGATGCTCCTGATCACAGAACATCATGTCCAGAAAGTAAATCATGAGGAACTGGCCAGGAGGGGCTGACTGCTGCTGGGGGATGGGCTGGCCATTGGTCAGCAGCTGGTGAGACCTTGTGTATTGTGTGTCACTTGTTTCTCTTGGTTTTTATTCCTTTCTCTCTCTCCTTTTCATGATGATGATGAGGAGGAGGAGGAGTAGCAGCAGCAGCAGCAGCAGCAGCAAGACTTGTAATAGTAGTTGTAGTGTAATAACATTTTATTTTGTTTCAATTATTAAGCTGTTCTTATCTCATAACACAAATTAACTTTTATTTTATTCTGATTTTCCTCCCCACCAGGTGAATGGGGAGTAAGGACTGAGCAAGCAGCTGTGCAGTACTTAGTTGTCCACTGGGGTTAGACCACCATGTCAGCTAATCATTGTTTTTGAACCTTATCTCCTAAATTCTTCAAACCTTTTTTACTAGTTAAATAAAAAATACAGCCATTTCAAGACAGTTTTTCTTTCTGTTTAGGTAGTTTACATATTGTGTTTTAGCTCTCTCTTTTTGCTGCATATCTCACAAGCTTTACCCTCATGCCTCTGCCAACACGCTGATGCTCTCTCCTTGAGGCTGGAGGCTTAAGGCATCAGGAGCAGAGGGATATTGGCTGAGGAAATCACTCCCTCTGCTGGATATTCGAGCCTCTTGCTCTTAATGCAATCTCAATCCAGCGTTTATCAAATGGATCTCAACTGTGGGTTTACATTTCCCTATGTGTTGGTGGCCCACGGAAACCACAGTCAGCAGTCATCTCATATGTATTCCTATAATCAGCAAAAGATAAGATCTACTTGTTTCTGCTCTGCACAGAAATTAAGGGGGAGAGAGAGAGAAGTCTAATGGAAAGAAAATACAATTTCTAAATAAGTTAAATAAAAAAGCACTGCCAGACTAAAAGAAAAAATAAAAATTGAATGCAAATAAGAAAAAGAAGGTAAAAACCAGAACAAAGGAATATTAGAACCTTGCCAAAATAAGACATATATATGCAAATGGAACAGAAAAATGGTTTTAAAACAGATACTACTGAAAACACATAGAAGCTAAGTAGGTATCAGAAGTGCCTAGGTGAATCATGGAAAATTAAAAAACAAAACACAAATACACACACCTGCACTGGACAGCAGACTTCCAGAACCTAAAGAGGCCTATGAGAAAGCTGGAGAGGGACTTTTTCTGTGGGCAAGTAGTGATAGGAAAAGGGCTAGTGGCTTTAAAGTGAAAAGAGAGTAGTAGGCTCAGGAATTTTGGATATTAGGAAGACAATATATTCCATAAGGGTGGTGACACAGTGGAACTAGTCTCCCAGAGAAGCTGTCAATGTTCCATTTCTGGAAGTGTTCAGAGTGGAGTTGGACGAGTCTCTGATCAACCTGGTCTAGTGGGAGGCATCCCTGTGCATGGTAGGGGGGGTTGGAACTAGATGATCATTGTGGACCCTTCCAGTCCAAGCCATTCTGTGATTCTGTGGCTACCTCAAGCATGTGGTTTTTGCAAGGCAAGGTAAGAAATGCATGTATCCTGTGTAGTGCAGGATCCTAACTGTGCAGAACCATCAGCTTACATCAAGGCTGTACTGCTCTCAGTCATTGACAATTCAGCTTCTGGGAAAAATATGAATAGCTGAAAACTCAAATTTCCTGACATCTGTATTTCAAAATTGTAATGTTAAAAGTAGGCCAAAACATGCATCTGACTTCCCATCTTAGAAGATGTGCAAACATGGTTATGGACATGAGTGAAACAATAATATCTATCTGATGTAGAAATAGCATCTTTAACTCTTTTGGTCAATGAGGTGCTATTTGAAGGCCTCAACACAGATGGGTTGCCTGTGTCTCAGGATCATTCAGAAGCATCCAGAGCAGTGTCAGATGTGTTGCCCTCACACAGTGACTACTCAGAAAGAGAAAACTCTTTGGCAAACATGTGACTAGGCAGGAGAACTCTAGTCCACAGATTTCTCCAGCTGTATTCCTGGAGTACTACAAAAAATAATGCACTCTCACTGCCAGTTTGACCAAGCTGGGGAATGTGATTCTTTGACACCTCAATGGTTTCATATTGAAAGAGAGTAGGTTTAGGTTAGATATTATGAAAAAAAATATTTACTGTGAGGATGGTGAGACACTAAAATAGGTTTCTCAGAGGATATATAGCTGCCCCAATCCCTGGAAGTGTTTAAGGTCTGGTTGGATAGTGCTCTGAGCAACCTGGGCTGGTGAAATATATCCCTGCCCACAACAGCGGGGGGCTTGGAATTAGACGATCTCTAAGGTCTGTTCCAACCCAGGCCATCCTGTGATTCTGTGTTTCTTTACTGTGAGGGTGACAAAGTAGTGGAACAGACTGCTTGGAGAGTCCATGGAGTCTCCCTCCCCAGAAATATTCAAAATCTGACTGCACGCAACACTGCACAACATGTTTTAGGTGAACCTGCTTTAACGGGGTGTTAGATGACTAGATGACATCCAGAGGTCCCTTCTAAGCCCAGTCATTCTGCAACTTTGTGATTCTGTGAACAGACTCGGTTTCCCACCTATTATTTGTAGCAGGTATTTATGAACTCTGATATTTCTGGGGGCATGAACAAAGAGTCATATGTTCCTGTGGGCCCACTCCTCAAGCCTTTCCAGGCCCCTCTGGATGACATTCCATCACTCAGGTGTGTCAGTCACACCACTCATCTTGGTGTCATCTGCAAATGACCATTGCTGGGGGTTCACTTGGTCTGTCTATGCAACAAGATATTAAACAGCCTTGGTCCCAGTACAGACCCCTGTACACCAATCACCACTGATCTCTGTATAGACCCAAAGTGATCCCTTTACCACTACCCTAGGGATGCAACCATCCAGCCAGCTCCTTATCCACTGTCCATCCATCAAATCCAACTTGGAGAGAAGGATGTTGGGGGGTACCCTGTCAAAGGCTTTACAGAAGCCCAGATAAATGACATCTGTAGCTCTTCCCTTGTCTATTGATACAGTCACTCCATCACAGAACACCAGTAGGTTAATCCAGTCCAGACAGGACTTGCCCTTGATTAAGCCATGCTGGTTGTCTCAAAACACATCCTTGTTGTCGATGTGCCTTAGCACAGCTTCTAGAAGGATGTTTTATCATCTTCCCAGGCACAGAAGCGATGCTGACAGGTTGGTAGCTCCTTTAATCCTTGGATTAATGGATTCCATGTTTGCCTTTTTTCTACACACCCAGGACATCCCCATGCACTGGCACTGACTGCCATGAATTCTGAAATACCACAGAGAGAGGTTTGGCAACTACATTGGCCAATTCACGCAAGATGCTCTCACCTGAGATGTACCTCATCAGGTCCCATAAGCTCAAGTATATTCAATTTCCTCAGGTGGTCTCAAACTTGACCTTCTCTTACAGTAGTTGTGACTTTGCTCCTGCAGGTGTTGCCTTGAGTTCCATCCACTTGAGAGATGTGAAAAGAGAGAGTGTCAGTGAAGACTAAGGCAAAAAAGTTGTTGAGTGCCTCAATTCTCTCCTTGTCCACTGTTACTGGATGTGTTAACACATATTTTTCTGATGGATTTGTTTTCCCATGGTAGAAATCAGAAAGGTCTTTGAATGGTTATTCTAAAAAGAAAATCTCTTTTTATCAAATCTGTACATTTTAATCAAAACATACAGATTTGTCACAAAAAAAAAAAAGACTGTGAGTTTAAATTCTCTTTTTTCCCAACAGAAAACACAGATTTTTAAAATCAACACTATTTTTTTTTTTTAATAAGGGGCATATCTCTGTTATTAAAACTTGAGAAATAAGTAATTAGTTAGGGGTGCTAGAGTGTCTGGATGTTTTTCTTGTACCAAAGTTAATTTCTTCTGAGCAGTTCCCATATTTCAAAGTTCAACAACTTTTCTTTTTTTGTCTCCAAAACACATACAAAATTATTCTATATGCAAGGATCTAGGAGCATGCTACCACATAAAGAAATTTTAGGAATTGTTTTATTTTTCATTTTTCCTTCAACTCCTTCTTCTAATTTTCCTTTGCCTTTTCCTTCTTTTCTATTTCTTCCTCCTTTCCTTTTTTTAATCTATTTATCTTATGGTAAGCATGATAATTAGGTCAAGTTTCAAGCGTAAGAGGAAAGACAGGAATATTTTCTTGAAGTCTGCTATTGTCAATATCATACAATTTTATCAATATTATTGTCAATATTATAGTAAGTATGTCAGATATTGCTATATCTGCCCCATATATTTTAAGATTCTGCTGAAATGTATCAAATCTTCATCACCTATCAGCTCACTATAAATCTTGATATTTTTCTCATATTTGGAAAGTCTTGTGTATAAAATATTGTGACTAACTACTAGCATTTTGGGCTCATTCAACAATATCTGTGACCTGAGACATGACAGGAAAGCATATTTATAATAGTATGAAATGTATGATGCATACAGCCAACTCTACTAGACTAATGAGGCTGCTTAACTTCAGGTTACTTAGTCTATTTTAAGTCTGGGTTTGGCATAGCAAGCAGAAATCATGGGAATGAAAGCAGATGGAAATAAAACTTAACTGCAGACAACTCTTGTCTTACAGAGGAACATTTTCATTATCTTCCCTGTAATGATTTTATCAGCAGAATTTTCCCCCGCTATTAACAGCAGATATTATTTCTCTGCCTTGTTAAAAATTTTGACAGTAGGTGAAGTTCATAGTCTTAGCATAATAAGTTTCATTATAAAACTAATGCCATATTTTTAATACATACACAAAAGAGAGAAATTATCTGTGATACCAAATTGCACTAGAAGTTCTGTATGATCTTTCCAATTGCTGGAATTTTCTCTGCGTATAATAAACCCAGGAAATTGCTAAAAATCCTATTGCTGCTAATGGATATACCTGGCCACGTATAACCTCCTTTCAAAACAGCAAGTCTTCCTACTTTATTGATCTAAAGGTGGATTTTTGACACCTTCTTTCAAAAATGATGCAATAGTCAATAGCTCCAGTGAGGAGAACAATGTCCCTGTGTTCTTATTCCTGAGAAAGCAGACAGGGAGACATCTGGCTTTTGGGGGCTGACATAAGGGACAGACCACACGATAGTACAGATCAGGTACCTAGGCTTTTGTGAAGTGTGAGGTTTTTCCATTGTCAGGTGACAGCAAGTTCCCAAGCATGGTCTTTCTGGATGCAAGCATCGGTTTTGAAAAACAAGATGGAAACAGCAGGTCTCTCCCCATAAAAGGCCACACAAACACTTGCAAAGACTGGGGAGATGAGAAGACAGTACAGACTGATTGCAGACGCTGTGAGTTCCCATATGTTCAGAACTCTTGCCAGGCTTCTGGCTAGAAAAGCTCTTCTCACACACCACAAAGTGCTTCTACAGCAGAGTTCCACACAAATTTCCCCAGACAGCTTGCAACACACCCAGATGATGCTGGGAAGGCATTTACAATGAAGAGCACCTCTGCTAAATCCAGAGCATCCCTGAGGAGCAGTTTAGTTTAAATCATTGCCATCTTCTGCTCAGGGGATGAAAGCAATGGGATTGTGCCTCTGATCTTCTCAGGATCTGAGCCCCAGCCTGTGTGCCCTCCACATGCCTGGGGTGGAAAGGGAGATCCTGCACCCCCACCCTTGAGCCCCATAACACAGGATCAGGCCACAGCCATTACCAGCAGCAGGATGCAGGTTCTGCAGTCTGCTCAAGACTTCATAGAAAGACTGCTCAGGCATGCTCTGCCAGGAGCTGGACTGCCACCAGGCTGAGCTGCCACACTTTTCCTGCTGACCAGGCAGCCATGGTGTTTCTACTGTAGTCCTGCTCACTTCATGAGAGTACAGTGACAGCTCTAAACAAACCAGCATAAAGTTGTGCTTCTGTGTATAAGTATTGAGTGTAACCATGTCAAGACTGTAGTGAACAGCAAAGGCTGGAGAAGAGCTTCAATATGTCAGCACAGAGTGAGGCATGGAGGAGGCCAGGTCTGGGCTCATGAGCAATAAGGCAGAGGCTGGACCTGAAGGCCTCCTTATCCTGGCAAAGGAGTACATGGCTGTACCCCATCCCACCAGACAGCCCCCACCAATCTCAGGCTGCTGCAGACACATGAGTGGAAAGGTATGCACAGCACCTGGAGAAAGAAGAGAAAACTTTGCAAGAGGGCATAGCAATACCAGCTGCACTATTTTAATGGAAGATCAAGGCTTTTCCTGCAGTTTTCATAGTTTTATATTCTTCTTTCACATGTGCCTTCAAGTCCTCTTAGGGGCCAGCCCATTTCCCAGCTGCTGACCTGCCGCAGGTTTCACTGCCCTAGTGTTGCCAGAGACATGACCTCCTGGAGGTATTCTGGGGCTGCTGGTCCTCCTCTTTGTAGGGACACTTGTTGATGAGCTGACACACAAAAATGCCTGTCTGGTTTTGTAGAAAGGTCTGCAGCTCCCAAACCAAAGTGTCCTCACCCAGCGCCACAGATTCACTCTTTGGCTGTTTATGTGGCCAAACCTATGTACCACCAGTGGCCCCATACAGCAACTGTTTCAGCCAGGGCAGCAAGGCCACAAGGATCTCTGAGCAGTCCCAGAAAACACTTGCCAAGACATCAGGCTGGAAGACACCCATGTAAATCCTGGGCTCTTGTCCCACAGCACCTGGTGATCCTGGTGGCGGGCAAATGACAGATCTGAGGGTGCTGTTAAGCCATCTCCAAAAATTAACTCCATGGAGTAAATGTTGGTGTTTACAGCCTGCCCGAACAGGGGAAAACTCCGTTTTCCTCACTGTCCGCAATGCATCCCAGGCAGAACTGGTAAAGCAGGGAGTAACATAAGCAAGCATTGCAGCAGATGGGCAGCTCCACTAGGTCTCCACAACCATATTTGTGTGTTGCAGCAGGCTAGAGAAACCTGAGGACAAGCTGCTCCCCTTCACCAGCACAACAGCAGCAGGGTCCCTCAGGAGGAACACTTATCTTGCTCCCCATGGCCCCAAGCACTCCCCACACAGACAGTTCCAGGCTTTGTCTATGGGGCCTGATAAGTCCTGTTAGGAAGCTCAAAAACAAAGGCATAGTTTACACAGAAAATGCCCTGAATTCAGCAGAAACACAAATTTCACTTTCAGAGATTTGCAGAGGTGTTCACTACTGGAAACTGATGCCCAAAAAAGGCATTCTCTGATTTTATTTTCTTTTGTTTTCAGTCATCTTCCTTAAAAATTGAAATGCTTAGGCAAATAAGATCAGTTACTTTTTAGGCATCTCAGATGCACTTCAGTAGAGTATTAGGACTGTTCAGCTGCCCATAAATAAACTCTTAGAACCATATGAGATGCCCTCAGGTACAAAACCTGGCCTGTAATTGCTGCTATAGAGGACCATGTCCTATCTGTCAACATGATAAACAAGTGAGAATTTCAAGTAGCGCTGAAGACATATGTGTGGGTATCTCCATCAAGCCTTGTATTAAAATCGCAAGAGATCCAGAATACCAGATTTCCATGGCCAAGCAGCTCCTAAATTGTCTGCAGCTTATAATTCCCATAATATAAACTACAAGATTTTTAAAATATTTAAGCCTAATGCCTTGCTCAGAGACTGTGAGCACATAGCTTTTTCCTTAAGCATTTGTCTTATGGTTTAAATCTGAAGTGAGAGTGTGACTAAACCATGTGAAAGGGAATAAAAGCAACTGCAGTGTTGGTTTGTAGCATTGCTGCGTCTCCTTGAAGTTCGGAGTCATGGCTACATGGTTGGTTGCTCTTACTGAGAGCTTTGGCAGCACCCTGCTCAGTGCTGGACAGAGAACATTTTAAGGAATCTCACTCTGTACAGACTCTGCAAGAGGCAAAGGTAAAGCAGAGAGTTTCCTTTCAGTACTTTCCATCAGTACTTAGTTTTGACAATTTAAATGGTTTCTTTAGCAGGCTTGTTTGTTGGATAAAGCCAGAATTTACATTCAAGGATTGGAGAAGGACTTCCAGGGTAAAAGCACTTTATGTAGAAGCCATTTATGTAGAATCTGGTAACAGATAAATAACTGAAATGAAAACATTATTTACTGCAGCATCATATTATATTACATATTTTAGATTACTCTGTGATAAGAATTTTAGATCTCTATGAGATCTGTCTGGAGAATTCCTAGGCATCATGTTTGTAATAATGAAAATATTATGCATAATCAAGGATGAATGTGGGAGGTTCTTTTGACTACAACAAAAGAGTATTTGAACACAGTCTCATGTCAGAAAGTTTCAAAGATCTCCATTTTCGTTGTGTTATGCCATCAAATTGCAAATAGCAAGTGCAACATGGAATTTTTCAGACCACAATTCTCAAATCAGAAACCTTGAAAAAGAAATAATTTTCAAAAAAGTAAAGCTAGAAATTATCTCAAAAATATTTATTTTTTCAGCTGCATTGGTATCTGAATGAGGATATTGTCTTCTGAGTGTAACACAAGCAGGTTTTTCATAACTAAATATTTTAATTACATAACTGAAACTGGAACACATACATAAGCAAGCTAATTCCAGAGTAATTTAGAGATTCATTTATTTCCCATTGATTTCTTACGTACCAGGATTTTTATCTGCTATTTTTATGTTTCAGCAACTTCACAGAATAGAGTTCAGAAAGTCATTAAAAGGGAATAAAAAGATAATTTAATACAACATAAAATTCAGTGTAAATCATTATTTCTACAAAAATACTTTGTTCACAGTATATATCCACTCAAACTGGTCATATGAAATTAATATTTTGATCTGTTCTCAAGGATAATGTTATTCTTTAAGCTGGAGTGTCTTAGATCAAAAATGGATTATTTTGTTTTCTTCAGCAGTTAGACAAATTAATAAGTCACTCTACTTACTCTTTATTTAATATTTGTAAGTAATAAGAATAAATACATTAAGCATACAAAAAAGACAAACACTACTTAAAAGCCAACTCAAAATAATTTTCAGTTTAGCACGATAGTAACCAGGCAAGAGGCAGGAAAAGACCCAGCCCAGAGAGCCAAACGTGTCCTGGGCTGCATCCAGAGCAGCGTGGGCAGCAGGGCCAGGGAGGGGATTCTGCCCCTCTGCTCTGCTCTGCTGACACCCCACCTGCAGGGCTGCATCAGCTCTGGGGTCCCAGCACAGGAAAGATATTCTATTGTAATGAGATCAGACTCAAGATGATCAGACTTCTGAAGTACCTCAGCTATGAAGAAAGGCTGAGAGAGTTGGGCTCTTCAGCCTGGAGAAAAGAAGGCTCCAGTGAGACTTTATAGCATCTTTCAGTGCCTAAAGGGGGGCAGCCTACAAGAGAGCTGGAGAGGGACTTTTTACAATAACAAGAATCTATAATATAAGGATAACAGTTTTAAACTGAAAGAGAGCAGGCTTAGATGTCTATTCACAGAATCACAGAATCACAGAATGACTAGGTTGGAAGAAACCTTCAAAATCATTGAGTCCAACCAATGCCCTAACATCTCAACTAGACCATGGCACTGAGTGCCATATCCAGTCTTTCTTAAACACATCCAGGGATGGTGACTCCACCACCTCCCCAGGCAGACCATTTCCGTATCACTCTTTCCATGAAGAGCTTTTTCCTAACGTCCAGCCTACATTTCCCTTGGTGCAGCTAAAGACTGTGTCCCCTTGTTGCTCCCTGGAGAAAGAGACCAACCCCCACCTGACCACAACCTCTTTTCAGGAAGCTGTAGAGAGTGATTAGGTCACTTCTGAGTCTCCTTTTCTTCAGGCTAAACAACCCCAGCTCCCTCAGCCAGTCCTTACAGGAATGTGCCTCCTTTGGACACACTCAAGCATCTCAACGTCCTTCCAGAACTGAGAGCCCAGAACTGGACACAGAACTCCACGTGTGGCCTCACCAGGTGTGGCTGAGCACAGGGGGAGAATGACCTCCCTGCTCCTGTTGGCCACACTATTCCTGATACAGGCCAGGGGCCATTGGCCTTCTTGGCCACCTGGGCACACTGCTGGCTCATGTTCAGCCACTGTCACCAGTACCCCCAGGTCCCTTTCTGCCTGGGCACTGTCCAGCCACACCGTCCCCAGCCTGTAACATTGCAGGGGGTTGTTGTGGCCAAAATGCAGGACTCGACACTTGGATCTATTAAATGTCATCCCATTGGACTCTGCCCATCCTTCCAACCATTCCAGGTCTCTCTGCAGAGCCCTTCTCCCTTCCAACAGATTAACACACACTCCCAGCTTACTGTCATCTGCAAATTTACTAATGAAAGACTCAATGCCGTCATCCATGTCACCAATAAAAATATTGAACAGGACTGGCCCCAGCACAGACCCCTGAGGGACATCACTGGTGCCTGGCCCCCAGCTGGGTGCAGCACTGTTCACCACCACTCTCTGGGCCCGGCCATCCAGCCAGTTCCTAACCCAGCACAGAGTGCTCCTGTCCAAGCCGTGGGCTGCCAGCTGTTCCAGGAGCGTGCTGTGGGAGACAGTGTTAAAGTCCAAATAGACACATCCACAGCCTTTCCTGCATCCACCACGTGAGTCACCTGGTCATAAAAGGAGATCAGGTTGGTCAAACATGACCTGTCTCTCCTAAAGCCATGCTGGCTGGGTCTGATCCCTTGGCCATCCTGTAAGTGCTGCATGATGACACTCAGTATAAACTGTTCCATCACCTTACCGGGTTCTGCAGTCAGGCTGACTGGCCTATGATTACCAGGATCCTCCTTCCCACCCTTTTTGTGAATGGGTGTCATTGGCCAGCTTCCAGTCATCTGGAACCTATTAGGAAGACATTCTTCACAGTGACTGTTATGAGACACTGGAATAGGGTGCCCAGAGACTTTGTGGATGCCCCATCTGTGGGAGTATTCAAAGCCAGGATGGATGGGGCTTTGAGCAACCTGGTCTCATGGGAGACGTCCCTGCACACGACAGAAGGGTTTGGTACCAGATGATCTCTAAGGGCCTTTTTAATCCAAACCATTTTATAGCGAATTTCTTTATATCTCAGCCTGAGAACAAACCTAGTACATGTAGGTATTAGCACTAATGACTAAAGAAATTTTCACTCTTTTCTACCCATTCCTACTGAAAAGTTAAACTGATAATTCTAGAAAAGAAATGCATTTCAAACTGCTTCATATAATGTTGCAATAAAATATATTTACAAAGATTAAATTTAGACAATGGTAAAACAGAGGATAATGCTGGAGTGTTACAAAAGATTTAACTTCACCAAATAGAAATTACTGTGCAGAGCTGTTCAGAATGTTTGAATGACAGCAACACTTAAAAAAACCCTGAATTCCTTTATATTCCCTCTAAAAGATATAAAAGATATTTTTGCACTACTTAGGAAATATTATGTTTATATACATATTATGCACTGACAAGGCAGTGCCTGTCATGGGAAAGGAAATCAGGACTAAGAATACAGATAGTCATGAGGTAGCAAATTACCAAGGATAATATCCTTTTCACAGAAAGAGTAAAATTAAAACTAAATGTGTCCCCACCAGCTTTGGTAAACTTCATATCATACACCTAGACTTTCAAGTTAGTTGGGTTTTTTTTCTCTAATATTTTTCTTAGGAAGATTTTCCAATAATCGCCCTGGTAGTACAACTACAACCCTTCAACATCTAAATTTCTTATTGGTCAATTAATTTAGAGGGTATTTTTGGTGCTTTTTGGATACATTTCCTAAGCTATATAAGGTTGCAATAATATTTTATTTCTTCAGTGATGACCTATCAAGAAAAACTTTTCACAGCATTTGTTTTGCTGAACTGAGTAAGCAAAGCCTCTTCTGTTTTCCCATAAGGCAGGCTCTATCCATTTTTTAAAACTTTAGTATTTTTCTTTGTGTCTTTTCTAGCCCAAATTAATTTTTAAAAAAGTTATTACTATCGTTCTCCATATTATTTCAAATTTAAAATTGCCAGAGCATTGATATTCACCTGCATGTACTGGAAATACACCCATAGTCCAGGGCAGAATTAGTCTTTTCAGAGCTACATCACACAGACAGTGCACAGAAACACTGTGATCAAATAATATATTCCATTACTTAACCTCTTTATTCCAATAACTCTTCCAATTGATGAGTCACCACCTGACAGCAGAAGTTCTTGCAAGCAATCTCAAAGTGCATAACCTTGTGTATTATTCACCTGAATCTCGTTTATTTTCCAATTCTCTAACAGCCGAGGCTATAAAGTTAACTTTGCAAGTTCTAATTTAGCTTCAGTTTAAGCAGTTTTAATTGATATTCCACATTCTAAAGGAATGATGTCATCTGCTGATCAGTATCTTTTGATTACTTTCTATTCTTTTCTATTCATTGAAAATCTGTTGGAAATACTGCTTCAAGTAACTATCCATTTAATTCTAACATTATTTCTGAAAGTATTATCCTTGCTTGGATATAAATTCTTGGGTTTTTAAATAAATTTAACTTCAATTTCAGGTATCCTCCCCAAATTCCCAAGAATTTCAGATTGGCTGAATTTCTTTAGCTTATCTAAGCTCACTTTATAAGTCAAGTACTTAAGCTGAAGACATACTTCTGTTTTTCTTTGAAAACTAAACTGAACAACTTAATCAAAAGCCCTGATCAAAATCTACAAGGACTGGCTTAATGGTACTATTTCCACAAACTAAAAATAACACAGCAAAAAAAGAACTCCAAAGTGTTGTTAGTGCAATTTTATGTCTATTTAGTGAAAAATGGATCCCTGAAGATCCCTGACATTCCCTTTCTGATATAAGCTCCACAATTATTTGGGCAAAGACATGTTTTTCTCTGTCCTGTATATTCCCATAGATTACAAATTCTTTGAATCCTTGACACCATGGGAAAAAATCCCCAGTGCTCTTATTTTCAGCTGGATAACTAGTATGTTTTCCAGTGTTACAGGAAATGTTGGATAAATCTCTATTCTGTATAAGTAGTTTCCCTTCTAGGAACTAGCTTTCAACACCTGATAAGCAAAAGAGCTCCATGACTTACTATATTTGCAGTATACATTTTTTAATGTTTTCTCTTGTCCTCTTTCAAGGTATCAGGATTCCTTGACCAGCAGGATTGTGAAGCACAGAAAGGATCCCTACGTTTTGCATAGCTCTGGATTCCATTCCAGGGAATAAGAAACCACAAATTAAGATAAGTATATTAAGAATTACTTTATTAGGTCTTCATCTATTTCACATGTTTCTCTATAGCTTTATCTGTGTGACTTTAAAAATGTTTTCCCTAACTATAATCTAGCCTATCATCACAATTTTAGATAGATTTGATTATTTTTCAAAAAGAACCAAAAGCAAAGCAAATATTTTGCTAATTGATGGATATTCTATATAGACTTTACATTTCTTATAGGAGTATGATAAGACCCACAAATCAAATATAAACCATTATCTTCAAGTAAAAGAGTATGAGATGCCATTTTCTTACAATTTACCTTGAAATAGGAAAAGATTTTCAACAATGTGCTGAATTAAAACTCAGGCTGTATTCTCAATAGGACAATAATGCACAAAAATATAATCTCTATAAAGTAAAAATACTCTGCTTGGTGGCTATTGTAGTGCCTAGTGTTAACAAAGTTTATCCAACAATTAATCCTACACTGAAGGATGAAAGGCCAGTGTTGCCCATTGGGCTTCTCCTGATATAAAGCTGTTCAAATGTGCAAATTACTTAGAAACTAAAAAAAAATAAAAGGGGGGGTGGAGGGTGGGGTGGGGGCTGTGGGAGTGGGGGAAACAAACAAAACAAAACAAAACCAGCAAACAACAGACAAAAACCCAAACAAAACCAAACCAAAGAAACCCCAACAGGTAATGGCAAACATGATTTTCCTTCTGTGCTCAGTATCAAGTCTCAAAAGTTCTACCCAACAATTCTTGTTTCTTCATTTTTTTCTCCTAATGGTCCTAAGACACTTTACTCCAGAACAGATGACCAAATAATAGCTATGCAGGTCTTGGAGATGATCTCACATAATGGAGCAGACTAAAGGGCTGTAGAACCAGGTTTGCAGCCTGGGCTAATGCCTTGGGTAGTCATTAGTGCACTCCTGAATGTAACTTCTTGTATTGAAGAAGTATTTTGGTAGAGAAAGAAACTCTTTCTCTACACAGGAATGACAACAAGGCCATCCCTTCCCCTAGGCAGTTATATCAACACAATTGGAATGGAAATGACATGTTCCTGGTGTGGTTATTGGAATACATGACTGTTGCCGCTGGTGCTGAATAGATCACACGGACACAGCTCGAGGTGTGGTGAAAGGAAGAAAAAGTTTATTTTTCCTCCCAGGATTTATAGGTTTCTGACCACGGCCAGGTATTGGATGGTCAGGATAACACTTTCTCACTGCACTGGCCATGAGAGATGTCCATCCCAAGACATGTAACAGAAAGAATGTATACCTATCTCTATGTTTACGGTTACTGTCCTGGGAAAGTCTTAGAAAACCATGTCAGCAAGCTCAGAAGCTGAGTTTTCAGGGCTACACATGACCTCTTGTTAGAGGTTCTCATAGAGTACCTGTGAGCTGGATATAGTCTCCATTGTCCTGGGCATGAAAACAGAATGTGCCACTGTGCATGCACCAAACGCTGCAGCCCTGCTGGGTGCCTCAGTGTTCAATGACCCACTGCACAGACCTTCAATGCAGTCTTCCCAAGACACAATCAATGCCTCACAACAGCAAAGACACTCTCTGGTTCATGCCTTTACTGTGTTATTTTGGCAGTGATCCTTGAACTCCTACCATAGACTTAAGGGGCAATTCCAGCAAAAGGCATTTAATATACAGCCTGCCTTGGAATTAACTACGGCATCAGCCTGTCATGAGTCCCAAAGCCACAGCACAATTCATCCTCTCCAGCCTTCTACAGTCCAGCTACCCATGATAGACAAACATTATCTATAAGATAATCAATAGAGTACAGTACAGCTGAATGGCTCTAAATATAGTCTTGTAGTCAGCAGTAAATTTTTCCTCGTTCCATTTGCTGCAACATGAGCCATACGGTCCTTTTCATTTCTTACCCTCAGTGCCACTTTCACGACTATTTCTCTTTATCTGTGAGATTCCATTAAATTCATGTAGTCCAACCCTACATCCTACTTAAACTGAAGCATATAAGATGAAGAAAATTTAAAACATCTCTCTCCTAGTATTTTCAACATTATTTTATGTCAGAAGTTGAGGCCTCAAATGTCTTAAACTTGTTATTTTAATCTGTATTTTATTTCTTCCATTCATCTATTTCACATGTTTCTCTATAGCTTTATCAACTATGTTTGCTAAAACATGCCTTATAAACAGCAATTCTTTATGACTGATAAATGTTGCTTTTTATAATAATCATTTTAGTCTAAATTTGAGCATCCTGTAGCACGCTATAAATTATTTGAAAATAACTGTTTGTTTCTCCTACATGTAGTCGCTGTACTGTACATGGCAGAGTAAAACAGAATTTAATTATTGGGAGCATCCTTCTTATGATGTGCTTTACTGGGTTCACACTAAGGAAGAAAAAGTAGCAATTAGCACAACATCTCATGTTGTAATCTCATGCAGTGCACTTTGGTGTCCATGAGAGCCCAGATCTTACTATTAGTTGTACATTATGCAAAACAGCTACCTGATAATATATTCTTGTCTTGACCTGTAGGGATTGTATATTAATTGAAATGCAAGAAAAATCACAGAAATTATATATCATAAATATAGGAGAAAACCTGAAATGGAGGTTTCAGTTTTCCAAATCACCTCCACAGGCAAAGAAGTGAACAGAGGCCAATTTAATTTTCCTCAGCAATCTTCCAGCCTCTCTTTCTCTCACATTGCTTTAAAATTGTTCCCTTCCTGTGTTTGAAGATTGACATTAGCATTAGCATCATTAGCAGATTGTCAGCTACGAGCACGTATCAGCTCCAGGTCAAGTCACAGTGCCACCGCAAGAGAGCAAATCCCCACCGAGGTGCAAAAGACGCCGGCGGATGGCTGCAAGTCGCCAGCTCGCTTCTCTTGGCTGCCGCGGCACAGGGGGCCGCAGGCAACCCTCCTTTCCATGGAGCCCCGCGTGATATGCAGCAATTCCCAACACCCATTCATAAGTGTACTTCATTCACTCTCCCCATTTCATGTAATGCTTCCTCCTTTCTCTTGCTGCACATTAGGACAGTCGGGGGCTGCTGAGGACACCCTGCCCACCAGGTGACGGCCGGTGGGCGCTCGCCGAGTCCTGCGATGTCACTGGCCTCGCGCTATGAAAGTACGACCTCTGGGTATCGGATTACTCCTCGGGCCAGAGGGAACGGCCATTTCAATGTGAACTGTCCCAGTTGAAAAGTTTTCGCTCATTCCCTTAACCTTAATTCCCTCCGCCTCTCTTCTCCCTGGTCACAGCTTGCCGCCAGCGCTGACCCCACCCCGCTCCATCTCTGTCACTCAGGAGACGAGAGGACGTACCGGCCTCGGGGCTCGGCGCGGCGTAGGCTGGAGCGGGCTTTGCCCCTGTCCCCGCGACAGTACGGCTGGCCTCACCGCCGCCGAGGGTCTCCCGCCGGCCGCCTGAGCGGCCCGGGCTGCTGCCGTGTGCCTCCCGAGAGCAGGGGCCGCGCTGGCGGAGCGCTTTCCGCCGCCGTTTGTCTCCCGTCTCTTCCCGTTCGCGGGAGCAGCTGCTGCTGCGCAACCCCTTCCCCGCCCGCCCGGTCTCTCCAGTGCCGTCGCCTTCTCCTCGCAGCCCCGCGCGGCGCGGCCCGGTGAGCTGAGCGGGGCCGGGGCGGCGGGAGGCGCCGCAGCCGCCCGTGGGGCCGAGGCGGGCCCGGGCCGGGGGCGCGGGGGGTGCGGGGTGAGCGCGGCGGCGCGGACACCCTCCCCGAGCCGAGGGAGCGGCCGGGCTGTCCGTGCCCGGGTGAGCCCGGCGCCCGCCTGAGGGGCAGTCCTCTGCCTTCCTCTTGCCCGGGGTTAACTCGCCGGGGCCGCCGCCTCAGCACCCGGCGCGCCCGGTTGTGCCTGGGCGGGCTCGGGGGTGTCCGGGGCAGTGGCTGCGGCAGCGCCCAGCCTGGTGTCCCGCGCTGTGCTGAGACAAGGGCACCCTATTCCTGCTTGTTTCGCTCTTCACTTCGTGCAACAGCAAATGCCTGTATGTGTAAGAGCATGAAACAGACAGCTCTGATCTTGGGATCTCTTGGATAAAACGAAGTAACACGGCCATCTGTGGTCGTCCAGTGACCCGCCAGGTCTGTTCCCTGTCAAAGCTGTTTACACACTACATATCCTGGCTGGAAGACCTGTTGACTTAAGCAGCATGCACTAGGGGGTTTAGCAAGTCAAGAAATACGTTGCAAGTACCTTTTTTTTAATTATTATTTTTTTTAATCCCTATAATTACAGAGGTTAGTCTTGCTACAAAAGAAAGTATCACACTCACTACCCTCTGACATCCACTAGTCATCACTGTTACTAACTTCCATGATACCGAAGCTGATCACGCAATGGCTGAAATGGTAGGAGAGTTCATAGACGAGAAGGAGACGCAGCGAAGCAGATGGTGTATCTTTCTGCTTCTCTTTGGCAGCCTGGAGACAGTTGTTTAAATTTTCTTTTCTGTCTCCCCATCTTAAGTGCTATTTTATTGAAAAACATTGTTGAACTAGTTTGTTGGTTTTTTTTAACGCGCTTCTTTAATCAGAAATACTTTGGAGATCAGGAACTAGACACAAGTTTTTAAATGTACCCTAATGTCTTCCCTGGTTGTTTTTCTGGCTGGTAACCTATCAGTTCCTCCTTATCTGGGAGCAGGAACTTGGGGTATGGACTCTTGTTCACTAGGACAGCTCATTTAGCTTTTCTCTTTCATCCTCTTACAAAGCTGACGCCTATTTTTTTTTAAGACTCTAAGTAACTATTGCTGAAGTTTTAGTGCCCTAGTTTCTTGCTGCAACCTAATATTGTAATTTTCATGGCTGCAGTATTCTGAAGGGGTCGCAGGTGATTTTTGAAGAAATGACATGGATAACTGCTTGTGGTGCTACACTCATTTTCCCATTTTTATATATTTGTGAATGAAGGGCAAGTTAGTTGAAATTCTAGACCAGATTTCAACAGAAATTTATGGGATTGTGTTTAGTTCTTCACTGTGAACATATAAGAATTTTTAACTGGAGTTGTACTTCATGTTTTTTAGCAATATTTTTTGAAGGCAGAAAGACCAAAATATAATACTTTATACAATTTGGATTTTATAAGAAATTTGGATATAAATAGGATTTTTTTCCCCCTTGAAAATTTATGTAACCTGTCTAGTCTCCTCATTTGGTAAAACTTCAGTGAGTTCTGCATCCAGAACTTGCATTCAGCAAGAGTAGCTGACCCATTTGAAGGTGCTCACAAAACAGCAGTGACAGTTGGAGATCAAGAAAGCATTATCTCTGAGGAAAAAGAGAAAAAAGTATTTAGTTCAAAGACAGGATTGAAGGGGAGCTAATATACATGTTTAAAGTTGTAAAATGTTCTGCACAGAAGAAAGGGAGCAATTTTGTTCTTTGCATTCACAGCAAATAAAGGAAATTACAAGAAAATTCCATTTAGGTATTAGGGGAAAAGTTAATAATAAAAGATAAAGAGACAACGAAATAGTTTGGGAAGGCTGTAAAATCTTCATTGAAGGTCTCTAAGAGACTGGACCAATGATTTCCAGGAAAGGGAACTGAAACTGGCTTGGAAAGAAAGCCTTAGGACTCTGCTACTGGTTTTACTGCGACCAAAAAAATAGAAAAGAGTTTGAAGGTCATCAGATAGAAGCCATGGAAAAATACAGACTTTTTAACACTCTGATCTGTCTGCATGCTGTTTTGGAGGCAAACATGAGCTCACACAAAGCAACTGACTTGAAAGCAGTACAGCCACAACACACATGACTTAATACTAAGACGAAAAGGCCCACTCAGGGCCTGACACTATTTTTGGAGTTCCAAATGAAAAACTTTTATCTTTATGTAGAACCTTTTTGCTGAAGGAGAACAAGATGCCTTTTAACAATTTTACATGCAAACCAAGACAAATGAAACATAGAAAAATATACCCAAAACACTAGGGTTAAACTGCGTTTAACAAAAAAAACCCACTTCCAAATCCTGTGTTCATATGCGTTTATTTGAACTTATGTTCAAAACAAAATAAAAGTGAGTGCTGATGTGATAAATGAGAAACATGATGTGCGGAGAAACCTCTGCAATATGTTAATGTTCATCTGTAGAGTTTCTTCTGTCCTTTGTAAGAATTGCAAAAGACAGATGGAGGTTTTTAATACACCTACAGGAATTTTAGTTTTTAAATACTCCTAGGCCAGAGGAATGCTTCAGCCTGCTGTACCATAATATTAAAAAGGTATCCATTTGAGTTGGATTTTTTCCATGTGTAGTTCACTATCAGCCCTCTTGGTTACGCAAAATACACCCCATGCTATGTGTGTTATTACACTTATACTATGCACTTATTTCTCTTATGTAAGTGTAATTTTAAATAAAAGATACATGCTCAACTAAGAACCTTTCAAAGGGTGTAGCTAAACTAACTAAATAAATAAAAGTACTTTTATTTTGCAGTAAAACTTGTAAGATATTATGTGGATAAGAAGGATGTTTACATCAGCTCAAATGCCAGTGATCCTTAGAGAGCTTTCGAATGACTTGAATCCTGTCTTTTAAATATAGCAAGTGCATTTATTCATCAGTTTTATATCTGATTGTTGAGAGGTCTTCGTCACCAAGTGGTTTTTGCCCTGCTTCAGTCATAAGCTTCAAATGAAGCAGCTGTTCAACAAGACATCCTTTTCTCTAAGGGGAACAGAATGTATATAGACAATATATCATCTGGATAAAAATAATACAGCATAATAAGTTTTGCAGGGTATACATCGCCTCATTTCAAGAAGATATTTGAGTAGATGAGGATATGGCTGTACCTAAAAAGAATGTCTGAGCTAAGTGCATGCGAAATGTCTTTCAGTCCATCCTGATTGATCTTAGATTGAGGCTCGTGCTGAACAGTTGTAAAATTAAATTAATTCTAGAAGTGTGTTATGAATTTTTGAAGAATTAATTAATTAGAACAGTGTGGATACTAAATGCAAAAAGCAAGCAGGGAACAGAGCCTGTGTGAAACTAAGTCACACAGGCTTCTCCCTCTGGCCTGGGAAAGCATACAATGGAATCCAAACAGTCCTTGGTAAAGGACAACAATTTGCAAGTGTTGTTTAGTCAAGAGGTGGTGTTCCATTTAACCAATGCTGGTGATGTGTTGCTTTAATGACCAATGAGAGTTTTGCCTCTCAGACCTTCTTGAACACGTGTATAGAAGAAGATTAATAATAATGAACTTTTCCCTCTTGGACAATGCAGCTAAGAGAGTCATCTCATACTGCTTCACCGTTCCTAATATAGTGCGACAGAACAGCTTTAAAGTAAGTGATATGAAGAAATTCATAACTGATAATCATTCTCTCAATACCCTGTGGTTGCCTAATGTTATAACAGCAAAGTGATAGCATCTGTGAAAATCATCAGAGAATGAATTTACTTTTTAAAAATCATTCCTAGACAGGTTTGTTATTTTATACATTCCACTTTTGAAATTTGTCTTATACAAAAAGCAGCAGCACTGTCATATGTGGGTTAGTAAAAAGTTACATAAAAATTGAAGTTCTGCTTAAGTCGAAGCATTTGAATCATTGAATTTTTATAAAAAACAAGACAGGTTACTAGTATAAGTTCTTAGTTTGCATGATCTTTTGCTTGGCTGTCCTAAGATTTGTTAATAGACCCTTAACAAAACTTCATTTTAATTGTGATATTGCAAGAAAATATTTATTGTATGCCTTAATTTCACTTTTTAAGCTGAGAGTGGATCTGATTGTTAAAAACATACACTTGAGCTCAGAGTTGTAGCAATGGGGGGCAAAGACACAGACCTCTTTGTGCATGCAAAGGAAATCACTTTAATGTAGAAGTTACCCCCCTTTTATACCTTTAGTCTCAACCAGACAAAACCAAAACATAAGAGGAGGAGGGCACCTATTGGCTGGCTCAGCTGCAGTGTGCTGTCCACAAGTCATAACTATATCTCACCCCCCAAGATAACTAAATGACTTCTAACCATCTATCCTGCAGCTGTGCCTTCACACAGGGCCCTCTGGTGAACATAAGCTTTAACAAGTTTTAACAATTATAACTCCATATCCCACAGAGTCTGCTGTATGTACACACATTTCTGCTTGTCTTGGTCAAACTGTATTTCAGACCTTTGCTTTTGTAGAAAAGTAAAAAATGTGAATGAATGAAGACCTCAGATGTAAATAAAAGGTATTATGTAACCTTTATTACACACCTCTCTGTGTGTTTCATTGTCTTTGATTAAATCAGAAAACAAGGCAGAAAAAGGAAAGGTAGAAATGGGGAAATACAAGTCTGTCTGTTTCAACAAGGCAAACTGCACTTCGGACAGCCTGTAGTGAATACCTCAAACTTTCTTTAGTGAAAACTGAAAAAATTTAAATGTTAAAATAGTTGCAGTCAGATGTTTGGACTGAAACTTTTGACACTGATTTTTAGTTTTATACTCCAGAATGCCCGTTAGTGAGCGCTGTACACTTACTTCAGCATTCTGAGTAGGCCTAACTCTATTATAGGGCTTGAGTTGCCATGTAGGTGAAATTTTTATTTTTTTTTTATGTATCTAGCACAAGGGGTAAAAACATAAGTCCTTCAAAAGAAGAGCTGGATGATCTTTGGAGAAAACATGACAAAAAGGGAAGACTTTGGAACAAGCTGGAGAAGACCAGAGAGACAATCAGGACACAACAAGACACAAAAAGAGAAAAATAGAATATTTGCCTTGTCCTTGTCTTAATTTAGGTCCTGTTTCACAAGGATGTTAATACACATCCATGAAAAATGGTCGCACCAGTAGTGCTCATCCTTTTACACAAAATAATTTAAGGGAACAAGCCTCCAGGGACATGCTGAGAAAAGAGTCTGTCATCTATAGTTTTATGTTGGCATTCATTATTCTTATGTGGCATTATATGTGTGTATGTTTATTTATTGCTTAGGATAGCAATGACTTATTCCTATGAACATATTCCAGGAAAACTGGAGTTCTCTTTTGTCCAAATATTGGACAAGTTTTTTATTTGATCGATTGGCCAGTTTTGTTTTATTTTATTTTGGTTTTAATTGTTTTGTTGCTGTTGCTTTCTAGTTCTTTGTGCAACCTAGAAATAAAACCATCTGTTTCATGTGACTGTTTAAAACATCTAGCTGTCATGCTATACAAGATCAGAGAATGTTTGGAAGTAAAGTATTAGTCTCCTCTACAGGTGGTGGGAATATTTATGGACTTCAGGGTCTCAAGACAAAAGTGGTGTTTCAACAGGTGACCAAATTGTATGTTTTGTGGTCTTTACAGGTCAGCATACAGAAGTGCAAAATCCCAAGCTGACATAATGAACAACCAAGAGGCTGGTGTTCTACATTGCTGGAGATGTAGAAAATGTATAGCAAATTCTGTTTTTCTTGCAAAATGTAATGGGAAAAAAACATCCAAAGTAAGTATAGCTTCTTTTGAGGGAGTTTGTAAGTTCTTCTGGTGCCATTTATTTTAAATTAATGAGAAATATTAGACTTAGCCTCAGTTTGTAATTAATCTCTTGTGGAGGTAAGTAGAGAGTAGTGGAGTTCTGTAGAGAGTAGTGTAGGAAGTAATTTTAGTGAAGCCAAGTTACGATAACCTTCAACAAGCCAGTGATAACTTTCATGTTCTGCAACATGCAGGCTGGTGTTCATGGACACCTGACTACTAGCCTGTATAGAGCATCACCATTTGTAATATAGAAATATATTTTGGATTTGGTTTTGATGGTTTCATAGCAGTTTTTTTTTTGTTTTTTTTTTTTAATATCTCTTAAAGGACAATTATTTGTGTATAAGGTGTATTTTAAAGACTGATTCTAATTTCCACTGTGCTAGTTAACTGTGTGTAGAATCAGAAAATTTTGCTCTTCATTTTTTAAATATGGGCCATAGTCTGTGCATAAAAATAGTTCAGAAGATTAGTCTGCCCTGAGCAGGGTTATGGCCTGCTCAGTAATTTATATTGTCTTTATTAAAGACAAACAGAAGGATAATTACAGAGAATAAAACTATGACAGAGTATTTCCTACTGTTTTATAATGGCAGCTACTAATCATAAAGACCTAGGGTCTTTCCAGATGTGTCAAAAAGGCTTACAGCCTCTTGAATCAAAGTTAAAAAGCAAATAGCAGAAAAGGTGGTGATGTTTTCATTAACGCATTAGTAATGCAACAACGTTCTTTCTGGCATTAGAGGGGTACAGCCAGTAGGTGTAAAAACAAAGTTACTTTTTAAGGTCATGATAGTATTATCCATAAACCCCATTTTAATCACTCTGCTTACAGAGCTTGAAGTTCTGGAATAATTTTCACACTTTATATTTGATGGTTCTTTTTTGTGTGGGTTGAAGTGATTTTTAGGGATGAATTCCACCTGCTTCCATGGAAAAAATGTAGTGAAAAGAAGGAGTTATCTTTGTCCAAGCTTCCCATGGTGAAGCTTTCAGTTGTGAGTGGAGGTCCACCCATCATTGTGCACATGACTGAAGCAGCTTCTTCTCCAGTTATGTAGATAGCATATAAAAAAGTGTAATTTAGCACTGTATCTAAAGAGGTTGGGAGGCAAGGACAGTACTATGATAAGAAGAGTAATGTTTTCAGTGTGTTTTCACAGGTGAATTTTAGACCTTCAGTCAAAGACATAGCTATATTATGAATGAAAAAATATAAAACAAGTTTTAAAACAAATGTTGAAATTACAAACATAGTATAAACACTAATAATTATATCCATTTTGAAGTGCAGGTAGTCTTCACAGATAGGACAAAAAATCCAGCATAGACATAATAAATTGATCCATCTGTCTTCTATCGATACTTGGAGAATTTTTCAAAGCTTCTATCTTCTGCCTGTAGTCACACTTTTAATTTTTAGCAAAATGAATTTTTTATTCCAATAACTTTATTATTTTTTCTTTAATAAAATCCACAGTTTTCCAGATTAGTTAGCTAATTGCTTTTATTTTAGTATCAATTAGTGAAACGCTACAGGTTTTTAGATTTTTTTTCTCTTCAGTTGATCATATTATTGCAGTAAAAACTCTAAAGGTACTGAGATTACCTGGTTACTCTGTTATTTATTCTAAAAAGCACTAGAAAATGAATTCCACTTGTTGCATTTGTGCATTGCTGATTACAGTCTTCATGTAAACTATATTTTTCTGTCTTTACTGAAAAATTATGCCAGCTTACACTGATTCTAAAATCAATTTCCAAATATTCTTAGAAGGCCTGCAACTGCATACTTTCTGTTCTTTTAAACAAAACAAAAACACCTCCAGACACCTACATTTCCTCAGTGGAGTTTGCCCAATGTTCTTAGATACAGAAATAGAGATCTATTGACAGTATCTACCTGGTTTTTAGCTTAAAAAAGCATATCATATTTGAAGTTTATAATTTTTTAATGTTTACTGATTTTGGGGAGCTGACTTCTGGCTATATTTGAAGAAAAAAAAAGCTTACATAAATTTTGAGTACCAATACAATTGTTTTATTAGCAGATATCACAACCTTCAGCTGCTGCTCAGAATTCTTGCAATGTATGGCATGTAAGCTTAGAAGCCATTCCAGAGTGGGTGAAATGTGTCATTGAAAAGGTAGATATTTTTTTTTTCTTGCATCTTTATTATTCAACATGTAAAATAATTAAGGGGACAAATTTCAAGGACACTTTTCTGGCAAGATCCATGTATTTTACAGAGACCTTTTAACTGAGGGAATTCTTCTGAGGAACTTCTATCATTACCATTTACAGATTTATTTTCCTCTCTTAAATGTTGTTTAATTTTGTTTCGTTTTTAACATATGCAGAAGTGCTACAAGTGATAAATTCTGTTTCCTGCTCTTTAACTGATGAATGTGTCTGTGGTTTTCCATAAATGTCATGGGCATCTCTCCATGTTTGTCAATGCTTGATATTATATTTATTACCTAGGCTTTGCGGTTTGCTTTGTTTTGATCATCGTATCTTGCAGTACTAACATGTAGGTTGACAGTGACAACAGAAGCATATTTCCCCATAAAAGTGGATTGGAGGTTTGTTAAGAGATCAGTTTTTGGAATGTGTTTTATATTTAAGTCTTTTATACTTAAACATAAGTATATTTAAGACATATGTACATTTCTATATGCTAAGACATATGCTCTTATGTCATACATATAGAAAGTAGATACCTTCCTGAAAATTCAAAGGTCTGATGACAAGCCCGTGTCACAGCTTTTTTGAGTTTTAACTGCACATTTGAAATTACAAACCAGCTCATAAATTTCTTGTTGTACTGACTTCTTCTGTTGGTGTTTTCTTAAAGTTGTTTTAGATCTAGAAATTAATGTTGGGGCTTAGATACTAATAAGCAGAAGCTGTACTTTTTGCAGCACAGATTTTCTTTTAAGAATCTTTGATTTTAATAAGTAAATGATATTTGCATTTCTTTTTCCTTAGACTTCAGTGTAAAATTTTACTATATTTTAAGTAATTTCTGCCCTAAGCAAACCCATGAAGATGATGCATAAAGAGAAAAAAATTGTTATGACTGTAGAACTAAGCATTGAAAAATTTTAAAAACTTCATTTTCCTTCTTTGTATTGCTCTTTCTGGGTTTTTTGTTAAAAATTAATTAAACTTTTTAAAATTAGTTGTCTCTTCTACTTCAATGAACATAACAGAATAGTTATGTTCAGAAACACTAATCTTGGAGGTGTGTTTGAAAATTACAGCTCATGAGTTATTTCCTCACTTTGCAATATTGCCTAATCATGACTCTTTAATAATAAGGAGGCAGGTTTTTACAGTTTTTTTGCCTCTTAAATTATTTCAGTATAATTGGATTCAATATTGATAGTAATATTCTTTTCACCTTTAGCTCTTAAATTATTCTTTTGGACCTTTAGCTTCTGCATTTATAAACCTGGAGGGTCAAATTGGGGACCAAGGAAATACAAAGCCTGTGGACTGCTTGACACATTTGCTTAAGGTTGCAGAGGAGCAGTTCTCCTCTGGTGAGAAAGGCAGACAATGCAATTTACTGTGTGCACCTTTGACATCATTGTGTTCATTGTATCACATTATCCTTGGAACTCTTGCCTCATTCACTTTGTCTCCTCTGGCAAGATCCTGTGTTTTTATGGCTAAATGTGGGGGGGTGGGGGGTGTTAAACAATTCTGATTTATCTCCAGATCCTCCTGGGCTCTGAATAATTTTGCGATCATGTGTTATTTTCTCCTGTATGACTCCTGAATCAAAGGCTAAATCATTTTACATAAGTGCAAAATCTATTTGTAGGCTGTAAAAACCCACTGCTTCCCAGCCAGTTCTTTTTTGCCATCTGTCCCTGTTCTTAACCAATCTCCTTGGATTTCATGTACATATTAGTATATAGATAATCTTCAATAATTACAAATATGTAGCTAGTGCTGCTGGTGACCTTTATTGACCTGGATTTTCTTTTACCCATCACTTATCCCTTGTTTTGGTTTCTTTTTCCAGCCATTTCCGTTTTTTCCTCTTTATGCAGTCCATCACTAAATCTGTGTACCCTCAGCTCCCTTTCAGATCTTGCTGATTTTCCCCCTACCACCTCCTCCACTAGTAGGCTGTTACATCTTTTACTGAGTCAGTGCTTCCACACTCCATTGCCAAACTCATGCTAAATCAGTCCCAGGCTCCTTGGTACCACACCTCATCTCCCAGTCTCTGTGCACATGGAACCTAGAGATGTCCTTTTTCCTCCATACTGTGTCTTGCACATCCATTTTTTCCAGGCTTCTAGCCTTCTTAATTTTCGTGAATTGCTCTGCTTCTCCATTTGAAGATTCAGGATGCTATTCTACACTAGAGAGACCCAATAAAGTCACTGGAAAGTGCTTTTCCCCTAATTTTAGTGTCTAGACCCCGGCATCTGGGAAATGGAGTGTGGGAGACTTAAGAGTAAGTCTCAGAACAAGCGTAATTCTTCTTTGGGTATGGCCTGTGTACACACTGGTCAGCCTTATAAACTGAGAGGGATTGTGCATGTTTACAGAATTCTCAAGAATTTGAAAGGCTTTGGTTATATGTAAACTGCTATTTTTTCTCCAAGCTACAAACCTTTCCAGATTGAAATAGTTTCTCATTGGTGCAATGAAAGATATATCTTTAGTATTTTGTGTAATTTTGAGGTTTTAACCCACAAGGCAGGAGTAAGTTTCTCAAATAAATGTTTCCAGAACTTCTAGCATTGTATGTGTGTGGTTTTTCCACACAAGTTACTGGAGTTTTTTTATGAAACTGCTAAATTGTTTTTTCTGACATTTTCTGTAGCTTTCAATAGGGCAAGCATCAGTTATGGACATACCTTTCCAAATCACCTTGGAGAACATTTGTAACTGAAAACAATGCTTAAACTAGAAATGTCCTGCAGCTTCGTGGTTCTTTAGATACTCAAGTTAGTAAAGTATGACTGGAGTTGATAATGTTTTTCTCACCTGGGCTTTGGTCCTACAAACACTTGCATAATTTTAGTCCTCAACAGTGCTGCTGACAGATTATTATAATTTCTGAAAATACTAATAATTGTCTAAATATGTAGGAGGACTAAGAGTTGTATTATTATGTAGGCATTTATAGATCTTTTATATGTATTTCCTTTTGAAAAAGTGCCTTCAGGGTTGAAAAGAAATTCATAGAATTATAAATAATGAAAATAACTGTCTCCTTATATATAGAGTATTAAGGATTTGTCATGGTATCTACACAGAGATTATGTTGTTATGCTACATACACCAAAATAAAAATACCATTTTAAGCTTTTGTGGAGTAATCAAAGTGAAAAGCCATATTCTTTTCATAAGAAATCTCCTTCCACTGTACTTAGTATGCAACAAATGTATCAGCACTCAGAACACTCAGCTGAAAAGCTGTGCTTGCCAGTTCCAGATTAACTTGGGAAATTGATTTCACTGCTTTAAAGACCTAATGTTTTCATTAGTATTGCAGTATTATGCTATCTGTCAATAAATTTTAAACATGTCTACATTTTACAATGTGTGTTTTAGTTTTCTCAGAATTAGTTATCACTGTAGCAAGCAGAGATTTGACCAGAACATTATTTATCGTGGATTTGCTTTCTCCTGTGAAGTGTCTTTTATTGTGTTTGAAAAACAAGAAGAAAGTCTTCCTACTAAGGGAGAAAATAACTCCAGTAATTATTTACTGCTCTTTTATTTTCGGTGAACATGTTGTGTAGTTTTTGGTTTTTTTTTCTCTTTTTGTTAATAGGCACAGTGGACAATTGGAAAACTGCACTGTCCATTCTGTGAGGCCTGCTTAGGGGGCTTTGTTTGCAACAAAGAATGTTCCTGCGGACAGCTAGTAAATAGACATTTCTGCAAAAGTTGGACTGAGCATCAGCCACCTTTGTCTGTTAAATTGTCAAAATCATCAGAAAAACATTTGCTTCTCAAAATTCAGTCCGGTTTTGACAAGGATAACTGCCATGAAGTGGTAACTGCAACTTTAGAAATCAAAAATCAAGGACTTTCCTACAGAGTTGGAAGTAGTAATGATGCTGGCAGATTAACAGAAGCACTTTGTCTAGAAGTAAGAGCTCCCAGATATGAGATGGAAAGTAAAAAACTTCCCTTAAAGGCATTAAAGCAAAAAAGAAATCTCCCTTCTTCCTGTCCTGTAAAAGATGCATGCACTGCAAAACCTTTTCACAGAAGATCACGTAGCTTGGATTTAAATACTGGAGAAAGACTTGTTTTGTCACCTGTGTTATATGAAACTTGCAGCATGGGAATACTTTACTGTGGCCAAAATGAAAATCCACCCGCTTCCATACAAGGGAGCTTTCAATTAGGGTCCAATAGGAAAGATGGTAGTTCTTTTCAGGATCTGTATAGTTCCAGTGCTGACATACTACAAAACCCATTTCAAGTTACTTCCGTTACCACATTACTACACAGAGAAACAGAAAGTGAGTGTGATTTTGAAGTTACCGGACAATCTTCTGGGAGTGTCATTGCTGATGGGTCACCATTTATGATGAATCTTTCCTCGCCTACAAGGGCTGTAGAAGACAAGCGGTACATCACACCTGGTGTTCTTGTGCAGCCTATGAGTATTTCCTTCAATCAAAAGCTGAGTAAGAGAGAAAGAGACAAGTCAAAAAGCATGAGGAGAAAACAGAGAAGGAGAGAGCAATGTCTACAGAAGCAAGTAAGTGTTTAAAATTATTTATGCTGGTTTTTTGGTAAAGTTTGACTTACTTTTAGAAATCATTCTGACTTTTTTTTCATGTTGTCTTTTAATACTGGTTTAATGTGGAACTGTCTAGAGTCAGGTATCAGGCAAGCAAAGATATATGACCCCTTCCTATGTGTAGATTTTTTCTAATTTCATCATATCCAGTTTTCTTTCTGTGCAAAATCAAAACATGATGGGTTTTCTTTGGCGTTCTTATTATTTTGTGATGTAATAGTAAATTTGAAGTGGGGAAAAACATAGTGAAATTTCATCAGTGGGATTAAAGAAAAACTAAATATTTGAATCTTCTAAATGAGAAAACCCTACCATGTCAGAATTTTCTAACTTTAAACTAATGGCCTTTTGAGTTAACTTTGCAGTTAAGAATGTTTTAAATGCTTTTATTATTTGTTATGGGACAAATATTTTTCTTTGAGTAAACAGTTGGCAACTGCTATTTAAAATATTAGTCTTTAGTAGATAAATACTTTGTAATCTAACACAAAATTTTACATATTCTTATCAACTGTACTGTAATGGTTTCCTTCTTTAAACCGTCTAGAGCTGAATAGAATTAAAGGCCATAGGCAGTCACAGCTTTTGGTGGAAGGCTGGGAAGAAAAGTTATAAAATGACTAACACAGTTTTGGTTTGCTCTCAAATTTAGTAGAATGACTAATGATAATATGCCTTTGAAAGAAAATTTCTCATCATAAATTTCCTGCAGTGAAACAACTGTGTGGTAATCAAAAACAAACATACTAACTAATAAGAGAAGTTGTATCTACTCAAGCAATTTATTCCTGCTTTGGGTAGGTTTGTCATTGTGAATTCAAGACTTAAGAGAGATACTTAGAGGGTGTCTCCCTCAATTGTATTTGAGACCTAGCTTGAAAATGTAATTGGTCTGGGAAATATTATGAGTCTTCTCAGTATAGTATGCATATATTATTTCTTCTTTGGGAAGGGTTTATGTTTTGCTTTAAGAATTAAACTGGTATTGAGACCTTTTGAAAACTTCTTGTAAAATGCATCTCTAAAGCTAAGAGTCTGGATGTCTTCATATAAAATACTTGTTTTCTAATAAGTCTATAAAAATTCTTAGCTGTCTAGATCTCTAAAATGGCTTTAAAAATTCCAGATCCATTGTTTTGGTAAGTGAAATGATGATGTACAAGCACAATGTATATGAGCATTTTCACCATCATGTCACTTAGAGTCTCTCCAGACACTTTAATCTTTAGATGTTACTTGCAAGAATAAACCATTGTACAGATTTTCTGAATTTTTGATAGCTAAGAAGGATACTTTCAGACCTTTTTCTAGTTAAAACCTGCTTAACCAATTCCTACATTTTTTTAGTTACATTTGTCAAGATCCAATTATTGGAGAGATGCCTCTACCCAAATTAAGGTGTAAACAAGACCATATGCTGAAGGCAATAGTATGGATTTCATTTAACAGTAAATGGGAGATACAAAGAAATAGAAAAGGAGAGGAGGGGAGTGAAAAAGACTGAGAGAGGCAGATTAAGTAAAAAGTTATCACCAGCTGTGGTTCTAGGTGTTTAGTCATTGGTCCTCTTCTGGTCTACTCAGTAGTGGGGGTCAAAGGTCACTCAAAACTTCTCCCCATCAGTACACTTTAGCAAACAAAGGAATCAATGCTCATTGGATACACAGTTCTCCTGTTCTCTTGGTTAAATGATGTGCTTGTTTCCAATGCTGATTAGTCCCATGCTCAGTCTTCCTCTTCTTTTGAGTCAGTGGGCCATGGCATCCTTCTTCAGAGCTGGACCCAGTCAGAGCTGATGCTCATCACAGTTGCTGAGCTGGCTCTCCTGGATTCCTTGTATTCATTATCAGTGCTTCCCCAGCTTGTCTACCTCTTCCTAGTCTGAGATTATTGCACCATAATACCACCTTTCTCTTATCTCTAGTTACTGCTGTGTGGCTTCATTTACTGTCCAGATTTCCTGGAATTCACAAAGGCATATCCAGCAGTGGCAGGGTGGGGGCCAGGGAGCCAGGGCAGTCACCAAGGAGCAGTTGCCTTTTGGTATGGTCTGTGATAATGAGCAAAATCTTTTGGTGAGCTTAACTGTCTTTGAGGCAATTTTGATCTTTAAGTCTCTTACAATACTGTATAGAAAATTATAAACAGTTTATAAATCTGTTAGTTCTCATCAGTAAACATACAGTTTACAAAATGCAAAAATTCAAAATTAGTGTGTAAACTAAGTGGTCGGTTTCAGGTAGCAGCTTTCAGAAGAAGATACTTTGATTTGGATTGATTATTTTTTCTTTGGTGAGAGTTTGCAAGCATGGCATGGAATATTTAAATGGGTCTACTTCTTAGACTATGTCAAGATGCACATGTGGCTAGTACAGCTGTGTTTCCCAGTGCTGAGGTATCTTTCCAGGAGAATGTTAGTCTATAAGGTCACATCCTGTGTGCAGCCTGACATGTAAATGGGAATGGTCCTCTGCCATGCACTCCATTTCATGGCTGCTTGCCTTTCATGTCAGTCTGGTATCCTTCTGGGTTTTTTTTACAAGTTTTACTTTTCATTCCTTTTCTTTGGTATTCTAACAATCCTTGTAAAAATGTGGATTTTGTCACTCTGGTGCTTCCAGTAGAAAGCTGATCTGTGGTGCTTTGTAACCGTGATTTCTAACATACCATATATGCTTAAGCAATCAGTAAAACTTCACAAACAACAAAAAAAACCAAAACATAAATCTCTGGGAGATTTTTGGGCAGGATTGAGTGAAGGAGTTTTAAGGAATGGCAGTGAGAAGTATATTTAAGTACACTTTTAAGAATTGCTTCAGTGCAGCAGACCCTGATATGAGGTAAATATTTTCAAAGGTGTCTCAAAAGTACTGAGTATATCACTTTTATCTTTAATTAAAGCTTTTCTAAAGAGCAGTCTGAGATAACAAACCTTTTCAGACTTTGGAATTTCTTTGTAAATCCAAGGGCTGCTTTACCAATTTTGTTTTGTAATGTGATAAATATCTGTCAAAGGTTTTCTTCTGTCTTGCAGAAAAGCCAGATTCAACCATAAACATTGTGTGATGGCAGAATGCACTATTATTAAATTGAAGTATATAAAACTTAAATTGTAAATAAGAGCAATTCTGTGAGCTCCTGACCTGTGCTTCCTCCAGAGGCTTGCATGATGCAGGTTCTGAGGTGTAGGTGCAGGTCTGAACTAGCTAGCTAACAGTAGAGGGACCCAGCTTCCTCTGTTCAGCAAAGGACAGCCCTTTCATTCCTGTGCAGGGGCTGCTTGCATTTTTTGTGTTTGTATGTGCACATCTGTGTTCATGGGGGACTTCTAGGCTTCTGTTAGGGTATGATTATATTGTTAGCATGTGTTAATTATGTAAATTGTTAGGGTGTGATAATAGCTGCTTAAGTCTAGGAGTTGCCAGTATTAGTAATGATTCTTGTAGTTAAGCAGATGAAGTATTTCTTTTATAAATTCCATTTTGTGTGTATCTTATATGTTTACATTGTTTGCTAATGAGGAAGCTTGTATTAGTTTTCTGGAAGATCTCAGAAAAATACCATTTGTGACATCTCCAGCTGTATTGCTTTTTTTCTCACAACCATTTTACATAGAGTAAGGTTCTGTAGCCAGCTTCAATACTGAAGTATCCTCTTGGAAAGGATCCTGATTTGTAGGGAAGAATACTGGCAGTTTTGCTTCATTTCTTAATGACACTTCACTGGTTCTTTTATATCTTTTTGAAAACAGCAGCGTTTTGTCTGAAAAAGATGTCTAGTGGTCAGTTTCCAAGAAGTCAGTTTGCTTTTCATGCTCCCAATGATAATCTGAACTCTGGATAAACAGGTGGGTGAGATACAGCGTTGTTTATCCACACTGTCAGGTGGTGTTATCTTGCTGGCACCACAGCCTTGAGTTTTCAAGTTCATAACCTTCTAGCAGCTGACAGTCTTGTAGTGAAAGTGCTAGGCTTTCAAGGTTTAACTTGTGACCCAAGTTAGCTTCATCATACAAATCTCTTTTTCATGAGCATGTTTGTTTACAGTTCTTTTTCTTGCATGGTCATGTTTTTATTGAAATTGTAAATCCTTTATGTGTTTTGTTGTGCATTTATGTACTCAGATTTCATTCATTCTTTCTGTGATGATACTCATAACAAGATTTATTCTCAGGTTGCTTATGGATCTCTCAGCTGGCTGCTGGGGGTGCTAAAAACATTATTTAGAGTTGGCACCAAAGCAAAGCAGGATGAGAATGAAGTGAAATGAAACCACAGCTAGAGTAGGCAAGCACTACTTACAAAGTTTCAGTTAAGACCTTTGTTAGGGAAATATGAAGTCCTGGAGAAGTTACTTAAAATAAGGGAAGAGGATATACAGAGAAAAAGGGGAAGCTCTTATGTTTAAATTCTTTCACTGAGTGTAAAATTAAGTTAATGTTGGTGGTTTCTTTTTATTTACCCCAGAATGCATTTGTGGTCAGTTTTGCGTGTTTGGTAACACATTTTTGTACCTTCACTCTCTTCACTGAGCTGCAACTTCATGCCACATCTAAAGTACTTTATGTGGTGCCTTTTATGCATGTAAGATACATTTACTATATTCTGTTTGTTATGTTTAAAACCAATTCTGTGCAACGCCAAGCCTTGCATTTTTTTTTAACAGACCTCTGAGAAGTTTCTCCTAACTGTTTTAGTCTGCAGTGCCAACCCCAGTGTGATTCCATGCATGTACTGCGCCGAATCATGTCTTGGGTTTCCATTTCTCAGGACCTCTGCTATTGTTAGCAGCTCTGCATATCTTTACCCTACATCATTATACTAGTAATGCAACTATCTCTTTATACATGGACTAACTACTGTTAGTTGTTGTACCACAGAAAGATAAGTGTAACAGATTAGCTGCAGACATCTGGTTAATTAGAGAAATTGCTGTCACAGCTAAACAAAGTAAAACCAAGCAGCAGGCAAGGCAAGGGGAATCAGTCATAGCAAGCATGGCTATCCTCAGCCTTGATGCCTTTCAAGTTCAGTGCTGAGCTAGTGGCTGTTCCTATAGCAGCGATGCAGCATTTCAGGGCTGTGTGGGTACATGAAGCACTGTCTTTTTTAACTTCTTGATAAAAGGAGGGAGAAATTTTGGGCGTGCATTGCTGCTGAGCCAAAGTTTCTCTTTGCTTTAGCTCTGGTTGTAACTTGTTGCTACATGGTGACCTTTGTTATTAGCACATTCATTCTGTCACTGATCATAACTGGATTAAGAAGAAGGTATTAAGAATGATGCATTCATGCCCAAATGCATGACATACCTTTGTAAAACTACTGTTGTGATTTCTGTGGAAATTGTATCTGAGTAAAATAGAATATAAAAGCTACTGTTTTCAGAGGTGCACTTGAATCTCCTGTTGCAAGCATTTAAATGTCAACATTTTAGAGTTTTAATTACTTTCAGCTGCAGTCTTTTTATGCCATTATTTGTGATTACAGTTTTTGAGGGTATTTTCTGACCTGACCTCTTCTGCTGTTTGACATGTCTTATACACAGTTTGGTGTTAATAATAACAAGTGGAATAGATAGTTCAGCAAATTTTCAGGAAGAACCTTTGCATGCAATTTGTTATGAGTTGTGTTGTAAACAAGTTGGCACATGTGTTGGGAAGGAGGGAAAATTCCTCAGGATGCTACTGGATAAAAACAGTATATCAGGATTGTCTGAGATTATCTGTATGTGCTTCAACATATTTTATGATCATCTTGAAGCTAGATTATTTAGACTAGAATATAGTGTAGCTGCACTGTCATAGTAGCTCTAATAAAGGCCAAAATAGCTGGCTGTGCTGTGAATTTATTCCTTCATTTAAATGAAATAAATGTTATTAAGTCAGAAAGTTGTTGTCTATAAAATGCTTTTAGGTAGTATAGATAGTATAGATAGTATAGAATGATTTCAGCAGAGTGGAATTCCATGAGCTTTTCCGCATTATATGCACATCTTGCAAAAGAAGGAAGGAATCATCAGCTACTTGCTGTGCCAGGACATTGGTGGTTAGTATGCTAAGAAGAGGCAATAATGTTCATTGACATATTTATGCTTTTCCTGCATTCTTGGTAATGTGTAGTTTTTCTGAAAAGGTACTGGAAAGTCTCCAAATGCAGCCACCACTGCCTAAAGTCGTCATGTATTCATAGTGCTACAACCAAAGGGTCAATAGCCAGGGTAATGTCCCATGCCACAAATAAGATCCTGATCCATCCTCACAGGGACTGTATTTTGCTGAATGAAAGCAACAAAAAAAAGAAACAGCCCACTGAAATTAATTGCATAACTTATTGTTGACTGTCGGGGGTGGGGGGGGGAAGTGTGTTTTTTCAACAGATAACCACAGAAACTTTGCTGCTGTTCCAAGACTATATTGATTGTTATTCCAAGAAAATACTGATGATCAGCCTAGAGCCATAGATGTATGTTTTTTTTCGTTTTATAAACTGTAAGGTTTAAAAACTATTCTTTTAGTTTCTCTAGAAGCTCACAGACAGCTTAGATCATAAGAATTTATGAAATCTGCAGTCTCTCAGCTGAGAAAGACAATGACCTGTTCACAGAGGTAGGTTGCAGTATTGTGCAGTTAGGTGAATCCCATGATTTCAGTGGGGATTCTTATTACATAGATAGAGTGAGGAGCACACTAAATTGCAGTTACATAAGATGCTTTGTGGCAGATGAAAATCAAAGTTCAACAATGGTAGGAACAATAATACAAGAGTGCTTTCATATTACGAGTTTTACTATGTGTAACCAGAAGAACAACGTCAAATACACAGTAAGGAGAGAATTTAAGGTATAATTTTACAAAAAAAACCCCTGAATTTTGTGTTCCTAGTTCTTCCTTTCTATGAATTGCTACTGACTCATTCTCAGTGACTAAGAGTTTGAGTAGGTTTGTATTTCTGATTCGTTTTCAGGGTATTAAACTCTGAATATATCTAACTGAGGTAAATTAAATGTGGTTTTTATGTAGATTTGAGGATTCTTGAAATTTACTTTTTTTTAAGGAAAAAAAAAATCCCAACATCTGGGAGAATTAAAGATCTCTGCTATTTTACAGTATCAGAATTATAGGGTGGTTTGTACTGGAAGGAATCTTAAAGATAATCTCATTTTCATCCCTCTACCTCTCTATCTTTCTTCCAGTAGCCCATGTTGCTCAAATCACATCCTGCCTGGCCTTGAACACTTCCAGGGATGAGGAAACCACAGCCATTTCTTCATGCTTTGTAGCAGTCAATATGTCTGTGAATGTTTTTAATCCACAACCTCCCATTAACTTTAGTAATATTCAACTCCAAGGCATTTCTTTTTCATTATGCCTGCTTCTGGGAGAAAATAATGCTATCCGAAAATAATTTTTTTCTTTACATTTCTTTCATTATGCAGGCAGTCACTGAGAAAAAGTCATTGTACACATCCAAAAGACATCATGCTAATAGAACAGATCAGATTTCATATAAATGCTTTCTGCAGTTGATAAGCAATCAGTAATTCTAGTAGGTGATCGCAAAGTTAAAGTAACAAATTAATGAAAGGGATTTTTATATATAGTACTGCAAAATACTGAGGAGATGTTGTATGGTAATAGCTTTTCAGAATTAAGGAAATAATCCAGAAGTAACAAAAGATAGCACCTACTGTTACTGCTGAAGAAACTGTCAGTCTTTCGGGCATAAGAACATCCAAAAAACAAGTTTATACCAAAAAGTTAGATAAAACAAAAGTTTCCTATGCTATGATGTGACACCTTTACGTCTGTAAAGCTGTAAAGACATCATTTTTTAAAGCTAGCTGTTGCCAAGATTTTATTTGAAACGCTGCTTTTTCTGATATCACATGATCCACTAATATTTTATTATAATTTATACTAAATTATAATGATTACACATCAGACGGGAATGATTTCCTTTATAGATTATTTAGCTAAATATGCTTCACATTTAATACAATTTAGAATTATGGGGGGGTTTATTTCTCTTTTAATTTGCTTTCTCGAGTATATCTGCATTATGTGAGAAAGCTGGAAATTTGTCGGTTCCCTTTATTAGTAATTTGTAATCAAATTTCTATTTAAAGTTATTTTACCTTTCATTTGAGCATTAGGAGATAGGATGTATTGTTTCTAAAGGCTGGAGATTGGAGTATGAGCAAGAAAACATATGGACATATTGAAAATGAAGAAATTAAATGTCCTGATTTGTTAATGATCTTACCTTTTTGAAAATGCTACCAGTCTGAAGAACTTACTCATTAGACAGACAAGGCCTTATCCCTGTTGTCTTTATTTAAAAAATGCAAAATTTTGACAAAAGGTTAATCAAATTTTAATATTTGTAGGTCAAAAAGTTGAGAACTCATTTTCATACTTGGTATATCTCATTTTCTTCTGTCTACACTGTTAGGAGAGATTGCGCTACTTAGACTAATCAATCTTGTATGATTAGTAGAACTATGTACAATCAAATAAATATATGACATTATGAACACTCAACTAAATAAATAATTTTATGCTTCTCCCAAATGTAATGGCATTGTTTCTTTCATTTGTATTTTGTTCAATAGGTTTTAAAAGCTATTTTGAGTTTTGCTTTGAATTTAGACTTTTTGCTAAAGTGCGCTGCTAATACAGATTCTGAAGCAAATTGAAAATAATTAGCTAGCAGCTTGGGAACTAAAATGGGATTTTACCTAAGGGAAACTGAGAGGAAGCAACTGGTGAAGAAAGATGATTCTCACTTTCTTCCATGAAAGCAAAAATTCTAATTCATGTTTTGGTAAAAGATTTCTAGAAAATTGAGAACTTACTAACCAAAAGAAACCCTACCAAACAAAAACAAATACACAAACGCACCAAAAATGTGTTAGAAACAAGAATTTCAGGGATTTTTTAAAAAGTTTAATTAGAAAATAAAAAATAGATGTAATCTAAAATATATCAGTTTCCATTTTCAGATTCAAATTAGTATGTCTCAGGAAGAGGAGAGCTAGAATTATAGTGCAACTCCGAAATGCTCTTTACTAGAAAAACCAAACTCCATCTGTCTGCTTATCCCACTGTTTTTCTTGTCATACTAGTTTTCAATCCAAGCAATTTAGAGATTACGAAAATAAGTCACAGAAAGTATTTTATTAATAAGAAACAGAGCAAAGAACATTCATTAAAACATAAAAAAGATATGGTTAGGGAACTAAAATACATTAAATAGTGAAAATAATCAGGCAGTGTGGAGTGTTACATTGGGTGAGCTTCCTGAACTGGAAAGAATAGATGGCTCTGGAGCATTCTGACTGTGTTCCAATCGGGTGTAGCAAAATTTTTGTTAAAAAAAAAATAACAAACAAACATGTATGAATAGCATGAAACATTACACTTATGATTCTTGGGAGAAGGTAAAAACGGTGTGCCAGTCATTCTAGAAAAAGCTAAAAACTGTGAGCTGATTATTTGTATGGAAACAATTTACAGTCTTCCTTTTTTGTGTGTTTCCTCAGTGTTTTCTGATCTCTTTTTTCATTCCAGCTAAAATTTATGATTTGGTAAGTTTTATTCAGATAACTGCTAGTATTTAGGAAATTTTAGGAAATTAGGTATACACAGGAGACTCCTAAATGTGAAATGCTGTACAGGAGCTTTGTAATAGGGACACATACAAGTCATAAGGCAAAAATGTGTAGAAACCAAGCCCCACTGCAGCAGACCAGTCAGCACTGGCGCAACCAGAAGCAACGTGTCCTCCTGCATAGGACCTGCTGTCCTTCAGTCAGATTAATTTGCTTTTATTCCTCTACTCTGATGTATATCAAATATGTGGTTTAGAGAACTACTTGTTTGTTTTATTGAAAACATTGGAAAATAGAATTCTAGAATAACAAAGAGAAAAAGGCAGCATTGCATGTGGGCAATTTCAAATGGTTTTTATCATTTGCATTTTTCCAGAAAAACCCATGAAGTGGGTTTGGTGGTCCATCTCACTTCCTACAGGACAGACAAGGTTGTAAAAAAGGTGAAAAAGTTGTTTAAAGAGTAGATGTGGACACACCTGGTAGTTCCTCTTGGCTGCATAATGACGCAGTTTGTACTATTAAGTACCTTCTTTTGAGGTAGGTCCAAAATCCAGACTGAATTGAGTATGTTAATTTTGTTACACTAAAGAGGAATACTCCTTTTGGTGTATTAGCAAACTGAATTTTGGGTTTATGCATTAGAGAAACTGCTGAGCAGAAAGAAGTCTGCTAGATGATCATTTCTCTTCATCAGGGAGGGAACCACTAAACTGAAAGGTAGAGCACCATTTTTGTAGTTGCTGCGACAATATGCTGCTGTTTCCATCTGCAGCACAGCACAACAGATTGATCTGGTTTCTAAAAGTAAGCTGTTTTAGGAGGATATAAATAATGTATTAGAATCACTACTAGATTAATCTTTCTGGATTTAAATCTGTTAATCTATGGAATCTATATTTAGAATGGTATTAACCACTGTGGGAATGTCTGTCTTTTGGGGTCCTTTTGTTCTAAAAGTAACCTGAATACCTTCACCTTAAATATAAATGTAACATTGACTACTGCATGAAATGTCTGAATTTTCAAAATGAATGAATTTTCAAAAAAGTACAGTGTGTAACCCAACACAGTGGGGACAGAATGTTTTGAGGATCTCCTTGGCTTAACTTGAGCCACTATTAGTATAATATAATCTTATTTATAATGGAAAGATGCAGTAGAATGTAGCTGCTCAGCCAGAGTGCTAAGATGGGCTCCCAGTCATTCTCTGCATTTTCTCTAGATTGAATTTATGTAAAACCTGTTAGGGGCAGCAGCAGTGAACATCTTATTGTCTCTAGCAGAACATTATGTTATTCTCTGTTTCTCTTTATACCACTATTTCATTAGTTACAGCTACAAAAACACTTTGTTCTCTTGCTTCTATGACAGATTTCATTTGGCATTTTGACTCTCAATACATCCAGTAATGTGATTAGATGAGATTCACAGTATCTGTTTATCTGTCGTAAGTTTCTCTACCTAATATTCTACCTGTGTTCTTGGCAGCAGTTTGTCTTTTTTGCCCTTCCATGGGCTGTACGTGACACCATATCAAAAGACTTTGGACCACTGCAGCTACATTTATGAATTCTCATGTGTTTTCTTGGCATCTTATCTTCAATTTCTTATTTGAACTTTTAAATAAGTTGGGGTATTTTTTTCCACTTGTCTTCCATCCGTCTTTTTTCATTTTTCAAATATGGTTGTGCATGTGCTGTGGGAACAGACATGACTTGTTTTACTTTTGTATGCAATGTGCTTTTTATCATCATTTATTGTAAATAGCATTCAATTGTTCAAGTAATTCTTTAGGAAAAACTGGCAAAAAATGGGATTTTGCACATAGTGGAAGAAAACAAATCTTACACCTCTGTCAAGCATCATAAAGTAACCCCAGGACAACCTCAAAAATGGATACGATAAAAAACTTTGTCAGTATTTTCCAGCCATATACATGGTGTACGAAATGTGAACTGTTACATTTTAGTGCTGTAGGTATAGAAACTGCAGCAAAACCCCTCAGCTAGTGAATTATGCCCCAAATGTAGCTCACATCACTGTTTGCACTCCTTTGTGTCCCATTCTAGTTTATGTGTGGAGGGGGAAGAGACCAGGCGCAGACAGAGCTGATTTTAAGTTCATTGACAACCTTCTAGAATCCAAGAGTGAGACCACTTAACCTAAGAAAATGAATTCAGGTTTTTTTCTTCAGCTGTCTCCTGCTATGATGCATAGGACTGCAGCTGGAGATGGAAGAACAAGAAAAGATAGTGGAGCTTGAGTGCAAATGCTTGTATCTTTCCTGCCTCTACTGTGCTTTGTTGTGAAGCCAGACTATTAAAAAATAAGGGGAATGGGGTAAAACAGAGTAAGCTCACTGGAGGCTATGACTACTTACCCAAGTGAAATTTAAGTATAAGACAGAACGGTGCCCATCAATTTGCACTTATTCTTGATGTTAAAGTAGTAGACTAGGAACCTGTGGGTGTATGTGGAACACACAGGATGGAGAATTTCTTTTATTCATTTAGCTCTATCTTTTTACTTTTAAGAAAGAAGACATATTAGTAAAAAACAGAGCGCAGCCATTTCATAATTTGCGCCAGAACTTCACCTGTTTTTTCTGATCAAAGGAATTTTTCTAAGGACACCGCCTCCCCAGTTTAGGGTAAAATGTTTATGCTTAAATTTTTGTGGTTAGTGTCAAATTTATTCAGAAACAAAACAGTACTTTGTTTAAATTTTGTTTTACCAAAAATTTGTGCTGAAGTACAACGTTCTTATCAATGCCAGTAGCCCACTGGCTACTGATTTAGAGCCTGTTGGTGCAAGATGCATCTTCCATGGCACATTCTTATGGAAGCTCACTAGTTCAAGATCCCTGCTACTTTGCTTTCTTTTTGGCAGCTTACTAACCAAGCTAGATTTTTGGCACAAGAAAGATCAAAAGGTATGATATTGTATTATGCTGCATCATGTTCCCTCCTATGGGCTTCCTACTGGTGGTTTTTTTAGACTGTCTGAACAACACCAGCCTGTCAGAATGGTGGACAGGCACAGGGTGTTTGTGACTGAACCAGAAATTTCCAGGAATTTTGCTTTTGTCAAGCATGAGCATCAATGAAAGGTATATGACTCACTATCTCACTGATACACTATTGCAATTTAGTTTTATAAATCATATTCTGGGAAATTTGCACAGTGCTTTGTTCAAAATACCCATACAATCAGAAGCACATGGCAGTGCCAAAATATGTCAGTATCTGATTATTTTTTTAGTTTAAATGATAGTGTGTGTAGGCAGTGTAGGTAGTGGTTTCATGTTAAAGTGGATGAAAAGCAGCCCCCATGCAATTCTGGCCGGACCAGTCTGCTTCTCTTGTCTCATCTGACCCATGCTGCCTTGATTCAGAGAGGAAAAAAACCTAAAACTAAATACTTCTCTATTGCTTTTTCTACTACATCAGATCATGTTAGGTTTACTAGTTTGCTGTAGCCAGCATAAGAACATAGTTGTAACTATGTGATTGGAGGTAAACAAATGCTAGCTGGTAGAACAGCTGAGCTAGAACATGAAAATATGGCTTATGCTTTTGACTTCTGCTACTGATTTGTTCCATAGTCTAACAATCTTGATAGGAAATGTTCTTGTGTTTTAAGTCGTGGTTGTTTGGAGTCATACTATTTCCTATGAGCAAATCATCTTCACTTGGTGGATGTTTCTTATGATGGCTATAAAAATGTAATTATTCTCAGTAGAAGTCTATGAGACATTATAGAGAGATGATTTGCTGTGAACAGAATTGAGGGCTAGAGTATAATCATTGTGTTTTGAAACCCTGACTTTATAATGTGAATATTAATCTGATCCAGCTTCTATCTCTAAATTTTGAAGATGGACTTTTGTATCTGCTTTTGAGCTTTTCTAGGCTCACATATTTATTGTATTTAACAATCCATGCTTAAATCATGTACCGTATACAGTGATACATTGCTTTGCTGTATGATCACGAAGTTTGTGTTTTGCCTCTCTAGCATTTTTATGCATTTCTGTGCTATAGAAATGATAGGGATTACTGGGTGGGGGTGGTGTTGAGAAGGACTGCTTTCTCTGCAACAGAGTCTAAAACATTATTTAAAATTTTAAAAACTCTGAAATTAAAATTCCTCCCATTCTATGTAAGAAATCTTAAAATACAAGGGAGGTGAGGAGGAGGGATGAGGGGAAGTCTGGAATAGGGAGAACCAGTACTGTGGAAAAGTATGTTGATTTTTATTTAATTAAGATCAGTTTAAGCACCTAAACAGTACAATTTATAAAAGGTATTTATACAAGTATTTATTTTTTCAGTTCTGAAAGGGCACATCTGAACCCCTAGTTCCACCTGTCTGTTCCACTTCTGTAATGAAAAGTATTTAACAGTGATTGCTTTAGACATCACTTCTTAGGCACTAAAAACAGCCTGCTCATCTAGTCATGCAATTGCCCTCTTTCTACAGGGCACTGAGCATATTTTTGGGTTTAAAAATGGGTGTGGTAACATAGCAATAGTACAGTGCAAATTATGTATCTGGTAAATCCACTGTTTCCTAAAATATGAAAATATTTGGGGGAGATCATTTTAATTTATACTCAGTGATACAAGAACAATGAAAAGGAGCATCCTACCTAGCAGTTGTGCCTGGGTGACCTGCATGCTGATAAATGTTAGATAACCAAAGTCTGAACCCTAAGACTGAACTTAGTCCTCAGTTTGTTCTAGGAAAGACAGTTTTTCTCTCTTGTTTTTGGCTCCTTGCTTTGTACTAAACTTGCTTTGAGTGGACATGACTGTACATCATAAACATGTGTACTACAGAGTTAACTTCTCTCTATACAAACTTCTTTAAAACTAAACTGAAATTATAGAACTGACTATTTTTTTTAACATTTGATAGCAGAAAAATTGCCCAGGCATTTTTCAGAGAACTTAAAGGTCTTAAGAGTCAATGACATTTTAATTTTACCACTGTAGAAAATTTTTAGTGTCATGTCAGAATTTCGGAAAATTAAAAATATTCTCTGGAAAAGAGAATGTGTTGTGGAAATCATAGGATCAGAATGGTTTGGTTTAGAAAACATCTTAAAAGCCATATATTTCCAGACCCACTGCCATTGACAGGGCACTTTCCATTAGACCACGTTACTCAGAACCCCATTCAACCTGGCCTTGAACACTTCCAGGGATGAGTCAGCTACAACTTTTCTGGGCAACCAGAAATGCCAGTGCCTTGCATCCTCCACAGTAAACAATATCTGCCAAATATCTGATCTAAATCAACCCTCTTTTGTTTTAAAGCCATTCCTTCTCATCCTGTCACATTATGCCCTTGTAAAGAGTCCCTCCCCATCTTTCTTTTAAGTCCCTTCAGGTACTGGAAGGTGCTGTAAGGTGTCTCTGGAGCCTTCTCTTCTCCAGACTGAACAACTCCAGCTGTCTGAGACTCTCCTCAAAGGAGAGGTGCTCCAGCCCTCTGATCATATTAGTGACTCTGCTCTGAAGACCAGCCGTTAGACAGTTCAGTGAGATTACAGCTGGAGAAAAAGATTTTAGGGTCTCATGTGAAAACAATGACATGCTATGGTGGGGCTGGAAGACCAGGGTATGCTAATTCAAATTTAAGTTTGAAGTGATGCAAAACTAAGCATGTCACATTTTCCAGGCAGTATTTTCTTTTCAGTATTGAGTGCAGTGTAGGTACTTCATCAGAGCACTATGAATCCTGGGATATTTCAAGGGACAAAAATGATGAAAAATCCAAGCATTGATTGAATGATGATCTTACCCAATTGCAAGAATTGTCTTCTGTATATATGTATGTATATAAGTATATGTCTGGTGCAAACCACAAATCATCTCCAGTTTGAAAGATTGTAATTTTATGTAGTATTTTTCTCAGATGCAGTAAAGTTGCTGCATTGATTGTGGTAATGTGGAGCAGTCTGAATTATTAATTTAGTTTCATTTAACAGGTAAAATAGCTTTTAATTGATTATGCTATAAATCTTGATTTATGCTTTCACAGGGCTGTTATATGTATTTGAAAGCTTTAAGTGAATATCTAATTATGATATTCATAAATCAGTATGCTCAGAACGAGTTGTCATGTCATAATGTAAAACTAAAAATGCTGAAGTGCTTAAGAGTCTCTGATTCAGGTAATAGATTTTAAGTTTCAAGAGATTCATTGTTTGCTAGGTTACTGTTGCCAATCACTTTGGAATAAGTAATTTTGTTTAAAGCTTTAATTGTCAGATAACCTTTGTCAAGTGGGTAAAACAAATTCACACTTGACTGTCTAGAACCAGAGACAGTAGCTGTCTATAAGCATAGTTTATAAAAACATTTGTTTTGCTATACTGAAAACTGAAGTTAAAACAGCTGTACTCAAACCTGGAAGAGCCTGTATTCTCCAAGGATTTTCCCTGTATTCTTTATGCCGTGTAAAAGTCATTGTAATTTTTAACTGAAATGAGTCATAGTTCTTCTAAGAATCTTGTTAACCTGTGGGTTCTTAAAAGAATTGCAGCCCTAGCACAAGGAACTATGTCAGATAGCCATATGAAAATTATTATGATGTGTCTACACATTTTATGAAATAATATTTGAGGGTGTTTTTCCATTATGAAGCAACTTTTTCCATTATAAGGTATTTTTTCCATTTTAAAGTAATCTCATTTGATACAAGAGCTAAATTATGCTATCTGTTCTATAAATGAGTGTAAAGAGAAAAATGAGACACCAGCAACTGTTTGATGTTAGTGTGTATACCTTTTAAACTTCTGCAAGATTGTCCTTTTGAAACACAGACCTAGAAAACCGTATAATTTAGATTGTCAGATTATGTGCTTTTGTTGTAAACACAGAAAGTGAAATGTTCTTTTTGTGAAAAATGAGAAAAAGGTAATATTCCTTGTCAAGGCTGATGTCTGAGGTCCTTTCTTTTCAGTGTCATTGCTACCAAGGCAGAGATGTATTGTTTACACTATTTAATTTAAGTTTTAGTTTGTACCACATTTAGGCAATCAGAAAGTCACCAGTCATTGGAAATCTACAACACCTAGGGATAAGGCAGGGATATTTTGGCATTAATATATCTGTATTAGATAAGATTCTGTGTTGATGTGTTATCTTTGCAATCTCAGGAGTATCTTAGTGACTAGCTTTGGTGTTAGGAAGAACACAGGTTGAACTTGCAAAAGCTGATACGTAGTTCAGACCTAGGGACAAGTTCATAGGCTCCTTTCCAATGTTACTTGTCATTGATTTCCTTCCTCTTAGTTTGGGGGCTTATGGTGATGGGTTTTATGAAAATCACAGAAGTAATATTTCACTGGGTTTTACTACATTATAGAATTGGTTTGGGCTTTTGATAAGATCTTTCTACATAATGTGTTAAAGTACTTAATATGAATTGGTCTCTTCTGACATTGAAAAAATAATTATGTTGAAATTCAAAGTTTACATACAGTAATATAAGAAGCAGTGTGAATGAATTGTGATTAAAGAGCTATTAAAAACTTGTGTACATCATTTAACCTAGTGTTACAATGGTTTCTTATAATTTTGTTGTACAATTATTGTCCATCATTATGGAAAAAGTGACTTACTTCTTTTGGTTTTTTTGGGTTTGGTTTGGTTGATTTGTTGTTTTGGGAAGGATTGTTTGTTTGCATTTTTATTTTTGTGGGTTTTGGGTGGGGTTTTTTTGCTTTTTTGAGGATTTTTTGGTGGGGTTTTTTTGTTTAGTTCAGTTTTGGGTTTTGGTTTTGTTTTGGTTTTTTTTTCGTTTGTTTTGGGGGGGGTTGGTTTTCAGTTTTTGGGGATTTTTGAGAGGGTTTTCTGGGTTCTTTTGTTTTGTTCTGTTTTGTTTTTAAATAACATTATTTATGTATGCCTCTTTATTCCTGACAAGATATATTCTTTGGAAGAATAATTAAACACTTAGTAATATCTGCTCAGCACCTTCAGGGCTGTGATAGGCCAACCCCAGCCAGTAGCCAAACACCCACTCACCCAGCCCCTTGCTCACTCATGTCTCTTGCAAGGGCAAGTAGGGGGCTGTTCCTGTGGGGCCAAATAGAAGGAAGGTGCGAATACTCATGGATCAAGATAGTGACAGTTTAACAGGGAAGGTAAAAGCTCTATGTGCAATCAGGGCAAAAAGAAGAGTTTATTCACTCCTTTCTATCAGCAGTTAGATGTCCGACTACTTCCTAGGAATCAGGGCTTCAGCACATGTAATGGTTGCTTGCACAGAGAAATATAACCACAAGCATTCAAGCCTTCCTCCTCATTTCCTTGAGCATTTATTGCTGAGCGTGACACTTGGTTGTATGTCTTGACTCTATCAGCTCCCAACCTCAAACTCAGTCCCATCCTGTTTGAAATAGGAAACAAAGCATTCCAAGGAATGAAGCAATAGCCAAAACAGAGGTGTGCTATCAGCTGTTGTTTTGGCCACAAATACAGAGCACAGATATATATCTATACCAGAGATCTTTATACTATGTATAAAGAAATTTTTTATTTCTGCATTTGGTAGTAGTTTTTTGACACGCCTTCCAGCTTTTTTCAGCATTTTCCCAGCAGCCTCTGCAGTTCCCAAATCTGTTTCATACAGTTTTATCTACTAAATGATCGTGGTTAAATTATTAGAGTTGACAGTGATGGACTTCAGAGCTAAGACTGCACTCAGGCTTAAGCAGGACAGAGCTCGCATCACTGAGTTTTTCTTTCAGGTTGTCTCCATCAGTTAAATGTTATTACTTTTGAAGGTTTATCTGTAGAATGAAGACTAACTTTTTTTTAGCAACAGAATGTAAGGTGCTAGAAGATTTGGATTTGTCATGCACTCTAAGAATTTGTGCTTGTTTTACCCTTCACAAAGGCTTTATGTTACATCTTCTGCCTGAAGGGTTTAGCTTGTGTCCTTTAAGATCCAAAATTAAGTGCTATGCTTGCATAGAGTGTACTGTGAAAGTCATAAAATGAAAAGTTTGTAGCTGAACAAGTTTTATTCTTTGTAAGATTGGCAGGCTTTTGAACAGTGTAAAATTGAGCTTTGTTGCTCCAAACATGCCCTGTTTTTGCCTGAAGAACTGACATAAATAATACATCTAAAAATGCTCACAGTTTGTCAGCTACAGACTTACTCTAAGGAGGCAAACAACCCAGCACAATGAAATAAATGACATTGGTTTGCTTTGTGTGCTTCACTGTATTGGATCTTTTGTCTTTGCCTGTAATGTTTCCTCATTAGAAAAACATTGTTCTACTAAACTAGGACATAGCATGCTGCCCACATTAAGGAGGTGAAAATTATTAGCTAATATCAGAAAGTTTCTAAGCTTTCTCCCTTGAGAGTCCTAGGATTACCCTGGGATTATCAGGGAGGCTCTTGGGTGAGGTCTGTCCTCTGCCTCATTCTACTAGGATTATTTTTATAGTAATTACATTTTCCCCCTCACTGTTACATACTAGATTCAAATTATGAAGTAGTGTCTTTACTTAATGACAGTATAGATAATTAAAAATGAAACAATCTTTAGCTATTATGGTAATACTAGTGGGAAGTATTAGAAATCTGTTGAACTTTTCAGAAAGGGGATAGATATTCTAGTATTGAACTATAGCACAGTACTTTGCCACAAAAATAAATTGCAGTTTATTTTACACCCTGTAGAACAATGAGTCTGAAACAACCTTTCCTGGATTTTTTTCTTGTATATATTTTGAACTGTTCTTCACATGAAAACATTGTAAGCTGTGTGTTCTAGTTTCTTTATATTTCTACAAATTTCCAAACTCTTTTATATGTTCTTGATGTCAGTCTTGCAAGTATTTTTACGATGTCACCAGTGAAATTTTTGAGATGCCTTGTATTCCGGTGATTAATTATTTGGCATGTTGGCTATCATAGTCAAATCCAAGCTGGGTCAAATATGAGGAGTATTAGGGCACTGCATTCACTTCAGTAAATCCATGTATTTTGAGAATTTTATTGTATATAGATGGCAATTTGTTGCACAAGCAGTTAAGCTTTTTAGATAAGGTTTACCAGTGCAAAGCGAAATCCAAAAGTTCAAATTAATTTTAGATGTGAGAAGATAATAATGCTTATGGTGAATTTTTTTTTTTTTGGTCTAGTTTTTGAAAAATTTTAACCCTCAAACAAGAGTTTTGCCTTCGTCTAAATCAAATAATTTTTCGTGGTAACATTGTCTTTGTTGAAAGGTAGGTAGTAACTGCTAAGATTCCATTTTCTGTTGGTGTGTTGTACAAATATTTGTAGTTTCATCCTACTTTTTTAATCCAGGCAGAGAAATGTGGAATAGTACATGTTCAGCTTGATTTTTCTGTTTCAGCATCTTTCAATTCCAAAGAAAAGCTTTACACACTCTGATGATTTTTTTTTTTTTTTTTTCTGGGGGGGTGGATTTTCAAACTCAGTTTCTGAAAGACTGTGAGATACTTCATTAGAAGAAAACTCTGCTGTATTAAACTGCAGCAAAGAAAAAATACTGACATCTTCAGAGATCATTATTCAGACCCCTCAAGGCTTTTGTGGGAAGCTCATGATAAAGGATGGCACCCTAAAATTTAAAATGGCCTCACTATCTTCATAAATAGCATCTGGGGGAAATGAAGTAGGGTGCAATATCTTGCTTATACAACAGAGAAAATTTATGCCTTGCATAAAAAAAAGTGGCAATGATTCAAGCGCCATTCAGGGAATGTAGTTTTCTCTTCATGAAATGAAGTGTTTTTAGACATATGCATGAAATTAGTAATAATTACAGAAAGATGCATGCATACAAAATTTTTCACTTGTACTATGAAATAAAACGTAAGCAATTTATTTATGCAATCATTTCTGCTCTGTTTATCAGACAGAAAATACAACAACAGATTGATTTAAGTATCTGGAAAGTGGATTTATTCAGGTATCAGAATAATGACAGCTGACCCCTTTGAATTCATCCATGTTTAGCACTTTTAGATTGTAGCATCTAACAGTTACATTTGAGGAAAATAAGCTTTTGCACAATTTGAATGACTTTGGATATGACCAAATAAAATACCAAGGAAAGAATATACTGCTTATTGCTGAGTGCTGCCAATGTAGAACCATAGCTTATAATACTATTTCTGATAAACTTTCTGACAAAGTATCATAAAAATTAAGTGTTGAGGAGATACAGATTAATCAAATTGAACATCTAGATACTATTTGATGTTAAAAAACGATACACAATATTTGGGCTGCATTTTATTACTGTAGGTCCATCTGGATTATTTTTTTCAACAGCTCAGGATCAAATTCCAGTGTAAGTTCCAAGGGTTGCATGAGAAGAAAAAAGAAAAGGGACTTTTTTTCCTATTGCTGCATGAGGGCATCTCAAACACTTTTGTATTTCGGTTGTTTATTATTTTAAATTACCATTGCAACATCTACTACAGATGGATTACAAACTACAGGTTTACTGAGGCAGATAATTATGTTATGAACATGGAGATAAAGGTCTTGTTGGTGGTTCTTAGAGTCTTAACCTTAAATAATTTTTTTACTTTCAAAAATGTCATTTACAACTTTGAGAAGATCTCCAGAAAGGCAAAACAGCTTCTGCAAGAAATCAAACACATTTTTACTTCTTGTAAGTTTGTAGTAATTGAAAATATAGTGTCTTTTTCCTGATATTTTTTACAGTAGAAACAGATAACTTGAGTATTTTGGCGGTTTTGTTTAAATTCTAAGGGAAAACTGTATATTAATTTTTCAAGTCATTCTGAACTGTGTAAGAAGTGAATTAAAATATTCAATTCTGATGAAGCTAGAAGTATTCCATATTCATCTTAGTAGGTATAAAAAATTAGGCAACAATGATGCACTCTGATTACCTTTGCCTAAGTTTCTCACATACGTTTTTTGAAACCCTTTGCTTGTCTTTATTTTCCTTCAGAGCAATTGAATGCTATACTCTAAACACTCTTTAGTGATGAAGTTTATTTAAGTAATCGATATTTGAATTGATTTCAAAAAACTTAGCCAGCATGCTTTAAATAGGTGGCCTGATTATTCTAAGGAAGATGATCACCCAGTTGCTCCAGCCAGATAAGGAAACTTTTAAAAACTGGGACAGTCCTTTAATTGTCTAAATATAGCTTTAGGTTCCTAATTTTAGGGTAACTTACTTTAAAGCAATTCATCTCACTAGGTGAATCTTATGTTTAATGTCACAAACTATATCTCAGTTGTGGAAACAGAGGATACTTGTAGATTCATAACTCTTGATTTTAGGGTGAATAGTGAGCTTAATCTAAGGTACACAGTGGTCACCCACCACAGAAAGAAGAATGTCACATTCCACAGATGACCAAAAGAAGTGTCAGAGTTGATTGTACCATAATGCACATCCTGGTGAATAAAGATAAAGCAGAGTTAGTTTATCTGGGTTAAACACCTCATTTGTATGAATCCTAACTAAATTTTCTTCTATCTGATGACTAAAAGGCAAGAATTTTGTGACTTCTATCCCAGCCTGTGTTGGAAACATGTTACTATTGTATTGATAAAATTTGAGTGATCATGTAACCACCACAGCTGATGACTGAAAGGATGGTCATGGCTACATAATAATACTGAGCAATTTGTTTAAAAACCATTTGAAGACATTTTTGAAAAAACCTGTTCTGAGAGTTCTATTCAGTAAGCTCATTTTTTTGTCCCAAATGGTAAGAAGTCTTCTGTAACTGTATCTAAAAACTCTGTGTAACTCTCATTATGTTGATCTTTTGCTAATTGCTAGCAGAAAAATCTTTGTAGTTACTGTAGACTTTTTGAGCAGAGAGAACTTTACCTTGGAGCAGGCAAATGCCAGGAGCAGTGAGACTGGTAGGAAATTAAAAATCTGTACATTTATCTTACTATTTTGGAAAGCAGTGTTTCACAAACGGAGTGACATCAAGTTATAAACAATTTATAAATGCTGTTCAGAACAGGAGCAAACCTCCACATCTGACCAACAGTCTTTCATGCTACCTACTCCACTTTCTGCTGTATAGTGCTGGGGAAGACACCTTGGTAAATTATTTGAGTCAGTATTCTTCAGTAAGTGTCTGTTGTATGCTATTACCTCAGATTGTGTCATGTATCACTGTAATTTCCCTTAAATTCATACTGAATGACAAGAAGCATTTCAGATGCATTCTTTCCTGTATTATACTTAAGCAAAGCTGCTAAAATGTAGCAGCACTGTTCAAGATATTCTTTTACAGACATTTTGTTACGAGCATTTTCCCTAAAAGTAATACTGTATACTTTCACATAAATCCTAGAAAAATAATGAAAAAATAAGCATTTATCTGTTATTTCAGTGTTGCAAATATTTTTGCTAAAATTTTTTAAAAAAGCTGGTTTTGCGGGTATAAAATTGATATTAAAGCCAAAATATTTGAGTCTTCTTTTCACTGTGTATGTAAATTGACAGGACTGTATCTTTTTACCAGGAACCAGAACAACAAGTTTGTTCTAGAGAGGAGTTGCACTTTCACTGTCTAGAGAGGGGGGACTTAAGGTATAGGTAAGAACTGTTTTGCTCTAACTAGCAAAAAAAACCAATTAGTTTACTTCTTTAGGACTCTAATTTGGCTTTCCAGTTCCAATATGAGGAGAAAGTTTAGCACTCGTGATCGTGCCAGTTTTGTATTGTTTCAGCTTCCAAAATGCAAAGGAGATATGTAATACTGAAAGGGGAAGAATAATCTCATTTTCTTCCCTACAACTTCTGTAAAAAAAGAAAGGAAGTTGTTAAAAAACACGTTCTCTCTGCATAGAATTCACACCAGAAGGATCCTTTTATCTATCATTGAGGCATCATATCAAGGCTCTGTGAGAAGTTTCTGCAGGGCTCTAGGAATGCATTTTCCTTCTCTTTGTTTGAAGTAATGGTTACAATAAAGATGAATAATTGTTAATATTTGCTTTATTCTTAAATCTAGTGACACAAATATCTGTGTCTGGATGTTTATTTTTGGTGGAAAGCTTCATCTATCACTTAACTATAATGCTGGCATTGTCTTCTTATATGCCTGTATAAACTATGTATGTATTTTATGAAATGCAAAATAAAAGCAAAGATAAACTTGTAGCATGGCACTAATTACTTATGTACCAGTTAAAGGTGGTTATAAATACTAAAGTGTTTAGATGATTGCAGTGCAAGAACTTTAAGTAATATTTATTCCAGTTGCCTGTTCCTCAATTCTTCTTTATAATTGAATCATTTTAATAATAATAATAATACTAATACTATTACCAATAAATAATAATAAGGAATAAAACCTTATTATAAGTCTATAAAGCAGTTGCAGAGATCTTCAAGATATTTTCATAAAAGCTGTTCATGTTCATTCATTTACAGATGTTCCTTAACTATGATTTTTCTAAGAGAAATTTCCAAAAGGATAATAATACATAGAGCTGCCAGTTTAGAAGTGTATTTCCAAAGCCTAAAGGCTTGTACTCCATAGAAGAAACTGCAAAGATTAACCAAATTACATTAAAAAAAAAAAGGCTTAAATAATTTCAAATCTATCATAATAAGGAACTGAAGTATATTATATAAGACGCTTGGAAAGAAAGGGGATAAGTGCATAATACACATAGGATAAGAAACATTCAGATTTGTGTGGCGTGTTGCAACTTGATTAAAACAATATAAATCAGCAATAAATAAAAATAGTCATTCTTTTTTCTGAGAGTATGGACAGGAATAAAAAGAAAATATACTAGATCATTTTCTTCCCCTTTGTTTGTTTTTTTCTAAGTTTTTTTCCCACTTCTTCAACAAAATAAGCCTTTATCTCCTGAAAAAGTAAAAACATTTAATTGAGACATATTGGTTAACTTGCTGTCTCAGGCATTTTATATTTTTTTTCTTTCTTAAGGTACTCTAGTATATATGTCCTATCAGTAATTGCCTTAGGAGCCTTGGTTTGTAATACACTTGATCACACAAGATCATAGCATGCTTCGTGTTGGAAGGAAATCTACTTCCAACCCTTTTCCATGGACAGGGATGCCACTTACTTGCCTGGGTCACTCAGAACTCCATCCAACCTGTATTTGTCCTTGATAAACAACTCCAATGCCTAAGGCAACTTCTAAATGAGTCTGAATAAAAAAACAACCAAGCAACCGAAAGTGCCCAAACCACCTTTCCCCCCTCATAAAAAAAACCTACAACAACAAAAATACAACCAAAATAACCCAACACCCAAATAAACAAATATCACTGTTCGTTTCTTAGCTCTAGAAAAAAATTCCTCTAGAAAAATAATGAAAAAAATGTCCTTCAGTTGTTTCCCCTAGAGCAATTTATCAATTCCAAGTGCAGCAGAGAGGGTCTAAAAAAGCCAGCACTGCCCAAGAAGACTGTCCTGGGGACATTAGGAGGAGCATTCCCAGCAGGTCATGGAAGGTGATCCTGCCCTTGTATTCAGCCCTGGTGAGGCATCACCTGGACTGCTGTGTCCAGTTCTTTGCTACTCAGGACAGAAGAGCTGCTGGGGTGAGTCCACTAGAGGGTTACAAAGACAATTAAAGAGCTGGAGCATCTCTCTTACTAAGAAAGGCTGGGGAGCCGGACCTATTCAGCCTCAAAGAGATGACTGAGAGGGATCCTTATCAATGTCTGACAGGAGGGTGTCAATAGGATTGATCCAAGCCAAGCTCTTCTCAGAGATTCTGAGTAATGGGACAAGAAGCAATGGGCAGGAACTGATGCCCAGGAAGTTCCACCTGAACATGAGGAAGAACTTCATCACTGTGCCGGGGAGCAAGCATTGGAACAGGTTGTCTGTCTGGAGAGGTTGTGAATCTCTCTCACTGGAGATACTCAAGAGCTGTCTGGACACAATCCTGCACCATGTGCTCTGGTATGACACTGCTAGAGTAGGGAGGTTGATTGAAATGAACCACTGTGGTCCTTCCCAGCCTGACTCATCCTGTGCTTCTGTGATTCTGAGCAGAGGACATGGTAATAGGTGGCTCCACAGACCTCTGCTCTGAAGCTTTTGGCTTGCCTTTGAGTTTTTCAGGAATGTTGTATGGGGACAAACTTAGAGTGCAGGGAGTTTAGACTCAATTATTGATTTGTTAAGATGCTTAAGCCATGGACATTAATCTTTCTACCCTATGATGAATTTTGTGTTTCAAGCTTTTGCCAAACACCTGAAAATATGTCCTTTTGTATTCATTAAATCAGTCAGCTGTAATAAAGTGTTCAAAGGCATATAAACCCTGGCATACCTTATGGCCTGATTTGGAAGAAATTCTGCTAGTATAGCTAGCAACATTTTTGGTAGGGTTTTTCTGCATTTTAATATTGGATTCGGGGTTTTTTCTGAGTTTACTTTTGAAATGCCATTAAAAGTCACTAATTTACTCTATAGAAATAAGGCTAGATAAATTCTGTTTGAAGCAACAGAACACTTAAGGATTTTCTCATAACTGTGACAGTCACTTCAGCTGCTATAGCCAATATACCTGTCAATTTTAAGAAATTTTCAGGAAACAATGCACCTCATGTAATAACCCTTGTGCCAGATTTGTTTGCAATTGACTAATAGGTTCAAAAGCTGTTGTAGGACAATGTAAATCTACTGATACTTTTGTCCAGCAACAACCAAGAAGCATTTATTTCTTTTTGTTCTGTTTTTGTATAAAACAGTATCAATATTAATTATTTCTTACTTTTTCAGACCTGAGGTGTATGATTGTGATTCTGCATCATAATTGAAGACTTAAAGTCTGGTTTAGAGCTGCAAATCCTTCAAGAGGCAGGTTTTTTTGCAAGATAATCATGTGAAATATGGAACTGATTTTTCCTGAGTCATCATTCCTTTCAGCTGTGGACATTTTTGAGCTTACAAAGTATTCTGAATAGGTCAGTTTAAAATGAAGGGGTTAGCAACTTGGTTTTTTTAATAATGTGTGTTTTTTGTCAAATGTCATATGTGCCTTATTTGGCTTTATCAGTGTTCTGATTGTACTTCCAGGCTTTACTCTGAACTTCCTTTTACTGATAGCATTCATACAAAATCTTATCTTGAAAGATATCTTAGCTTATCTTATATGTAGTGGTATTCAACCACTAGGTCTAGGTATTTCACGTGATTGCAGGTAAATCATACATTAGATATCGTATTATTCAGTGGTGCATGTGTTCTTTCTGAACGTGAAACTGAATCAAATACTTTCTTGTAGCCCAGTAGCAGTGACTTCTCACAAGCTCCGATATCCATATTTTCTATCTTCATGCCCCTTCTCAGCCACTGCTGTATTAGACTCCTTGTTACTTAACATGCTTTATAGGCTTCTCAAGCAGAAGTTAATTCACTGTTCCTCTCTTTCCTTTTGTAAATATCCTTCAGATGTCCAACCAGTGAAATATTAGGGGTTACTGTCAAAGCTCTATTAGCAGTTCCCAATATATGTGGGAAGATGAAAGGCTCTTACCTTTCCTTCATTTCTTAGGAGTAATGGTTTTGCTTTCAAGCTTTTCTGCTATTATTTAACAATCTTTCACTGTCCTTGATGTTTACATGTCCTTTCTCAATTTTGTTCCTACCACAATCCTGAAAGAAAAACAATCTGGTCTATGCTTGAAGAGTTTTCGTACACTAAAGCCCTGTCTCTAGTAATATATATAGGCACCACTTAATTGCAAACCAAGAAAATAAGTACTGTTTAAATTATTGTGCATTAGCTTCTTGCACAAGGAAGTTGCTCTGGTTTTGGCTTTGCAGTACTGAATAATGCCATGTGCCAATATAGGTCTTTTGAAAAGGGGCACAAAGCTGTAGAAAAGACGTCTCTACCACTAAGAAAATTTCTCCTACTAGATCTTGTTTGCACATTAGAATAATTTTCATCTGTCTAATTGCAATTTGTTCTGAGATACCTCCGTCTGTGAATCTTACCATGCTTACAAACCTGTCTCAGACCCAACCATTACCCCTGAGTCCTCATCAGTTTTGCCTCTAGCTCTCTTAGTTACTTAATTGCAGTCAGCTCCTCTGGACACATGGTATATTTTCTTTCCAAACAATGCTCATCAAAACCAGTTAGGAAAAGCTTTCTGTTCCCTTAGATTTTAATTAGGATTTTAACACTACATAGGATCATGAAGTCATTTAGGTTGGAAAAGACCTTTAAGATCATCAAGTGTGAACACTAACCCAGCACTGCCAAGCCCACATGGCAGGGTTAGAGGAAATGTTACTTTCACGTTGTATTAGTGTTTCCTGATTTCTGCTGAAGGCACCAGTCATGTAATTACCTGAAATTACTTTCCTCACTTTCTCTACTAAATTGTTTCTACTTTTTTCCAAATAAATGGTATTATGAAGCTTCATTCTAAAACTGCTTAGCTGTAATCAATTCTGTTACCCTTTGCCATTTTGTTCTGGCGTGGGTTTTCTCTGCTGGGTGTAGAGACAGTCTGAGTTAAACAGTTTTACTGATAGTTGTAATACTCCAGTATTTAATGTTGTTTTAAGAGCCTTTCCTATGGCATGGATCTGGAAGTGATGGTCCCAAGCTCTTCCTGTCTGTCACTAGCTTCTGTGGATGTTAGTCCAGCCAGACCTATGCTTCCTACTATTGAGTACAGCCTAGTTGCCTCTATAGTAAATTTCTGTACACAGCAGTTTTCTGCAGCCCTGTCAAGTGAAGAAAATCAAACTAGAGTAGTAAGTTCTAAGGTAAGAGAACACACAGTTACTGACGTTCATGGTTGTACAAGAGCTTGCATTTGGACACAGTGATAACCCAGAATTTCTCTATGCAATCTTGGCACAGCAGCTCAGAATTTACAAGCCCTCTTATCACATATTATCCTGGAAAGTGCAATGCAAAGGCTAAGGCAGAATGACAGGACAAGTGTTTGTCCAGAACTGATGCATCCTGGCTAAATATTTCTGTTCTATATTTTTAATGCAATCCACAGTACCCATACTGTTCAGAACTTATTCACTGTTTGCAGAGTTCGGTATCTCCAATAGAGATACTCTTTGGGAGTAATGACAGACACAGTGATTCAAACCAGTATAAGCCATAAATGTAATCTTCTCGGAAACATCTAGAGATTCCCATATCTACAGTAACCACAATATTAGCGATTGTCATTAACTTTTGGTACCAGTGTCAGGTAGTAGTGGTCTGTCATGGCCTATGAGTGTCAGAGGTCTCCTCTGTAATACAGAGTGTGGTGGATTGACCCTGGATGGATACCAGGCACCCACCAAAGCTTCTCTATCGCTTCCCACTGCAGCTGTAAAGAGGAGGCAAGGACTGGGAGTTTAGAGTAAGGGGCATGAGGGAAGAGTTTTGACACTCTGAAGTGTCTTGATATGCTCCTATCTTGTTTTTTTTCGTGGTGGATCTCTTGGTTATTGGACTATATTGGGTTCTGTGAGCAGTGAAAGAGAAAACCAAAAACAGAAACAAACAAGATGGATAGAAGAGGTAGAGCATAGTAAGTTTCTCCTGAGTGTCTCCCATAAAGATGAAAAAATTGGTTTCTTCTTTAAGCTAATATCCTCATTCCAATTGGAATAGCGGCAGAATAGAATTCCAATCAGCAGTAGCCAGGAGGGGTCATGGCTAAGACCTAGGAGGATTGTTCTATTCCACCTCATATTATTGCTGGGGTCACGGGAAGGGAGTATATTCCAAAGAGAAGGGTTTGCTTCCAGTTGAGTAAGCGAGGTGCAGGTTCTGAGCCAGAGGGAGCAGTTGGATAACATCGGTTCCAAGCTGGAGGGGCCAGTCAGGTGGCACTGGTTCTGAGCCAGAGGGAGTAGTGGGATATTTATCTCTTGTCAGGGTCTGCCTCTATCTCTTGCCACAGGGAGCAGTAACAGGGTTTTTTTCTTATACTCTCTGCCTTTAGTATTGTTGCTGTTACTGTTAATTTTCTCATCTCATTGCCATTCCCAGTAAATTGTTCTTATCTCAACCCCTGATCTTTACCTTTCATGCCTCCAATACTCCTCCAGCCTTCCGAAGAGGGGAGGGGGAGCAAGTGAGTGGCACATGGTTTGGAGATTCTCACTGGGAGCACTAAATTGAGGAGTACCATTCCTAAATCATGGCATCCAAAAACCCAGAGTGCCATTAATACCAGATATTCAGTTTACTTGTGAGAGTTCAGTCATTTTACAAGAGCAAAGCAGGAGCATGTCAATACACACAAGTTGTTACATTCATATGGGATGAGCACCATTTGGGAAGTCCAGCTATGTCTTCCTGCAAATAAAGCAGTGCAAAGAAATTCGAAGCACATGTGCTGACAAAAGCAAGCAGTTACCAAAGATAGTAGGGGTTCCTAGACTTTCTGCCCTAAGGTTTATATTGTGCTTTGTAGTAATAAATACAACTTTGTAGTAACAAAGTTGCAGCTCATTCTTGCTGGAACATGCCCTTCACAAATTACTTTTCAAAGGCAGAACAATCCACAGTTTATTTTTAGAGATTTTTATTTTGCATTGACTTTCTTGGCAAAGTAAAGGTATTTTTACACCTGAAGGATGGGATACCATCCAGAGGAGCGTGAACAAGCTCAAAAAGTGGGCATACAGAAATCTCATGAGTGTTTAATAAGACCAAGTGAAATGTACTAGACCTGACTGGAGCAAGTGCTGTATGAGGGTTGAGGCATGAAGGGATCAAGAGAGCCCTGTCCAGAGGGGCTTGGGGGTGCTGGTGGGTGAGAGGCTGGACATGACCCAGCCATGGGCACTCCCAGCCCAGAGAGCCAAACGTGTCCTGGGCTGCATCCAGAGCAGCGTGGGCAGCAGGGCCAGGGAGGGGATTCTGCCCCTCTGCTCTGCTCTGCTGAGACCCCACCTGCAGAGCTGCATCAGCTCTGGGGTCCCAGCACAGAAAGGACATGGACCTGCTGGAGCAGGTTGATATGAGGGCTAGAAATATAATCAGAGGGATGGAGTACCTGTCTTATGAGGAAAGACTGAGTATATGGTTTGTTCAAAGTGTGCTTGGTTTGTTGTGTATTTTGTTGGAAAAGGGAAGGCTTAAAGGTGACGTAATTGTTGCCTTTCAGTTCCTGAAGGGAGCCTACAAGAAAGATGGGGAGACTATTTACAAGGGCATGTAGTGATAGAACAGGGGGGAATGACTTCAGACTGCAATAGGGTATGTTTAGATCTGATATTAGGTAAAAATTCTTTACTGTGAGGGTGGTGAGGCACTGGAACAGGTTACCCAGAGAAGTTGTGCATGCAGCACTATCAGAAATGTTCAAGGCCAGGCTGGATGGAGCTCTGATCAGCCTGGTCTTGTGAAAGGTGTCCTGCACATGGCAGGAGGGTAGGAACTAGTTGATCTTTAAGGTCCCATTCAAGCCACACCATTCTATGTTTCTGTGATTTTTGCAATGAAGATAAATATAGATTGTTAAAATTCATTTTAAAAGAAGAAAACTGATCATAATACAGTTTTAGACAGCCTTTTTGGTTTTATTACTTCCTTCTTTTACTGTCTTGTGATTTTTTGTCTTTTCCACTGAAGACTTTTTCTGACATTCCTGTTTTATGTTTTATCATCTTGTTAAAAGTAACTGGTATTAAATTTAAGAATATCACCTGTGTGTACTATCTTCTTAAGCATTACTGAAAATGACCTTCCAGACAATTGGTTTATCAAAAATAGTTATGAGCTGAATGTGAAAATATGTTCTCTTTTTCTTCTTGCAGCCTGAAAATGATAACCTGCATACAGATGATGAGCATGAACTCAGACAAGATAAAGAAAGCTATCTCTGTGCTGTGTGTCTGGATGTTTATTTCAATCCTTACATGTGCTATCCATGCCACCATATCTTTTGTGAACCTTGCTTAAGGATGCTTGCCAAAGACAATCCAGCCAGCACTCCATGTCCACTATGTCGTACTACAATTGCCACAGTCTTTTTCCAGACAGGTATAAAAATGAAAGTTTATACCCATAGTAAAAAAAAGTACCCATGTTTGCACTTTTCCTTCCTATATGCGTTCAGAGCAAGTTTTGGTAATGTTAATCCACTGTGAGATTTTTCTTTCCATTTAATTCCTCCTAAGAACATTCCATGCAGGTTCTCTTCAATGTCAAGAAGCTATTCAGGACATGTGCTTATAAACTTTATTTTAGAAGTGAGATTCTGGTAGTTTTCTTTTCTGGTAGAATTCTGGTAGATTTCTTTTGTTTCTTCTTCCTGAATAATAACAAGCTTTAAACATAATAAACATTTTTCAAACTATTCCACTGGAAAAGTGTTTTTAAAATTGCTCATTTAATGGCACATTAAAAAAGTGCTCTTTTCATTTATGACGTTAAATTTGGACACAAGTGAAAATAAAGGCTGGCAGAACCCTTGATAGTCTTCTCAAATTCTCCCATCCTAGCCTCTTATACCCTCATCTCCTGTGTTCCTTACTCTTAACAGGAGGAAAATATGGTGGCTAGGGGGTGTTTGGTGTCATGTTGGGTATAGAAATAGAGGAGGGTTAAGTAGTCCTGCAGATAGAATATCTGGAACAGCATGAGTCATTCTTTCATGTCCAAAACTTTTATGGTAGATTCAAGTACCATTGATAAAATTGCACTATGGTATCAGGAGTTAGGTTATTTGCAGCACTTAAAACTGTGTATAGACAGATCACAAAGTAATGGAAATGATTCAGCCACGCAGGAGTGTTTGTTTCATTTTAGATGCTACTGAGATCTTGCAGAGATCCTCTTTAAGCTGTTGTGAATGCTGTGATGATGAGAGGTTAGGGATGCAGACTGAAGTATGATTTCACACTGATCAGCAGAGCTGCCCACCTTCTGTTTCTGGTTGTGCACAGACTCTGCCTTTGTACAGGCATAACTTTGTATGATTTGATGGCAGGTCAGTTTGAGGAACTGACTGGAATAAATAACTCATTTGGGTGGGAAGGAGGCATTCTTCAGATGAACCTGTTGCCCCAAGATGATTCACTGAGCAGCTGCTGATGGCCGGGGATAGAGACTGGCTATCCCTGCACTGACTGTAGTGCAGCAGAGAAAATGGATGGAAAGCTGCAGCCTGAGCACTCTCAACCCCCTGCCTATCTGGTGTATAGAGATTTCAAGCTGTTCTCACTTCATTTCCCTAATGTTTGATGCTCCCTTCAATTTGATGTACAGATGAAGTGTGTTTCACTGATAGAGAATTAGGTTTTTCTACAGCTATTTAAATTTTAAAAAAGCAATTTAGCAGATTTGCTGCAGAAAATTACTACCGGGAGAGCACAAAAGGAGAATAAATGTGCTTTCTAAAATGTATTTGTAAAACTTTTCAACATGTTACAGTTATCTAAATGAAATATTACCAGGATTATTTGTAGCCTTTAAGTACTTAACGTACAATGTGAAAAAATGCCAGGTGGGAGGGAATGAAGAAGAAGGAGCCAGATTTTTCTGAGTGCCAGCACAAGAGGCATTTGGCACAAAATGAAATACATGAGATCTCATCTGAACACAAGAAAGCACTTTTTTTCATGTGAGGGTATCAAACAGGCTGGTCGGAGAGGCTGTGGAATACCCATCAAACCCACCTGGACATGGTTCTGGGTACCTGTGTAGCTGACCCTGCTTGAGCAGGTTGGACTAGCTGTTCTCAAGACATTCCATTCAGCCTTACCCACCCTGCTAAAATATTAAATAGGTATGTAGCTTTTTTGAGGGCAAATATTTATGTGGCTAAGGAGGAAATATGGTGTCAGAGATATGTAAGTAGAGTCTACTATAAATAGTGGACCATAAGAGTATATAATATGTTTTGTATTAACAACTTCAAATGAGAGAAATCTGCAGCTATTTGTATATTGCTATTCAGTATACAGAAATATGTGCTTGACTTAGCTATCTATTTAAAAATAGGGATGCTCATTTAGCTTTGTTTTGTTATATATATTAAAAAAATTGTTTTGAAATTTTCCAGTGCATAGCATACTGAACAATTTTTAAATTAACTAAGGGGTATTGATGATGATATTGTATCCTTAGAGAAATTAGTAAAATCAATACATTAAGAAGATGGATGGTACCAGAGCAATGCAAAGCATAGTCTTGTTGTTTTTTTTTTCACTCAGAAGAGTTATTAATCCTTCTAAAAGTTATGCTGGTCACTGCTGCTATAGGTTTGTGCAGGCAGCAAAGCAAAGTTGCTTATAATCTTTACATACTTCTCTAATACTGCAGCTGGGATGTCTTATTTCCCTCACTAATTTATTTTGGATGCTTTCTGCAGCTTTCCATTTGCATATGTGCATATTAAGGATATATTCAGGAGTTCACTTTTTAGCTTGTACAGTTTTCCAGACTGAACATAACTGCAACAGAAGGATGCATGTAATGTGTAAAAAAAAAATAAATATTATCCATCAGTAATGGAGAAGAACAGTATTTGAGAGCTACAAAGCCGTATTTGACTCGCAAAGGTAATTCCTCTGGCCAGTTGCCTTGATCAACTGAGCTTTGTTTACAGGATCCCTTAAGCATGAGTTCCAGTCCATACAGGTTGCTCTGATGGTGTTTACTATGCATTCCCATCTTTCTTAAAGGCTTTCTTAGAAGCCCTTCTCCCATCGGGATAAACTCACATCGGATCAGATGATAGCGTGCCCAGGATACAGCTAAGAAAACAGCTCTGGAGCTGATTCCACCGAGCAATTTTCTAAGTTACCAAGTATCTTTTACATGTTTTGCTTACCAGGGAAGAGCAATCTTCTACACTTCCATTCATACAAAGTTTCATTTATGTTTTTTGCAAGAAGCGCCAGATCTGACTCTCAGGTGCAATAAATCCACCACTTTGGAAAAATGCAGATTGAGGGTAGCAGTTGTGCAAAGGAGGTCCAGGCATGGACATGGCAGGGAAATAGGGTCATATAAGTACAGGACAGGTGACCTGGCCAGCCTGAGGGGATCTTTCATTGAAAGCCTAGCCAAGCAGCCTTCTACAAGCCAGTAAGGCTTGTCACAATTGCCTTTTGTGAAAAACAGGAATATGATGCCTCACCAGAGGTTTCAGTATTTAAATTTGAATAAAATTGAAAGAACTGTCTGTCTGTCTGTCTGTAGCAGAAATTAAAATGTTCTCTGTCTATGCTATGAGAGGCAAGCAGAGTCTCATCAGAAGCCTGGATCTGAATAGTACTTAATCCAAATATGTTCAGTAGCATATATAGCTTTTTCATAAAAATTTAAAAACACCGGTGAAAAATGTTTGTTCATTTTACATTTAGAAGAGAAAAAGGCCTTTTCACCTCCAGCAACAGCAGTATGTGTGTGCAGTAGCTCTATTTCCAAATAATGAGAGAGAAAATCTGAAAATTCTGTGCTCTTCATGTGTTGTGTAGCCTCATTCCACCTGCATTGTGACATGGTGAAGTAAAGGATAATTTTTAAAATCAGACTAGCATGGATTTTTTACTTCAAATCTGCTAATATCATCATCTTACACAGAAAAACTACTGGAAGCAAAAGAATTTTTCTTCTTTTTTTTGCAGAGAAAAATATTTCATCATTTCATAAAATATTTATTATTATAAAAGTATGTTCCATTACATAAAGTAATAAGCCTTCTCAAAAAAAAACAGTGCATGTCTTTTCTTACTTTGAAGGTACAAGAAGAATTATGGTAACAGCTACTATTAATATTTACCTGAGCCATCTTGGTTTGGAGACACAACTTGTGAGAGGTTTGATGGGCAGGGGGTTGGAGATTTTCCTGTTAAGTACTAGGTTAGCAGCCCTGTTTGCTATCAGCAGATCAATTCTATGGTAGGAAAATACTGTTGTTTTTTAATTGTTTTCGATTGCATTGCTATGGATAGATTAGTTTGGCAGTCTTTGAGTTGCAATCATGCAGGTATTTCACCAAATTACACCCTGAGAAGATGTTTTCTTGAGGTTAGTACATAATGCCAACTCCTCCAATGTGTCATGAAACATCCTACAAATGTTTTCTTAGTTCCTGTTAATCCAAAGTATTTTTAAAAATCTCAAAAATATTTCAGGCTCTTCCCCTTCCTTTGCATTACTGTTACTGAGTGGTGATATTAAACAAAAAGCAATATGAACTGAGAATTAATATCACAGTCATTTTTATGGATATAATTTTTCTTCATAGAGGTCATAGTTTTGTAAGTTAAATAGCTTGATTTCTTAAATACATAATTTTGTCAGAACTTGACATTATCTTTTCTAATATTTTTTTTCCAAAGAAACAGAATGTTTAAAACTTGCTCTTACTATATATGGAAATGCTTGGGTAAATGTGATTTTTTAAAAAAATTAGGTGTTATAATCAGAAGAAGGATTACACAGTAGGTATGGCATTTTTATTTTGTTTAAATTTATGCAAATTATCACTTTGTTTAGAGCATTGATGTATGTATTCTTTCCCCTTAATTATTGTAGATCTGAATAACTCTACCAGATCCTTTTTCCCTATGGAATATTTGAATCTAAAGGAAAATTTTCAAAAATCCAATTCTGCTAAATGGCCTCTACCAAGCTGCAAGAAAGCATTCAGAGTTCTTGAAGGTAAGATTTTTTATTTTTGTCTAAATATCATTCAATCTCAAGTGTAATATTTGAAAATAAGACTGTAATTAATGCATGCCATTGGCAAACAGACGGATGATTCTTAAAGTAGAGAGGAGTTTAATTCTCGTGGGTGATTCATACACAATGCTCTGAATCTAAAGATAAACTGTGAACTGTAAAAAGACAATTGTGTGTGTACATTTTCATTTATTTTTGAATCTTTAATTCTGTGCACATTATCAGGATAATTTTATGAAGCTTCCTCCTTAGAAGAGTTTGTCTCTACATAGTGGAATAAAGAAAATTACTCTAGGAAAAAAGTTACTAGTTCTGAGTGTGGTCAATAAAGACCGCTCAAAAAAAAAAAAAAAAAAAAGCCAGAATCAGTCTATTATGAGAGAAGTCAAACAAAAAGTTTTTGAATAACGTAGATTATTCCATACATAATGCTTACAAAATAAAGTAATGGGTATGAGTGTTTTAGTTTCATTTTCTCTTTATTATATGAGGAAAGAAAGTCGTCTTGTTGCTACTTTAACACTTAAACATTTTCATGATTAAGTGATTATTGACTGAACAACATTTAAGTTAGACCTCCGAAATGCAGGATTCACTGTTTACCTATATTTCCCTGTTTTCAGTCAAATGGCCTTTCTTCACCAGGCCTCCTGTATATTTACTTATATAGTTACTAGCATACATTTTTCATAGTGCTGAGTCTTGTGTGCAGATATACTTTTCCTGTTTGTAACAACAGATTGCTTCTAAAAGTACGTGGAAAAAAATAAAACAGAACTTCCATTTTATATTCCTTGTATAAGTCTACCCAGGCCTTTGTAAAGGTGAAATTTTGATAAATTCTGGTACTCCAGTTATAAAATCATGTCATGTAAGGCCACAATTTGATACTAAAAATATCAAGAAATGTTCCTGGCTATCAAAAATAGCAGACTTGAGAAGTCTGAGGATTGGTAAATTATCTTTGATGTTACTCAGAGAACAAACTGTTGGCAGGATGAACTAAGATGACTATTTATTTTCTCCAATAGGAATTACTGTGATATGATTGTTAATGCTGAGTTTATTGGTTTATTTTAATATATATTATGTATATGACATAGTTCCTTTATGTTTTGTAGTGTTATATGAATTATGCTTTATATAAATATATTTCACAATGCTAAGTATTGTACAAAGCATAAATGATTAGAAGTAAAAGAAAGATCTGGAGAGGTCATACAGCTTCAGTATTGCTCTGCCTGAAAATTTGCCATATTGTTCAGCAGAGGTAATTTTGAATGCTGGAATTATGTGTCTCCAAAGGGTAGCCTAAAAGTCCCACACTAAATGGGACCATGGTTAGATCTAGTTAATATGACACACAAACCAGAAAGCTGTCTGAAACTTTGTCTTTGAATTCCTAAATAAAACGGTTGGTGCCATGTTTCTCTTCTGACTTTATTTCAGTAAAAACTACTGCATGTTTGTGTGCTTTCAAAATGCAAATATATAGTATTTTCTTCCTGGACTATTTGTTTGGGCTTATATCTAAATTGTGTTTGGCAACACCTAAAGTTCCATATTTGGTTTTCATAATTGCATGTGTTCTCTGGCTCAGGAGGCTTCTAGGAGCTTAACAAGCATAAAATACTGAAAATAATGGCAGCAAAAGTCTTCTGACACCATATTAGATTCCATTGCAAATGCAAACTGTGGTGCCACTGAGATCTGAAGGGATAAAGAGGGTACTTAAATTAATTCTCTTTTTACTAAGAACCTAATAGCCTAATAAGATGTTAGAATTTCAGAAGACAAATATAAAGAATGGGAAAAGAAATAGGATGGGTACATGAGTAGAGTGACTGGAGTGAAGAGGGATATGATTACAGTGCTTAGAAAGCAATGAAATCTTGTAAATTTGAATGTGAAAATAACGACTTCTATATAAGAGTGCACTGTCAAATACTGCAATACATTGTCAAAGAAGAAACTGTCGAAGAAGAAATGTACCCATGTTAGAAATACATGTGCTCTTTTACCTTCATATCCAGCAGGTCCAATGTTCACTGAGAATCTAGAAGTCCTTTTCATATGATTCCAGCTTTCATTGTGACAAAACCCCTTTCACAACATCATTTTACTATCACAGATACAAAAATAGTAAAACCCCTTTCACAACATCATTTTACTATCACAGATACAAAAATAGTATACCTTAACCAGTAAATCACTCATTAGAGATGCTAGATAAAATCAGACCTCAGAACTAGACTGGGATATGAGGAGAGAAAGATGACAGTTAGGAAGTCTAGATTATTTACAAGATTTATCAGGTTAACTAATTTGGACTTTCTGAACATTGCAGGGCTGATAGATAATATCAAGCACTTCCTCTTTTTCCTTATTTTTTTCCTGAACTGATTCACTAAGCTAAATATATTTGGTAATCTACATGTGGGTCTTCTTTCATATGAGATTTTCTACAAGGAATGTAGAATTATCTTTAATAATACAACCAACCATAGCTTTTCAGTTCTTACACAAAAAGAAACCTCAGCACTGCAGCACTATCAGGCTTTAAGCTGATGAAAATTGCTCCAGATTAGTTTCCCCTTGTATTGCCCTGTATTTTTTTTTTTTCCAATGAGATAATCAATAGAATTCCCATTTGTTTCATAAACATTACTTATGGTATTGCTCTCTATATGGTGTGCTGTGTTTGGTCACGGATAAGTTAATCATAAAATGGAAACACTATTCAAGAAGGAAAGCAATTCTTCTTTTCCCATTCAGATTTTTAATACATAGAAAAGTTAACAAGCTGATTTTAAGTATTTCTCTAAAATACCTTCTGTTTCATATGAAACAAACAAAGATATTATATTAGTTATCCTTTTGAGTACTGGCAACTTTAAAAAAATGTTATTCCACAATAGAAATAGCATTTCAATTAATGGCTTCCTCAAGTAGATTTTAAAACAGATAAACAGTGTCATTTGAACAGGAGAGTTAAATAGTAAATACACTCAATTGGATCCTATTATCATATATTCATAGTTGAATAACTTAAGTATGGCCTTTGTATGCCATTAAAGTGGAATTGCATTCTGTGCACTGTACAATGACAGGAAGTTCACCAACTAAGGGTAAGTCTCCAAAAGTGATTTTGTATACAAATACGGGCTAAAATAAATGATTAGGATAATTTAAATTGCAAATATGATACTTAATTTGACAATGATTTTGATGTAATCAAGTGCGGAAATTAAATATTTAAATATATTTAAATTAATATTTAATATTAAATTAAATTAATATGAATTAATATGAATTAATATTTAAATATTTAGACATTTAGTATACTAAGGGTCTAAATGTGTTATTTCAAAAGCTTTTGCATAAGTGTGAGATAGAAATATATTGAAGAGATAGAGGATAAAGTAGTCGGGATAATAATGGTAGCATTGTAGATGGATGCTGACTGCCCACTATAGAGTAAGGTTGTAGAGATGGCTCAAGAAAAGTAGAGGTAGGTTGTCAGAACAGGAGAAGGGGATTATGAAACCTCTGAATTACAGCTGTTGGTGACTATTTGAAATTGCAATTATTACTAGGCTAATATGAGTCCCTTCTAACTGTTACTGTTGCTGATGTTTTTGTTTAAAATATGGCAATTAAATTGAAAGTCTAGTTAAAAATAGTGTTTATTTCTGTCTTTTCAAATGCTTAATCTACAAAACATTCCCCAGTGTTGCATACTATGAAATCTGTGGAGATTCTTTCCTGATCTCATCTCTTTAGATACTTAATGAAAAGATTGACTTCCGCATCAGTCAAGGATTGTACAATAGAATGTGTTCCGAGCCTACTAAAACCAGGCGGAAATTATCACCACCTCAGTAGGTCACATCTGCCATGTCCTTTTATGTAATCACTCTAGAGAAAATGGTGAACAATTTCCTTTAGAGAAAGCTCCTAATAATACCTGTTGGTACATTTCTTTGTATCTGTCTTTAAAATTGGGGTACAATAATAAAATTTACTTTCTTGATTCAAGATTCTTGTTATTGTGATTTCAGTTTGATAGGCAACAAAGGCAGGATTTTAAAAACAGAAAAATTATAGGTTTTAAGTTCATAGTTTCTTGTTTGAAAGAATAAAAAAAAGTGATACTGGTTTTCAAGTTCAAGTACTGTGATCTTTTGAGAGGAAAAGATAGGTATTACTGAAAATAGAAGGTGCAGCATTTAATTTTAGCTATAAAGAGTAATGCTGGCAGAAGTCTCCCAGAATAATCCTTATTTTGGATTATTTTTCTCAAGTTCTACTTTTCCATCCCATCAGGATCACCCAGAGCAGGTGACACAGGAACTCATCCAGGTGAGTTTTGAATGTCTCTGGAAAGGGAGACTCTACTACCTCCCTGGGCAGCCTGTTCCAGTGCTCTGCCACCCTCAACACAAAGTTCTTCCTCATGTTGAGGTGGAACTTCTTGTGTTTTAGTTTATGACCATTGCTCCTTTCAGTGGTCCTCCATTTCTCTGGACACCACTGAACAGTCTGGCATCATCCTCTTGGCACCCACCTTTGGGATATTTATATGTGTTATTGAGTTTCTCTCTCAGTCTTCTCCTCTCCAGACTAAACAGGCCCAACTCCCTCAGCCTCTCCTCATAAGATTCTTCAGTAGAGCTTGTGAAATCACAAGAAGTTGATTTGCACACATCTATTCCTCACAAAACGCATTTGCAATCTGCAGTCTTCACATAAAGTGAATTTTCTGCCTAAAAAAGACACGCACCACTGCAAAGTGTTGTCTCAGAGTATCTGTTAGGCTTATAGTACACTAATACAGAAAAGACACAATCCAAGTCTGCTGGTTGAGTGTCTTAGGTCAGCTCCACTGATGGCACTGATGGCAACTTTCCAGAGTTCCCCTTGGGTCCCATGGAGCACCCGTGCTTTAGCTAGCCTTTAGGCCTCTCCTTCTGCACTTTGCCAAGTAGAAGTCAATCTGAAAGGAAAATAAAATGGAAGGGGAAGTTCAAAATTAAAAGGGCATTGCCACAGAGATGTCTTAAGTTTCAGCTTCAGATATGCCACTTCCTTCCCTGTTATTTTGTCCACAGTGTTAGTACAAAACATTGTGTATCAATAGCCTTGTTTATCTTTTAAGCTGTTTTGCAGAGGCTGTTCTTTAGGGACTCCTTCAGAGCTACATTCTAATTGAAAAGGGTGTTCTGCAGCCTTTTTCCTGTCCTAAAGACTGCCTCCAGCACTAGCCTATGTAGGAGAGTAGTTTACTGCACAGAAACTATGTTTATTGATTTGTCTCTATTGGTTCATCAATGTACTGAAGGGAATAAAATTCTAACTAATTTGTATGTGTCATCAGGATTGCTTGTTTCCATTTAACCATGGTATTTTAAGACTGGTGTACCAGGAATATTGATAGTTGTAATTATACAACTATCAAAACCAAGGATTGTGGTAAAAAGGCCATGGCAAAAAAAGCGTACAGTAGCCTTTCCCCATTTGACATGTCCCTGAATGGATGTTAGATTGGCATGTTTAGTTCTGCAACTAAGTGTTCATACTGGTCAGTGAGACAAACTAGGAACATCTTGGCTCTCTTATGAAGCCTTGGTCCCACAGCTGTACCAGAGACACCCAAATGAACTTGTAGAGGAGTTAGAGGTATCATAGTTTTGACTCTGCAGCTTACAATTCCTAAAAGCTTTTAAGGTGTTCCTTTTCTGAAAATGCTTAATAAAATATAGCTGTGTTCAGGATAAGAGGGAAAGGCCTTTGAAGCATTAATAGCTAGTTAAAAGATACCAAACAGAATAGAAATATATGATTAATTTTCTCACTGAAGAGATATCATATGGGTCCTGTATGACAGTTTTTATTATCGGGCATATTTTTTACAAGATACAAAGATGTAACATTTGCTTATGGTACCAAAATATTTGGGATAATAAAGTTTAAAACCAAGTGTAAGCAGTGGCAGGAGACTGTCTTGGTACCTAGTGTTCTTCAGCAATGTTTACGTTGTTTTCCTTTCATCGCAAAATAAGGTAGTTATCGGGAAGGGTACAGACAAGATAAAAGAGAAAGTCAGTTTTAAATTGTTTCCTGATGAGGAATATGTAAATAGACTAGAATGCTTCACACAAAGAAAGAGATTAGTAAAAGAGGGGGGATGATTGCGGCAATTAAGATCATGAAAGGCGTGACAGAAGTGTATCTGCTGCTGTTATTCACTGCCTCATTATAAAAGAACTAAGACTCCGTAAAAGAACTAAAAGACATTAAATAAAATTATCGTTACCCCAAAGCATGGGCTCAAATAATGACATATTCTTGTTCCTGTAAAACTCAAAGATACCACATTTGTCAGCAGAGATCCTGGAAATGCAAGTCCCTGGGATTGAGAGGGAAAATTATTGAATATGCTTGCCTTGTTCTTATATTTTTTCAGTCCCAACCAATTCCTCATAGCTTGACTGTCAGAGGAAGAATGATAGAGTAAGAAGAACTTTAAAGTACTTAGTATTCCTGTTTTATAAGATGTTCTGCAGTTTGATAAAATAGTGTCTTCCGTTACAATTTTATTTAAGCCATTATAAAAGGGTTTTATTTATTTATTAAGAGCATGTAAGTATTTACTGTTTGCTCTCTAGAGACAATTGAAAACACTACATAATCTTAGTTTAACCATGTTAAACTTTGAATTACTAGTTTTTGAAGTGGTAGTCTTTCATTACAGAATTTTTTCGGAGCATAAAGTATTTCTTGGTTTTAATATTTATGTTTTGTGTAAAATTCTTCTATGATTCGTTCAGGTTTGGATTGGTCTCTGTGAACAAGTCAAAGCACAGATGCCTTTTTTCTTCACCAATGACAGGAATTAGCAAGTGTTTTTTATGTGTTTTAGTGGAAGTGGAGAATAATCCATGCCAACTATGTCAAGAAGAACAGGGAATATGGAAAAAATTGTTATATTTTATTCTTAATTAGCTGTTAGCTATAGCTGTTAACTATTAGCGTTTAGTAAATTTTATGTTGTGCATCCTTGCCCAGCACTGAACTGCAGTGTCTAGGAGAGCAGTTTGTAGCCACTAAAGAGTTTCAGCTCTGCTGGTGTAAATACATCTTAACTAAAAAGTTAAGTTTGCCTGGTGTTCAGTCCATTGATTTGATACCTTGCAGAAACCCTGTTTGCTATAAAATAATAATTTTTGATTGATAATAGATGGTAGATATATCAGTTGACATCATCACTGTCAATGAGTTGATTGAGAAGAGAGCAGGACAACCACGTACAGTGTTCTTCCTGCCTAACATGCCTGTGATTACTATTTCATATATCTGTACCAGTGACAGATAGCTCTGTGCCCATTCCAAATTTGGACATAAACACAAGTTCACTTTGGTCCTGGAGCATTTATTAGACAGAAACCTGACACGGTTTTTTGGAAGAATATGATGATTGCACAGTATTGGTGATGGAGAGAGATGGGGATAACTGAATGATGATCAGAGTCCAATTTTACTGTGGGATACATAAGCTTATATACCGTTCTAGGAAGGCTAGTAAATTTTTTATTACAGTGATTGGGCTAAATATCATACAAACATAAAGACAAACTTGCACATCTTACAACATTTCTACTTCATTCAATCTTCTTGCAATCTTCAAAGCTCTGTTTGTTCCTGCCAAGGCATCTTGTCTATCAGATCTCTTATGCTAATGAAGTCCGAGGTACTTTCTGACTTTACCATAGCACAACATAATTTTAAAAAGTTAGGCACCATTTTTTAGGCAATACAGAGTTGCAGAGACACTTTAAAGTGAAAATAAAAGCTGACATTTTAATTTGATGAAGGACAAAAGAGGAACCATGAAAGCACTCAAGGTGGTGTCTGAGAATAATAAGCAGGAAAAGGTGATCATATTTTAATTAGTTCAGAGATAGACCAGGCACACCTTCTCAAAGAAGGCAGAGATGTGCAAACAGCAGAGTAAATTCAGGAGCTTTGGTGAATATACTCACTGAGTAGATAAAGTTGAATGTTTGAAATGGCATCAGAAAAAATCAGAGATAAAAACCATTACACATCTAATCAAGGATTAAAGGAGGGAATTTTTAACAGTTCATAAGCATTTTCTTTGTATTTCAAATAGCTTCCTCTTAACTTTTAATAACCCTGCTTTGTGAAAATTTATTTTTAATTTTCTGTTGAACATCTATGAGGGCTTTTTAGACAGCTCTTTCCATGAAACCTTGGCTAAGTTCCTAAAAACTGGTTAAGTACTGTCAGTATCAGAAAACTTTCAGTTCAGAAAACTGTGCCAGCTTTCTAAAGATAATTGTACTTCTTGTACTTCGGATTTTCCGTTATCTGGAGGAATATTTCTTTTGTTTTCTCAGATGGGAAATAGGAATTTTGGGCATTGACATTAGCTAAAAGCTGAACATGCCCTATTTTAAAGACAGTGGCATGGCTCCAAGATAGGTCACTCACCGGTTTTTCTGGATAAATTAAGGGAGTCATGTTGCCAGATTTGCAGATAAACTAAATGTTTTTTGTAAATGAGCAGAACCTTGTCGTACAGAGGGGTATGGTGAGGCATGCCTATTATGTGTATTCCCTTTGACCTTTGCTGTCATACTTTCTCCATCTTAAGAGAAGTAGGGCCAATTCATTAATTTATTTTTAAGAAAGTATTTCAATTACTATTATCTACTGTTAGCAGTAATATTGGCTTAAAACATTAAAGTCTTAAGCACTGAAAGTGTTGTAACAAAAGTTACAAAACTCAGCAGAGTTTTTATTAAATCATCATTAATATTTAATATTATGTTTCAACAAAATACAGCAATCATGAGGGTCATAAAATAAGAATCTAGAGACAATTAAGCAGCAAGCCAAGTAGCATTCACAGAAAAGACAAGAAACAATATGACTTTTTTTTTTAATGCTATTTTATACTTATTCAGTCATCTCTTATTATATAATAAGTCTAGCTATAAATATCAATAGTGTTTGCCTCTCCATATATTGTGCGGTGGCAGTCTGTACAAACACAGCCTAAAGGGATGTAAGTACTTAGGGAGGGAAGAACAAAGCTAGAGGGAATGAACTAAAGGGAAAACTAAAGAATTAACAAGAGGGAGCCAATGACATTACAGCAATATGACACAAACAGGTGAAGGCTTTTGTGATGATAACTTAGCAAGAGTTGCTGGCAGCTGAAATACCGTATTTGGTCATCTGGGAAGATGACAAATACAGCATGATGTCCAGAAATGTTCAGTGATAAAATGCAGGAACAGCAGGGGAGGGATGAATGTTGATGAAGAGTAAGAGATTAGGTGAAGAGAAAGTAAAAGAGAAACAGGAAGTAGATTAAGAAAAAAACATGATTTAGAATATTCTGAATTCTTTTTCAAATTATTTTTTCTTATGTTAAATACCTCAAGTTGCTGTTTGGATTCCCTGATTTTCATTGTCTGCATTGTCATGGCGAAGAGAGAAGTTGTCCACAAGTTAAATTCACTGTTAAGATACAATTAAGGTACAATTTATTTACAAGGAAATGTGAACAAAAGATTACAACTCCCTGTCTTAAAGGCAAATGTATGAAAATTACTGTAACTGTGATTCAATGTCATCAATATACATGTACAAATCCTACCTTTACAATTAAAGAAAGACATTTTATGGTCTAGAATGTATGCAACCTATGCATTTAGATCTCTATGACATGCATGAGAACATGCAGCTTCATTCCTTGATACCAATCCTCAGCTGTTACATAATATCCTGACTGATACTTTTTGTGTTATGGTTTAGGGGAAGAAAGAAAAAGCAAATGAGTAATTCACTTAGTTACTTAAAAAAAATTAAAAATCATCTGCTTGCTGACTATCTTCCGAAATTCCTTCAAGTCTTCCAAAGTCAAGTGACTTTTACACTGTGACAGGTGGATTAATTACTCCCATTCTAGTATGCATCCTAGCAGTTAAGCTAGACAAGTGGCTTCTATTTGTGAGTATTGATAATTATAGAATAATCACAGATTATTATATTTTCTGTGATAATAATCATAGACTGAGCTTGTTTTCTAAGCTCATTATGCCCTCCCATAGTACTCTGGTTTTCTGATTCCTTTATTTTCAGGAAAATAGGCAGCCCGAGACAGAAATTTTGAGCTGTTCTACTTTTTCTTTGAAATTGTGAGAGGGACTGGACATCATAGTAGTTATTGAATAATTCTCATAAAACTGGTAAATATATTTCTTACTTAAAAAATGAATGAGATTCTTAGTTATGTAAAATAGCCAATGTAAAATGTGTATACATGCATTTAATGTGGCTTTATGGATTTTTACACTGATTTTTAATCTTCTTCATTTTCTTTTCCAACAATCTGTTTATTTGTTACGATATACAAGCTAACTTGTATAGTTCATATAGGGTTCATATTTTAATTGGTAAAAGCTGAATTGTTTAGCTATAAAATAGCAACAGGCAACTGCCCTCAGACTTTTTATTTCTTTATTTGCTTAGTATTCTGAACATCATTGTTAAGTGGTAAAGAGGTCCTCTATTTTTTCTTAGTATTCAAACTAATAGTAGGAATATGCAAAAAACTTCACTTATAAATAATTCTCACTGAAATCTGACAAGCTGTATTTGAATGGAAAAAGATCTTATATTTATTTCCAATCAAGAGTAAAACTATCAAATCTCTGTCAAATGAAAATAATTGTAATTGGAATGGAATGCAATTTACAGTATTTCACAGAGGAAAAACTTCAAATGACAAGTTGCTTCCACTTTGTCCTAAAGGTCTGAGACATATTAATTTAAGGGATTCACCATAAATGATCCAAAGAAATGCTAAATTCAAGTATGGCTTTTATATATTGATTTGTAGTTAATAACCTTAAATTCTGGCTTTATTTTGTATACATATCTCTGTTGAAAAACTCTGATATTAGCTACCAAAAAAAAATTTGTACTTATAATTTTGAAAATAATATGGGAAGTTAGAGCAGTATGAAATAAATATTTTTAAGAGCTGTCATTGCTACAGGAACTTTTATTAATTGTTTTGGTTGGGTTTTTTCTATCCTTTCTATTTTGTATATTTCTGGTTCATTTTGGCATATTCTCTTCCCAGATCCATCTAAGATTCATAAAGTTTTAAAAGAGGGGAGGCTATTCTTAGATATAAGTGCCAATAGTTTTGCTCATACCAGACAGCAAATGGCATTGTTTGCCAGGTGTTTGATTCTGTAGGACTGAGGATTTTACAAGCTTTCTGTTTTGACACATGAAATGTACGTCAGTGACATTCCCATGTTTAGGGATTTCTGCATAGTTTTGTTTGTAGCATTGTTCTTCTTTTCATGTTCAATGCCTTACGAAAGTCACAAATCTATCTCTAACAGTGGTTCCCAACTCTGCCTTATAGAAAGGAGTGTCCCTTATGGAATCGAGTCTTGTGTCCCATATGAAAGGTTTCAGGACATGGCTTTTTCAGATTTTCATAGTAACTGATTGCTTATCTAGACTTTTTTAGACAGGGTTCTTTGACACCTTTAAAAAGCAGTTACTGTGTGTTCCTCACTAAATTGCCTGCATGCAACTGATTTGTTCAGGTGCAGAGGGCACCTGTATCATATGCACAGTGAGTTCAATAAATCACATTTTAAGCATGCACAAATTACTGCTTAAACACAATTCACCTCTCTGAGACTTTCATAGCATTCAACACTTAAACCAAAAGCCCAGCAAAAGTCTATAACTAGTAAGACAGACAACAGTAAATGTAAAAATTGTTTCAGGAAAGGAAAGTACATTTTTACACCTTAATTACATTTTGTATACAGGTTTTCTAAAGCCCAACAGCTATGAGAAAATAGGACTTGGATTTTGGGGATGGAAAAGAAAATGAGAGATGTTTAGGCTATCATGTAAGTTTAGTCATGGTTATAAGGTGCTGGCAGCCAGTGAGAGCCCACAGGTGAAATTAGAAGGGCAAGAGCAGAGAAATATGTAAAGAGAGCAGAGAGAAAGTGAACAGAAGGTAAGAGCAGGATAGTGAGGGAGGTTGAAAATACTATTTTGCTGTGGAAAAGGTCTTGGAAGGTGATAGTAGAAGTTTTAACATAGGAAAGCTGAAGGTTCTGGTGTGCATCCTGGAGAAAGAAGAGTTTGTAATTTGGTATGTCTCTCTAGAACAAAAACTTCTGCGACAACAGGTGTGTGAAGCTGAAATACTGAGGCAAGAGGTGAAGGTTCAGGCTTTTCATGCAGGGGAAGTGGACCCCTGGACTTGAGAAGGATGGTGGTTGCACTGAATGGCTTTGGTTTGGGGAAGGAACTGGATATTTTGGGAACTTGAGTTTCAGTGGAGAGCTTTAGGCTGAGTTAGAGCTTGGGGCACGAGATGAGAAGTTAATGGGACATGCCTGCAGTCATTCACACAGGATAACTGCTATTCTCTCGTAAACCTCTCTGGCAATATATTATCTTTCTTTGAAATACAAATCTCACAGCTCATCTTAACTAGAAAATCTTGCAATTTAGCTATTACGTTTTCATAACCAGAATATAGTGTCTCTTGATGTGCGTATGTGAGAAAGCTGGCATTTATGCAAGAAGTTTGGGATGATACCTCATTTGTGAAAGCGTGAAAGCAACATAAAAACACCTGTATACTTGAAAAATTATAGAATACTTGGAAATTTTGTTCTTTTCCTCCATGCTGTCATCAAGTTTGCAGGTGTCAACAAATTGGTAGACTCAGTGGGGCTGCTATTCAGAGAGAACAAGAAGCTGGAAAAATGCAGGTGCTTCATCAGACAAAGACCCTCTTGCCAGGCACCTAAAAAGAAAAAAAGACCCAACTAGAAGATGGAAAATACAGTGTAACAGAGCACGTAGCAAGCTAAATTGAGACCACCTTGGAATGCCACGGTGGTCTGTGTAGTTCAGAACATTCATATGTGATTTGGGAAAGTGATACATATACAGCTGGTGAAATTTATAGTGATATTAAATTATTCACTTCATTGGAGATAGTAAATATGAACTTGAAGCTAACAGTTCTCTTGATCAGTGTCCTGGAGGAGGCAACGGAATACATTTTCATCAGGCTTGCAGAGAACAGGAAAGTTAAGGATAGATTGATAGACTCAGCACAGGGCTACAATTCAGATACCTAGACAAGCTGTAGAAATGTTCTGGAAGGACTCTGAAATTCAACAATGACAAATGCTAAGACCTGCACCTGGGAAGAAAGAGCCCTGGCAATGAGACAGGTTGGGCACTGAAAGCGTGGGGACAGATCTCTGGAAAGAGCCTGGGCATCCTGATGGAGAGCAAGCTGTACATGAGCTGGAAGTGTGTCCTGGCAGCAAAGAAGGGCAGCAGCATCCTGGGCTTTGTGAAGAGGAATATGATATATGAAAAACTGTAGATGAAGCTTTTATCCCCTACTGCTCAACACACCACATCTAAATCCTGCAGTTTTGCCTTCCTCCCCTGTACAGGGAAGATGGCAATAGACTGGAACAGGCTTAGCAGAGCAACCCAGGTTTAGCCGGGATGCTCAGAGGCCTGGAGAACATGACCCAGAAGGAGAGGCTGAGGGAACTAGCTTCATCAGTCTGGGGAAGGGTAGGTTTTGGGGAGGATCTCCGGTCAACCTTGTCTTACCTTTAAGGAGACCACCAAGAGGACAGACCAACTGTTTGCAGTGGTGCATGGCAAGAGGATGAATATTAAGAGATATGGAAAGTCCAGTTTGCAAGTAAGAAAAAACACTTTTCATTATGAGGACAGTCAGGTGATGGATCAGGTGCCCATAGAGGCATTATGCACCTCTGTAATGCACAGTATTCACTGTGCTGTGCTATGAATTAGCTATTACCATTTGAAAAAAAGACATGTAGATAATACTGGGATTAATCTTCTGAAAACATTTCATGCACAGCTACAGTAAAAAGGTAAGCAGGAATTATTAAAATCATAACAAAATGGAAACTATTATGTCATTGCCTAGGTTTTTGGTGATTCCACAACTCAAATTTTACATATGAGATCACATCATCTCAGAGAAGGATAAAGCAGGGTGAAGCATAATGTGGAAAGGATAGTCTGAAGTATAGAAGCGTTTTCCATACAAAGGAAATTCAAAAGTTCTTTTGTTTAGAAAGCATATTAGAAAAGACAGATACAAGAGGTCTGTAAAATTATGAATGGCATAAAGATGTTTTAGGAAAGATTATCCATTGTCTCTCAGAGGCATTCTTGCATTAGCAATTATGTCAGCCTAATAGAGCACAATTAGGCTGTGAGGTCAGATGTCTATATTTGCATGTGAGGCAACTTGCAACCCCAAGGGCTAGATACCCATTAGTGGTTGAAGCATTTTACTGGAACACTTCTTAGCTCTTAGAGCTCATCTTCTGTTTCTAGCTTTACCTGAAAGGAAAACAATTTATTTACTCCAATACTCCAAGGGACACAAAGTGCAGTAAATGAAGTCAATGTGAGATCTGCTCCAAAATCATGCAGAGACACATGTAATGCTGGTTTAACACATTTTTCTGAAAACAGCTTCCAAAAATCTAGCGCACTGAGCTGCCAGGTGCTGCAAGGGTACATATGGGAAGGTCTCAGTCTGTACTTGCATTTTTTCTCACAGTCTTTCAATAGCTCTATCTTATCTGCTGCAGAAAGAAGAGGCTGTGCCAAAATGATGTACCTTGGTATATCTGATAACCTCAGAACACTTGTTCATATGTAATTTAATTTTACATGAGCACTTACAATATAAATGGCTATTGTAGCTTGCATATTATTCATTTGAGAACATTTCTAGAGTAAAATTTTCTGATACCTCCTATTTTCAAGTGTAAAAGAAAAGTAGGTCAATTTATAAAATTAGGAGAATATTTTAATTTTTTGTAGTTTCATTATGTGTTTTGCTAGTACTTCAACAGAAGGTTGCAAAGTACAACAGATGTGCCTACTGATGCTGTAGTGAAAATCCTTTTTGGTTTGCATGCTTTGGTGCATATAAAAGTGTGATTTGCACACAACATTGTTTTTGTTATCTAGTAACAGGTTCCCACTAACAGTCTGCCAGACTCTGCTGGCACTGTGCATGCATATTCATGTGATTTGAGTAGAAGTTCTTGTTCAGAGTATAGCAACGCAGGCATGTGCAAGAAAATTAAATAAAATACATTTTTTCAAAAATATATGTCTGTGAATAAATTATTTGAGGACTGTATTATTTGAGGATTAAAATCATATATGATAGGATTTTTTCTCAAGAAGTAGAAAATACATTAGAAGGCATTTGATGCTCCCTTAGGTCTTCTGTTTCATAATTTGAACCCTTACTCCATGTTGCTGTTCGGTTTTTGAGGAACTCTACAGCTCTCAGCTTTTATCTGCAGATGGCTAAGAAACATGGTTTATTTCCACTCTAGCTGGAGATAGAGACATATGAAGGCATTTTTCTTGTCAGAATTTATTAAAGAGCACAGAAATAATAAAAATTGCTCATTACATGGAAACAGAGCAAAAATCCAGGGTACAGCTGTCCTTTATCAGGCTGGGACAGATTGTCTGCACAGCTCCCAGGCTCTTTTTTGTGCCACAGCATACTGTCTGACACAGCTGCACAGACTCATCTCTAACCTCATGTCTTGACATAGGGAAGAACTGTGCTTCTGCAGTAGTTCTCTTGCTACATGGAGAAGTCTGGGGAACAATGAAGAGGACAGACATTTTGGCAGGACCCTGCACTCAGGCCATCTTGGAGTCACAGGATTTTTACTTCCACTTGACTTGTTTGCATCTGCCTATGTATTTTTAAGGTGTTATCAGCATACAAACAGTGATTTAAAAATTGAATTTTAACCTGGTCTGCATTATATTAAACATAATAAACATCATATTGAAGTAAGCACAATTTATTTAGAAGACAGTTTTGAAAAAGAATCTCAGATTCTAGAAATAGGAATTCAAATGTGTTTTCGTTGTTGAACTATGTATGTGCAAATCTGGATATATTTTGATTACTGAAGAATTCAGATGAGTAGACTTAGGGAACTCTGCTTAATTACTGAAGAGATTGATTATAGTATATGGAGCCTTTCACTTCTAGATCACTGAGTCAAACTCAGTAAAAGAAGGCATCAAATGAGAGATGGTCATAGATCTGGATAACATAAGCAGATAGCATTACTTTATAATGGTAGAGAATTCAAAATACAAACAAACGTTATATTCTAGACACGCAACACAGTGTTACTTTTTAAATCTTAGAAAATCAATTCCACAGATAGCTTCTTGTCCAACAAAGTGATGAAACTTAGCAGTGAGGTGTGAGATTTCCTGCTTCTATTTGTCTTTTTGATAACTGGAGGAAGGAGTGTTAATTTTTTTTTGCTAGTCAATCTGGTTCCTTTTAAAAAGATTTTTATCTCCTAGTCTGTTTTTCAGCAGGTTTTCGAAGGCGCTCAAATACTGTAACAAGGAGGCATTTCCCACATGCTGCTCACAGGATGGACTATATGGACTTCGAGGATGATAGCCGTGGATGGCGTTTTGATATGGATATGGTGATCATTTACATTTATTCAGTCAACTGGATAATAGGATTTATTGTTTTCTGTTTCCTTTGTTATTTCTTTTTCCCTCTATAGGCTGTAGAAATAACAGTTAAGGAAGATGACAGTCATGTGAACCAAAAAATTGTGAATAGAAAAATACTGAAAAAGATAAAATGTTTGATACTGCATTTTTATAATTCAGAATTAGAATAGACTGCATCAAGCATGCTGTGAAGCTGTTTGATACTTCTGCTATATGTGACAAAGTACTTGAGTTTTGTTACAAATGTAATGTGAAATCCATATCATACTTCATTCAGTGGGAGTTTTGCCTTCAGGGGATTTTGGTGGAAAAATAATTTACCCCTAATTTATAAAATGATTACTCTGTAGAAGTACTCCCAGTTTTTAGGGGAGGTCTGTGTACTACAAATGACTACTGTCATCTATAGAGTCATTTAGGGGTTTGACTGTGTTAACACACTTCCCTCACTCATTGGTGCTTCAATTCCTAATACATAAAAGCAATAAAGATTCTTCCCATTTTTACTCAGACCTTTTGGCAGCAGGAGCAGTGCTGTACCATGCATTATATAGACATCCATCAGAGCTGTTTCAGTGGTGTGATCAAAATCCTGGGAAATTTTGACAATTGATAGATCTGTTAGAATTCTGCTGTGGATATTTTGAGCCTGTTAACCAAGAAGAAAAATTATAGTGCAATGTGTTGCCAGTTCATCTTTTCAGCTAATAGCAATTAGAAGGAATCAACTAACAACCACAAGTTCTGCACACCAAGAGTACCATTTTTGTGCAGATTCCCAGTGTAGTACTGTACCTTTTTTACCCATTCAAATGAGTGTATTCATGTCCAGCAAGACAGCTAATGGAGGGGAAGCAGCCTGCCAGCTATGACCCAAATAAATACTGGAGACAGAAGCATTCTGCTGTGTAAGAAATCAGTATAATTTGTAAATTGCTGTAATAGTTGAGGATACTTTTAAATGTGGGCTCTCCAGGACTTTATGTCTCACGGGAGAGTACATAGGAGGGCACAGTATTTATTTGCATCTTTCTTGTGAAACTATTCTAAAGCACTTTATAGTTATTTTATATATAAATTGATGAGTTAATGTACCAAACTGCAGCCAGTTCAACAATCATTTGATACTTGCTGCATTGCACAGTATTTTCAAGTGAAAGTGAAAGAGCATCTATTAAATTATAGTAAAAGATACTAGAAATGAATGTGGGAATCAGGTGCTAAAGAATGGCACAAAGTAGTTTAGGGCTTTACTTTTCAGGAAGGTACAAGGAAGTGTTTATTTCTAGTGGCATGACTTTTCAAAGTACACTGTACTTTCATCTAGAAAAGCATGTGAGTGTAGGTATATTGTCCCTTTAGTATCAGAATTTGTGTGGGAGATCTGTGGTTTTTCAGTAGGTGGTGTACTCCCCTGTACTGGTGTACTCTGTTCTAACAGAGAACAAGGAGAAATGTGTTGTGGAAGGTGCCATCTGCCAAATGTGATGGAATGAAATCAGAGTTTTATTAAGCATGAGCTTGTATTCCTTTACTGGAGCAGCTCCAGCATGGGCAGCCTCTTACAGGCTATAAAGGGATCAGGACCAGAAACTTTCACGTAATCTGAAAACCGGCAGTAAATCAACTATAATATTTAGTTTTCTTACAGGCTGTACAGAACGATCTTTTCAAGAACATATGAATAGAATTAAAACTTACAAGCATAACTATACTGATTAGACTAAATGATCTTTGTCATCTTTTTTAATATATGCAAATTTAAAGAGATGTAAGAACTGAAATTCACCATCACCACATAGTCATGATTTTGACAAAAATGCTTTTTTGTAATAATAATCCGCTTAGTTACTTCATCTCTGCCTCAAAGTGACTGGCTGTTATTAGTGGCGTTAAACATAATGTTTTAAAAGCTTTAAGGCTGTAATAAAACATTTGGTGGAAGTCTTTTATAAGCTAGGGGGTGTAAGTCATAGGCTCCTGTTTGGCTACATGCATATGTGTGGGTGTGTATGCTAAAATATTATCCGTAACTTTAAACAGTTCTCTCATACGTGCCAGGATTGGCATTCTAACTGCAATTTTTTTTGCCTCTCTAAACTTAGGAAATTACTGCTCATATGTCAGAAAAGGGAGGCATCAACTCACCTGTTAAGACAAAATAGCTTCTACCTTTTGATCTCAAAAAACCTGAAATAAAAACGTTGTGAAAAATTACTAGAAGTGACATAGTCTAAAATTTCAGTAAAAGGTTATTTAAATTTTTTTAACCAGGATGTCTGATTAAGCAATATCCTTCAGTAAATATTCAAAAATATATTGAGACATAAGAAATGTAATATAGATGGTAACTGGTTATATAAAAAAAAGTTACATCATTTTTAATAGCATGTTACCACAGTTTTATTTGAAAAAGGGCCACAAAGAAGAGTAAAAATCCAATCTAATATTGACCTCTTTTGTATGTTTTTGACAAGAATTGATGACTGAGAGTGGCTACATTTTTCTGAAGTTAGTAGGTCTCACAGTTTTGCAGGACATTTCTAATTGTTTAACTCTACCTTTCTTCAAGGCCTAAACAATAAACTGTTCCTTGAGCAATATTGTTTTCCTTTATATGGGCTGTTACTAATTCCTGAGAAAAAATATTTTTAAATTATTAAAAATGTTCATAATGAAGACTACTCCAACTCTGAGAGATCCTCCATAGGAAAACACCTAAAAGGTGTAGAGTGGAGATGCACATTTTTCGTCGTATACTGGATTTTTTTGAGATACATACTTCCGTAAAAATGCAGTAACAATTGAAAGGCTCAAATTTGGTTTTCCTTGAAGTCTACTGTAAAATGTTGTTAATATCTCTTGCAGAAAGAGCAGGTTCTTTGTAGGTATTTTCTGGTTAAATTGATCCTGATCAGCAAGCTTGTATTTCTTAACTACCATAGTATTAAAATATCTATAATAAAATTTGGTTTGTTTTTAATATTTTGCAGTCATTTCACTAGATTTTGCTTGGTGGAATTAATTTTTTTCATTCATTGTCTTTTTTGATATATCTCTTTCATTTCTTCTTGGGGTGCAGCAAAAGTTTGCTGAATTTTTCACTACTGGGATTAACTCTTTTTATATTACCAGCCTTTTATTTTTTTCAGTTCTTTACAGGTAACTTTTGTCAGAAATCATCTGGGGACATGGTCTGGGTCGTAACACATTCTGATAATGAAGAATTCTCAGTACTGGTGCTGTTAGTCAAGACCATTTATTTGTTGAAGACAGCAGAAATCCAGGACAACAATTAGGTTTCACTTCTACAGGCAAAGGAACTTCATGCCTACACAGAAGTGTGTGAGTTTTATTGTCTAGCAGTGGATATGTTTCTAGGTACCCTACCTGCCAATGGTTCAGTCATCTTGCTTCTCTCATAGGATAGTTCTAAAAAAAAAATCCCAAACAATATTGCTGCTCAAGGAGCAGCTGCTGTGAAGCACAATGGAGTCTTTCATGGCATGCGCCTGCCTACAGAAGCTCAGATCCAAGTCAAGCTTTTCCCAGTATTCTGTGTACATACCTCATGTTTTCATCACATGTCAACAACAGCCTCAGTTACTGAGATGGAAAATAGGGAAGAACCAGAGTTTAGGTGTGTTTTGTCATTTTTAGAGAAAATTATTGCTGATAGCATGAAAGTCTGGGAGTAAGATTAGCTACTGTAGCTATCAGCTCACAACTGCCTTCATGGTGTGTAGTGTTGCTTTTGTGCATGTGTATTCAGCATCTCTTTTTCTTTGCAATCTTGACAACATTATAGCTATGAGATGCACACTCTCTTCTGGGGAATTCCAGGTCACAGATGAACAGAAAAGAAAGGTAGGACATCAAGAGCATGTGCTGGTGTTTAGCCCCATACCCAGGCAGAGGCTGTGAGGAATTTCTCAGGATCTGGAGCAAGACACCAAGCTATCCTTAGAGGTAATTTTATTTAGCAGAAAGTTCTAAGACAGGCAGTAATAGTATAAGGTTTTAAATATCACAGTTTTCTGTCTCAAAGACAATTACCAGAGAAAGACATTGCCATGAGATAAGCACAGAATGGAGTGACAGGATGGCCTAACTCCAAGCCTGCAAGATTTAGCTAGCACATCCTGGGTAATCCAGACAAAAATTCACACTGTGACAAAGTGTTTAAATAAGCTGCTTCTTATATGCTTATCATTGGTCAAACAAAGATCCTGATCAGCAGGTTATGGGACAGCTGGCATCTTCAGCCACCATAGCTCCCCTCCCTCAAATATGCCACTGGGGGTATGTGAAACAGACTGTGAATTAAGACACCATGCAGAATACTTGAGACAAGATAAAGGTGGTACTATTGTCTGAGTGTTATCTCAGGCCTGGGGGGAGGGAAGCAAAGCTGAGGAAGAGAAATGTATTAGTGATAATGGCAGAATTTATGGGCCACAAGGAAAGCCAACTCACCAGCTGTGCTGAAGTCAGCTCAGGCTGGGTAAAAGGTAATTCTGGGAGGCAGAGATTGAACTCACAACCCAGAGGAAGGCTGAGCGTAGGACTAATTACCATTAGAAGTGAGGGAATCATCTAACCAATAGAATAAGAGAACTGTGTAGCCAATGACCATTAATTCCTTGCTTACAAAAACATGTAAATAGTGAAAAGCTTTGAATGACTTCAGAACCCCCACAACCAAAAACCCCTGGGTAAAGAAGGACAAAAGGACACTGTTGGATCCATGGGTGGTGACTATCTTCTGCTCTGTCTCTCTCTCTTTTTCTTCTCACTTGCTCTCTCCCTCTCTTTTTCACTGATATTTTATTCTTAAATAAAATCCATACAATTGACTTTGGCATATGGTCTCATTTGCACCTTAGTTCAGGCCAAGGCTTCTCTCAGTAATAGGATCCTTAACAGACTGTAAGGTGGATTTAAAACTGGCTGAAAAGCCAAGCTCACAGTGCTGTGAATTGTGGCACAAAGTCTGCCTGAAGGCATGTAGCTAGTGGTATATCCCAGAGAACAAACCTGAGTCCTATCCTGTTCATCATCTTACCTAGATTTTGGGGCAGAGCATACCCTCAGTAAGCTGCAGAGGACAAAATAGGAAGAAGTGGATAATGCTCTAGAGGGTTATACCAGTGGATAATACAGCAGATGCTGCTATCCTGTGGATCTCTGGCTGGAGAAATGAACTGACAGGAACATCATGCTGTTCAACAAGAGTAGTCTTGCACCTGGGAAAAGCACCTCCATGCCTCAATACATGCAGGAGGTCACCCAGCTGGAAAGCAGGTCTACAGAAGAGAACCTGGGGGTCCTGGTGGACTGCAAATTGAATATGAGCCAGAAGTGCTTCCTTGTGTCAAGGAGGCCAATAGTGTCCTCAGCTGCATTAGGTGTGCACACACTTGCTGTGTGACCAGCAAGTCACAGAAGATGATCCTGCTTCAGCACTGATGAGGCTGTCTCTGGGGTGTCCAGTTCTGGGCTGCCCTGTACAAAAGAGATACAGAGTTATTAGTGAGATGTCAGCAAAGGACCACTAAAATGATTAAGGGAATAAAGTCTCTCTCATATGAGTAATTCTGTGAAATCATCACACAAGAATTGACTGGTTGAGGACTAGAATAAATGAGTTCCCCCGTAACAGGTAAATAAAACAAAAATGTCTGAGGAGAACATCATGTTTTCCCTTCATAACAAAAGGCAGTACAATGCTGGAAAAACTTGGCCCACGTTTTTGTCCATTTCTGTTCTTTTCTGTACATATCTGTATAAAATAATTAATTATAATTTTCTTTTCTTTCACTGTTGTCTTGAGTCAATACAACAAGTCTCTCTTTGGTAACAAGTTCAATCTTTAAGAAGTTATTTTTCTTCCTACTTATTGAAATATGTGGTTATTGCAGTTCTCTGCAGTACTCAGAAGAGTACTAAGGAAAAAATCACAGAAGGTTTAGTAATATTATTTCAGTATTAGTCATCTTGCTGTCAGAAATCAATATTCCAACTTTATATGTAAACTTATTATTTAAATGTTAAAGTGTAAAATCTAATTTTTGGAGATAAGTGTCGCCCTGAAAACTCAGCTTCTGAGCTTGCTGACATGGTTTTCTAAAGACTTTCCCAGGACAGTAACCGTAAACGTAGATATGTGTACATTCTTTCTGTTACACGTCTTGTGATGGGCATCTCTCATGGCCAGTGCAGTGGGAAAGTGTTATCCTGACCACCCAATCCCTGGCCATGGTCAGAAACCTATAAATCCTGGGAGGAAAAATAAACTCTCTCTTCTTTTCACCACACCTCGACCTGTGTCCATGTGATCTATTCATCTTCAGCGGTAACAGGTAAGGGTTTGAATTCAAAAAATTTTGGCTGCCTCAATTTGTCATTCCCAACATGAGACCTTCCTTCTACAGTGACCTGATGCAGAACTGAAGATCACATTTCTCCAAAATGGGTTGTTTAGGATTTCTTACGTTTGGATCCAAAGCCTTAAATAGATGTATTTATGATGGACTTCAGCAGTGATATAGATCCCAGCAGAATCATCAGAGTCATCACTGTAAAGTCTAGTTTCTCATATACACCTGCAACTGGATTTGTGCCTTACAAACTTTTTCTATTACTGTAAAACATATTCTAATGGCATTTCTGGAGTTTTCAGAATTTCTTATGAAAACAAGTTCAAATTTTATATTTATTTACATTTGATTATTCTATGACTGAAACTAAACTAAACCTCCAGAGTCTTAAATGTATTAGGATTTCTTTGTTGCTGTGATATAATCCTGGAAAATAAATACTGTCACAATTAGCTTAATAAAATTGCTTAATTAAAAATAACTTAATAATAATCTATTTAATTTTCTACCAAGCATCTTCTTTGGTTGAAATATTTCTACATGTCTGGTAAGGCACTAATATAGACCTATCTCTAAGGTCTTGCAAATTACTTTCCACCATTACACTCTGGAAGCTTAACCATAAATTCTAATAACGTATAATTGAGAACATTTAACTTTTCACTGCATCATATTTTTACAGTTTTTTTATTGTTAAAAAAAAGTTCCTATAAGAAGACCGAGGGTATGTATAATCCCATATCTTGGTTTCACTAAAATTATTTTATTTCAGACAAATCCTACATGGTAAACTTTATCTCTGATGAGCACTGCAGAAAATGTACTGAATAAGCTGACAAATTTGATCAGCAGAACACTTCTGGACAAATTATCAGACTGACACTGGATATAAAAAAAAGCTCAGAGCTTGTTTCTGAAGGAAAGACTCTCATCAGGGCAGAGTTGTGTAGGAGACCGAATGGATTTCTTTGTCCTTTGAGTGCCGTGCAGGGCGCACTCTAGTCTCCTCTGGCACTTTGGGGTCCTCAATTGAGCAGGTGTCCTCAGGAGTTATACAGAGCATCTGATGGCACACCTCAGTTTTCCTTTTCTGCTTCATTAGAAGATTCCCCAATATTTCCAGGGTTCTTAAGGTTCACCTGTGACTGCTGGAATCTATCCAAAGAAGGCATGATGATGTGCTGTTATTTTTCATTGCTTTTTCAATAGAAGAGCAGCTGAGGCTGCTCTTCTATTTCAATCAATTGGTTTTGCTAAGGCATGACATACTCCTGTCCCAAAATTCAGTAGCCTGACTTATTCTACAGCCTTTAATGAAAGTTATGGCATATATAAATGGAAGGAAAATATATATGCATGACAAAGAGGAACAAAACACCTTGTTGTACTAGATACATATGAACCCTCAAGATCAATTCAAAGTAACTTCTGTGTCCTGTAAAAAAGATGCCAGGAGCCAGCCAGGTTGATTCATGTAAGAAAGCAACCATGAAGGTGTAAAATAGCAGATAAGCAAAGGACAGCAAAGCAACTGCTTCTGGGAGGTACTAGATAGCAGTACTGGGTAGCAGTGCCAGGTACTGGATGAATGCCTTTCAGCCTGGCTTACTAAAAGCAAAATGAGTGTTAACAGCACAAGATTATTTTACTGACTACTGCCTAGGAAACAACTGACTGTTCCCTCAGTTCTATTTGAGGCTGGTAGGAACAGAAGAGTGGCTTATGAACCTGTTCGCTCGTTTCTGTGAAGATGAAATCACTCAAGGTCTTGGCTAAGCCTGCCTACACCTGATCTTTTTATGGGCACTTTAGATATTGGTCCTTGGTCAGGAAAGTATGCTGCTTCATTCAGGATTGTTCATGATATGTGGAAATGTTACTGAAAAGGCCTCATGGGATTGTTTGGAATTTAAAATATATCTGTTAGCACTTCCTGTAATATTGTAGCAGTAGTCACTGTCCTGTGTGCACTTACCTAACTAAACTAAACCTAAATTTATTAGTTTAAAAAATATTCTGGACCTCAATGCTACAGATACCTCTCTAGTACTCAACAGCAATGCTGCCTTCCCTCAGCCACATTTTTTATTGTCAACTCTACCTTACAAAATATGGAAACACTCCTTCAGCTTCATGGCCTTGATATCTCAATACTAATTCGCAAATGAAATAAATATGCTCCCAACATTGCTAGATTAATGTTACATGAGTGATACAAACCATTATGCTACTGTATTAATGATGGCTTATTTAAATATGCACTTTAGTTTTAAGATGAGGAAAACTGCAGTAATTATATTCTGACTTTTCGGTAGATACCATTTTAACTTAATAATCTACTTCATTTTCTGTCAAATATTTTCATCATTTAGTTGAAGAATTTCTACATTTCTATTAAATCATTAAAATGTAATCAGGAAATCACTTAAAAATACTCCATATGTAATCTTTCATCCTCAAACAAGACAATGAAACAGAGAATGTAAATGCCACCAATAAAAGGATCATGGTAAGTCATTTGATACTGATGAAAACATTAAAAATTAATTATTTCAAATCCTTTTTACTCTGTCATAAAAAAAAAGAGTATTAAAATGCTCATGTTTCTGAGCTGGAGAATGAAATTCAGACTGTGGAGACAGGAAATCTCATGTAGTTTTACTGTATTACCTGTATAAATTGAAGGATATTAGATATTGACAGAAAAATTTAGCTGACCTTCCTGGTAAATTAAAATGAAAACGTAGTACTTTTAAAAATCCTATGTAATACCAATCTACCTTAAGTAACCCCTGGTTTGGGGGTAGTAAATCCTCATATAATCAGGCTGCTACCCAAGAAATATTGTTAAGACTTACAATCGAAGTGTGAAAATAACTGCAATTCACAAAAACCTGTCCTTAATCCATGCAGCATAAATCCTTAGAGAGATGGATGATTCCAGAATTCATTACCAGTCAGAGCATGGCATCTAATGGTGCCTGAAAGACAACATATTCCAATTAGAAACATATGAAGTAAGAATGTGTTTGCCTTGCAGATGGCTCTAGATGGCTAATGTATGCATTTCAGCTGTCAGAAGTTAAACTAGTTCTAAAATAATTTGAATTAAACTTCAGGGGAGGAAGAATATGCTAATTTTCTTTTACATCTTATCAAGCAGAGAATGTGTGCAAGAAGTTAATGTCACAGTCAAATTATAACCCTCTCTGGTTCCATCTTATAGAATTGGACTCCACTTTTTTATCTTTTTTAAAACTTGGGAATTAAAAGGACATATAAGTTAATAAAGTGCTCTATGGTCACAGATTTTTCCGGTGCATATACTGCAATTTTACTTGAACAGCAATTGCAAGACCTACAAAATCATCTGATAGTTTTCTTTTATACTCATCTAGGAATCAAGCCTCACAAACCAATTTTTATTTGTCATGTAGATTATAATTTAAACTATAAAAATGACATTATGGTATTAAACTGTCAAGCTGTACTATTTTATCTCTAGTTCTACTTTAGACGGGAATATAATATAATATAATGAAAACAATTGCATAGATCAAGATACCCTTCTCTTTGCCTGACTGTTATTCCTGAAGTGTTTTATTTTCAGAGGAATTTTCAGGTCAAATTCTCATTATTTTTAATCTCTAAAAACAATTTGTTCAGAACTTGCATTTTTTGTGCAGAATCTAGTAGTATGTTCTATGTGCAAATCACTTGGGGTTTCTCAAGTTAAAGGCACTCATACAAACACTGGAGAATATACAAATGCAGTTTGTAATATTCAAATTACAGTGTTAATATAACAGGTTAACACATTTTTTGACAAGAGTAACTAAATTATCATATTACCATAATTTAAATCAAAGGACAACCAAATTATATATGCATGACTTGTATAGATACTAACTAAATTCTTTATTTACTTAAAAAAAACCCATAAAACGCCCCTACCCCTCGTTTAGCATGTACTGGCTTACAGGAAGTTTAACAGTAAAAGGCTTTCAGGAATGTCTATGACCTACTGGCTGGAAGGACATTCCTGGAAGATACCTACTAGCTTCCACATACTGCTTAGCTAAGTACCCTCATCAGGAAAAGGAGAAAATGTCTAAAGCCTTAAATAGAGCAGAGAGCAAATTGCTTCAGGCAGCAAAATATAAATTACAATGTTATTTAGTAAACAGTGTTTCTGGCTTTTGTGCCAATTGAAAAGAAAGCTGAGTTTGTTTCACATCTCAGCTTTTTAACAAATACAAGTAAAGCAATCCAAGAGTTATTGCACAAACCCCAGTCAAGGAATATTTCCATTGGAAGCATCATCAGTGATCAGCAATGAGATCATAGCAATCATACTTTTTTTATTCAAAAGGATATTAGTAGAGACTGTGGCCTGTCTCTTTGATAAACACTATCAATCAGCATAATGTCAAAAACATTACAAGTTTTACATAGGATGAATACAAAAATTATATTTTTAATTTTATTGAAATTACCTGGGTTTTAAACATTAATAATGGGTAGATTTCATTATCATCTAACATTATCAGGTAACATTAATTAAAATGTGATGAAGAGTGTTAATTTTTTTTTTTAATTTTTTAATCTTCAAAATGCAACAGCAACTGTAATTTTCTGCCTGAAAGGCAAAGCAGTGGGTTGAACAACTGCACAGTAACCAAGTTACAGTAAAAGTACAAAATCAAGGACTTGAAAAATAAAATATCAAGTCTTACAAAAAAGTCTTCCAAAGAGATAAGGATGAAGTCCTGATTCAGCAATGAATGCTGTCCATCAACCCCTTCTTTTTAACCTACTGTGACAGACAAATCTAGTCTCTCTTTAGGCCATTTTATGTACTGCTGCAACAGCTATACTGCACCTTGGTCTGTTTTTCCCACATTTGGTGCAGGAATCCTCATGTGGCCTAGAGCCAGCATAGCTGGCTGTGTGCTGTACCACTTGGCATTAGGAAATTATACAGATGGCAGGCAGCATAGTCAGGTGACAATGCAAACTGCCCATGGTCTGCCAGAATAGGTTGAGTGACTGTTTTAAAAAGTGAATATTGAGTGTCTGCTCTTATCCAAATATTTTTTGTTTACTCTCAGGAATGAATAGTAATATAAAATTAATTAGGTCTGTACTTTCTAAAGATCTTTGACACCTAACTGCCTATAGAATAGCAGGTATCCATGATGAATCATAATGCATGTGTTAGTCACAGAAAACAATAATATTTTTCTGCAGTTTAGTGGTCAGAGTGCTTCAGGAAAAGGGTTTAAGCCTTCTGTGATCAAAACTTTCTTTGTCCACAGAAAATGCTCTAAGCACTAGATAAACTTATAGGTATGTGAGGGAGAAGCACCACTTTCTTTCAGTGTCAAATGAAAGAAAGATTCTGTATTGGTTTGACTTAATGACCTTAAGGGTTGTTCTCAGCCTCAATAATACTATCTGATTTTAAATACTTTATTAAGTACTTTATAAGCACAGAAGATGGAGTTTCTAAGTTTCAGTTTCACTGAAATTTATTCTGTAAGTTAAATGTTTTAGTCAGGAGTATATGAGAGAAGGGGAAGAAGGGCAAATGCTGCTCTTGGTTATGCTTTCACATTCTAGGGGCTATTTCACCAAGTTATCAGATGACTATTGTGAATTCTGTTCTCTGGACTCTCATTTCTTCCAGATGAAGTGAATTGTAGGTAAACCGTATTTTGTATTTCAGTACCCTTGAAAAACTAGAAACTGAGTTGATACCTTAAGCTTTTTTAATCATGATCCTTTATTAACTCAGCTCCTAGACAACAACTTTTGTTTGTGCTTCTTAGAAAAACATTTTCAGTGCTCCAAAAGCAGCAACAGCTTGATGAGGCTACTTTCAGTACATTCTGAGAGATCCTTTAAAAATTAAATAAATGCAGCTAAAACCACTGTCTATTTAAAACCTCTTAATATTTAATTAATGCAATAGTATATATATGAATGTGCTTACTAGGTCTTTTTATAGTTGCATGTTGGCAGAAGGTATAATTACAGTACTAAGAATATCAACACCAGAGTATATCAAATTAAAACCCTGCAGATACTTCTCTTTTAAATTGTCATGAGCAAAAATATTGGTGAGACGGGTGGATTGAGAGCAGCCCTGTCCAGAGGGGCTTGGGGGTGCTGGTGGGTGAGAGGCTGGACATGACCCAGCCATGGGCACTCCCAGCCCAGAGAGCCAAACGTGTCCTGGGCTGTATCCAGAGCAGCGTGGGCAGCAGGGCCAGGGAGGGGATTCTGCCCCTCTGCTCTGCTCTGCTGAGACCCCACCTGCAGGGCTGCATCAGCTCTGGGGTCCCAGCACAGGAAGGACATGGACCTGCAGGAGGGAGTCCATAGGAGACCACCAAGATGATCAGAGGTATGCAGTGCCTCTTATATCAGGAAAGGCTGAGAGAGTTGGGCTGTTCAGCCTGGAGAAGAGAAAGCTCCAGCAATATCTTACCTTGATCTTTTAGTAGGATGATCTAAAAAAGATGGTGACAAACTGTTAAGCAGGGTTTGTTGTGACAGGACAAGGGGTCCTTAATGGTTTTAAATATGGAAAAAAGTACTTCACAGGTGGTGAGACACAGGAACACATTGCCCAGAGAAATTGGAGATGCCCCATCCGTGATAGTGTTCAAGACTAAGTTTGATGGAGTTCTGAGCAATTTAGTCTAGCAGAAGATGTCCCTGTCCATGGCAGGGGGTTAGAATAAGTTGATCTTTAAGGTCCCTTCCAGCCAAAACCATTCTGTGATTCTATCATTCTATGAGTTTTAGCTAAAAGTTAATCTTCAGTTTAACTACTACTGTTTTTTCTAGGCATTTCTTATATGCCTGCTATACACAACTCTGTTTTAAGATTTTGGACCTCAAATGCACGGCTTGAAAGAAGGTACTTCAGAAATATCGTTAATATACCATGCAGTGAGTGCACTAGAGAACTATATGCATGGTGAGTCTAATGCATGGGGTGGACACGAGCATTTAATGCCCAGGAACTTTTCAAAAACCGCTGATACACAGACTCAAAACACTACATATATTGTGCAAAGTGAATACAATGATCAATTAATTCATAGAGGAAAGTGAGTTGAGAAAGTATGACAACAAGAAAGAAGAGAGAGAAAATGGTGGAAAAGAATAATTTAATTTTCATTGTCAAGAAAAGTAGTTTAAATATGAGGTGCTGATAAGGAGGGAGCCAATATGGAATGCAGAGAGAGAGAATAAGGTGGCTTGTCCTGTGTTCATGTATCAGGAAGCCCATTAGAGAGACCCAGCCCATTGTTGTCATGAGCCATTTAAAGTAATGCATTGACAGTGTTGGCTTTGGTCAGGCTGTGAATAGCAAGACTTTTTGCAGGAGGATCAATAGGGAAAAGAAGGCCACTTTTATTATCCATCAAAATATGCTTGTGCTAGGTACAGGAGGAAAAAAGAGACATCTTTTTCATTAGATTTTCAAAGAAAAAAAAATGACAAATGAGGCACAGCCAATGAACCTACGGGAAGACAGCAGAAGAAAAGGTTTAGAGAAAAAATGAGCTTCTCTTTCCCACTGAACCTTGAGATGTCTACTTTAATCAGCAATTAATTCTAGATAATTACATTATCTAGAGATCTCAGTTGCAAAATCCTAATAGTATTTTCAGGTTTGCTTAGTTGCTTTGACCTGATTTCCATCATCCTTTCTCAAAGCCGTCTACTGCCAAAAGATGTTCTGAAACATTTACAGATGTAGGTTAAAAATTACTTGACCAAAATTACAAATAGAAAATTTTAGCTTATATAAATGATTTGAGATAGAACTTTTGGTGTTTTGAAGCACCACTCATAGGAGCATGTGACCATTCACTTGGTTTACATAATTTAGACCTGTGAAACTGGATTCAGCTGTCTTTGGTTTTCAAACCCTTCTTTGGATCAAATGTAACACATACTTATCACAGAATGTCAGGTAAACCATAGACTTCACCATCCTGTTCTGGAAGAGAATATACTTTATATTGCTTCTACTACTAAGTGATTTCTCTGTCTCTCTTACAGTGTACAGTACATTTTAAAACCATGCACCATATTCTGCATTTCCTCTCTAGGAAGCAAAGTCATATCCTAAATAAGAGGCATCATTGCAGATTTGCCAGGTGAGACACAGCACTTTATACGACTCTGGGGAAAAGAGAAAATTGATCAAGATACAAGGTGACCAGTATTAGAACATGACATACAAACTGTTAATTTAAGTTTAATAAAGTAGTTGACAAGGAATAGTGCCTCATTTCTTGAAAATTGTGTCTGTTGATACTGAAATCAGCCAGATATAAACTTTCTAGCATGGTTTTGAGTATTAGAAAGCAGACATTCTTTACCGCAGCCTGGTCACTCAGAAGATCCTTCTAATTGAGTGTGCCAAGCATCCATGAAGAGTGTTTATCATACACACTGATTAAAAATTCATTGGCTATACTTGATGTGTCTGTACCACTTTCTTTTACATAGCTGCATCCCTTATGGGAAGTCCTGTTATGGTTCTTTGGGGTCTGTCTTCAATGTCTGGTGTCCTTTTCAGGTGGCTGTTCCTCAACACTCACTACTGAGTAAGCACAATATAATTGTTTTGTAAAACTTGTGCTTTGTCAGCCTTGCAGAGCTGCAGACCTGCTTGCATTTTGCATGGGTTCTGTTTGCCTGAGTTATATCCTTTATTTCTCTATCATTTCTCAAAAATGCTGCTCTGTTCTACTGTCCTTATCACTGTCTTTGGCTAAATTTATGTGATGTATGGACAACTGAAAGGATTTCATTCATTGCCTTAAAGTGAGTGTATGTAAAGTCCAATTTTTAGCTTTTTCTTTTGCATGTCAAACTTGGGACAAAGGCATAGTTTATTAGTATGAAAATAATAAGTGTATTTAAGTCTGTAAGATTTATGAATAGGTGGCAAAAGTCTCTTACAGAGAAGATCTCTAAGAATTGCAGTCATCTAAAGAATTTCTTTAAATCAACATTAATCTCTTCTTGTAAGTTAATAGTGCTAGGAAAGAAACAACTGCATTCAACAATTAATAAGAACCTAAAAAAAGGCCTTTAGAGCTTTATTTATGACTGCAAAGAATAAAATTGTAGGTGGGATTTTTTAGATCTCCCCAAGTGAGTCAAGCCTTAAAGTTCACATATCCCATCTTAATCTCATGTATATCAAAGGTGAAGGTGCTCTTCAAGAAAAAGTAAGGTCATAGCTCCCTTTGAAACCTTTTTCGGCATTGATGTTCTTTTAAATTCCAACTTTTGTAACCATGGAAAATAGTACAATAAAACTTCTGCCATTGGTGTCTGGAGGATATAGAGCAGTAAATCTTTGCTCTCTGCAAATATTTATGGAATTTTATTAAATGTTTATGAGAGGCTGAGAAAGAAATGGAGATAGATGGTGACAGTCCTAAGATGTATCAGCAGACTTACATCCTGAAAAAAATTTCTGCCAGATTCTTTGTGCGGGTAAAGAGGCAAATTTTTTCAGAAAGGTTTTGTTCTTTGAAAGCCTTACGTGCTAAATCCAAAGCCTCTGTATGTCTAATTCACATCCCTACAAGGAAACTAGGATTTCAGAACAGGGTTTAACCTCCTTAAGAGTATTTTCTACCTCCTCCATTTTCATATCTCTTCAGAACACATCTCTACATGCCTGCAAAAGTGGTTGCCCCAACATGATCAACTCTGAAAAGCCTGTGAAGCAGATTTTATCAAAGGAATTATTACCATATTCATAAAGTAGTATCTCTGTGGACTTAGAGAGTCAAGTACTCGAAAGCTGTCATAGATCTTTTCTGCCTTTTCTCATCTACACTCCGAAAAAGTGTGTGAAGTTCCCATAAACTGGTACCCAAATGTTTTCTATTTTCTATATTACATAGCTTTGTTTGCTTTATTTCAATTCCCAGTACACTGCATGATTTAAAGATGACCATAAAACCCAAGTCTCTGAGAGAAATAACTAGTCACACTCTCATGTGTGTAAAAGTACACATTTAAATGCCTATTTCAAAATTACTTGAAATTGTAAGGTTATAAAAGCATTAGTAATAAAAAGCATACAATTTTTGGTTTAGTATATATATTTTTTATTAATTTGAAAAGTGAGTTGAAATTGCTTGGAGTTACCTTCTTAAATAACTTCCAGATTGAACATGTCCATTTTGCCTGCAAATAAGATAGAGATACTGTGACTACAAATAGCTGTACTTGATTTGAATATGCAAAAATAGTATTTGCATGTGTGAACTTACTAGAAGGCAAGTAGGAGAGTTTTAAAAACAACATTATGTTTTTTTAATCTTCTGCAGGATGACAGGAATATTTATCAAACTGAAGGTACACATAGGAGTGTCAGGAAATTAATGAATTTTAAAAATGATGGAGGAAAAAAAGGAAAATATCCAATTATAATCCAACACATTGTCATAATTTAGCACTCAATCATATTTTACTTGCTTCACAAGCACAAATAATAATAATAAACATAGCAAAACTTAAATTAGCCAAATATTTCTTAATAACAATCTGGTAGACATTGCTCTCCTTCAGTTACAGTCCCTCATCTTTTACTGTCTCCTACAGTTCTGTATCCTGGTTCTGCATCTGGATGGAACTCAAATTCTATTCCTGCTACCTGAGGAAATCTGGAAGTTAAGAAGACAAATACTGGATAGGAAAAAGGAATAAATCAAATTAATGAACCACTCAGAACAATAGTGTAAGAGCCAGACTCAGAGCAAAAAGGACATTGGTCTTAAAATAAGATTAATGATCATACTTGCACCAAATATTAAAATATTGTAAGGTTATTTGAAGCAGCAGTCTGTAAATTATTATCTATGTTACGACACTACCAAATGAAAGGTGTCTACATTTTTATATTTCTATTATTTAGCAATAATGTTAGAAATGTTTATTATAGAGAAATAATAATCATAGTTTGCAGAAGTGTAACACAAGTTTTGTGATACCATTATCAGCATTACATTAAACTGTATGAAATATTTTAAGTATCTAAGAAAACAGGTAGAACTGAATGATCACTCTACAGACTTTCTATCAAGAGCTTTCAAAAAACTTCAAATATTTTTCTTCACTAGATTTCCAACTCCTAGCAGGGCATCTAAAACAGCAAAGATGACAAAAAGAACATACATTGTAAAATCTATGGGAGATTATACTCAGTTATAACAAAGAGTATATACAAAATCAAATCAGAAAATTCTTAAATTTCTAGTAAGATTTTTCTTTCATAAATACTTGACTAAATAATACATTATCTTGTTGAAAGATGTGGAGTTAATTGTAGTTTGAGGTTATTCTAATTGTGAGGCAATATGTTTTAAAAAGCTGTCAATTAACAGTGATGTAGGAGTCAATACCACAAAGATGTATACAGGTATTTATGTGCAGTAAAAAGTCATAGAAAATTAGGCAAGCATCTTGAGTTAATGACTTTATATTTAAAAGCATGTTGTTTGATTTTGTAAAATGTTGCACACCTGGGAAGACAGAGAATTCCTCTTTGGAGATTCCACCAAATCTCAATCATAATTACACAATAAAAATGGTCTGAAGAGAGTAATTACCTAAGAAGAATGGTAATTAGAGATACTAATACCATCAAAAAATATTGTATATGAAGATTTGTTGATAATTATTTTTTTAAATAGTTTGGTAGCATTTTGGTTTCAAGCATGTTTGGCAATTACAATTGTTCTGCATATTCTGTTCAAGCATATAAAAAGGTGGGAAATTAGTTCTCAAACTGCTTCTTACTTAATTGAGTAACAGAACTAATTGTGAAAATCTGTCCTTCAAGACCAGACCTAGGATTTTACCAAGCTTTTTTGTCTCATTACATTACTGCTGTACTTTAACGTAGCATAATTCTTCACTCTGATCATATTTGTTGTCCAGAGACCACATGCTTGATTTCTGTCTTGTATGTGGTATAATTTAAAAATTAAGAAAAAAAAAGAAAATAAGAACAAAAAACTATGTAAAGAGAGAGAATGTGATTTAATTTATGGGACTCACCATTACACTATAACCTATATATATCAATTTTAAAATTATTTATTGCAAGACTATGTGTTTACTTATACACCAATGTATTATTGTACTTAAATAAAAAGTTGTAGCAGTTAGCCTATGTGATTAGTTCATGTGTTAACATGTTGATATTTTCAGCATGTATATTGATAGATAAAACACTAAGATTTGCTTTTTAATTTTTATGCTAATTCCTAATTTTTGAAGAGATTTCTTTTAATAGAACTATAATGCTTCCTTCTGTGTTAAAAATCCTTGACTTCTGGATTTGCTATTACTCAGATATTTTGGAAGAACTACTCCAAACTAAATAATTAAGACACATTTCTAAAATTAAATATTGATATATTCAGAAGATTTTAGATTTCCAAAAATGTTTTAAATGACAACTTGAGGTAGTTACTGCTATATCAGCATAAGCACCTTCTAGTATGATGTTGGCTATATAATTTCCTAGACTGCTTTCTACTCTCACAGTATTTATACAACCATGTAGTTGTGTATCAGCTGAGCAAGGGACTACTTCTAAAAGGTGACAAATAATAAGATTTTCAATATACTTATTTACAACAAACTTTCCTTAACTCTAGAGGTCTGTTTTAAAACACAGATTAATTTTGTAATTTTCAGCAGAAAAACAAAAACATGAAAAATATGTATTATCTCTTTAGTCCCATAAATCTGAATAAACATGTCATCATTAGTTTTGCCCTTAATTAGTGCGAATACTTCTTAAGCCACCTAGATTATGCTCATACTTTGCAGAAGTTTAGCACCAGCAAAGCCACAAAATACATCACTCAAGTTTATCTAATCAGGGGGAATTCCAGTCTAGCATTTCTTTTACTGTATCCCATATGCCTGATTTGCAGATAATAATAGTAGACAGTAGATGAAGACCTGCTGTAAGATGATAAACCCAAGGCATTTCCCCAAGAGTAAAAAATAAAGTTTTATCCATTGTTGTGCTTAGAAGGAAAGACTGATTGGATGGCAAGAGACAACTTTGAAGGTGAATGAATTAGGGGAGTTTGTTCTCATGCAGGGAACCAGTTCACACCTGCAAAGGGTATCTGGAATTCTACTTGTCAGCTTTGAAAAGTCAATATCACCCATTATTTTTATTTTTTTTTGCTTCATGCTTCCTCTTCAGAAGGACGGTAAGTAAAAGAATTCTAATTACGCTAATTACTCCTATAGAAGAGACTGAAGAATTTAGGTAGAATTTGAGAATATATGAAAACAGCTCATAGTCACGTACATCAAATTAACAGATTGTAGCTTGGTGCTTAAATCCCTTCTTGGAACCATCCTCACCCACAAGCATTTCCTGAGCAATTTTCTTAACTATTCTCCCAGTTAAAGGTTCAGAACAAACTCATCTGTGGTAAACAACAGAAACACTTCTTCAGGCTTAAGATCAGGGACTTCTGACAACTTCACAGTCAATCTAACAGTCTCCAAGTTTTACTGTAAAGTTTGCTGGTTTTTAGTATCCCTTGTGAGTACCAATGATCTAATTTAAATTGTCTTGTGTTCTCCAGAGTCTCCTCCAATACTGTCTAATATCTCTGAGAGATGTATTTTCTATACAGAGCATTTCGCATGCTACTACAGTATGTTTTACACATAGTACCTGTGGTTGACAGTGAATGGTATAAGTGCTGCATATCAGAGAAATTAGATTATTTTAAAGTACTATTTTGTAGGAAATAATCTATTCATAATAAGAATGCACAGTGAAACTCAAGAGCAATAACTACATAGGTAATTCAAGTACAAAGGTCTAGGGATTGGAGTATGTACTACTAATACATAATTATAATAAAAGAAATCCCTATAAATGTTAATCTTTCAATTAGAAAGTCTCAACATCCATAAAACAGAATGTTATTGGATGCTGCACTCTTTCACTGACAAATAAGTCTCCAACTGTTTAATGGGTAGCTGTCAAAAATAAATTTCCTCTTATTAATTCATATACTATTCATATAATCCTATGCCATATAATTTACATTCTCTTATCATCAAATTCTTTCAAGAAGTCAGCAAGTAACAGATAGGGTACGGGTTTTTTTATTATCTGCTTTCTTATATTAAGATATTGTAATATTTTAGAATCAAACTGCATAAATTGCAAGATTTCTAAATCACATTTTCATAATTGAGCGTAAGACTGAGTTTGATGATGTGGTGTTGGCTGGGCAACCACAAACCATATGAAGTTTACCAAGAATATGGACCAGGTTATTCCCCTGGGATGGGACAACCCTGGATGTACAGACAGACGGGAATGAGAGGCTGGAGAGCAGTGCCATGGAAAGGGTCCTGGGAGTCCTGGTCCATGGCAAGTTGAATGTGAGCCAGCAGTGCCCTGGCAGCCAGGAGGGCCAGCTGTGTCCTGGGGGCATCAGGGACAGCATCGCCAGTGGGGCATCGCCTGCTCTGCTCTGCTCTGGGGCAGCCTCACCTCGAGTTCTGAGGGTAGTTGTGGGTGCTGCACTGTTATAAGGACAGTGCTAGAGAGCATTCAGTGGAGGGCATGAAGACGGAGAAGGGCCTTGAGTGGAAGCCGTGTGAGGAGTGGCTGAGGTCACTTGGTCTGTTCAGCCTGGAGGAGACTGAGGGGAGACCCCATTGTGGCCTGTGAGGGGAAGAGAAGAGGCAGGCACTCTGGTGAGCAGTGACAGGACACAAGGGAATGTCACCAAGCTGTGTCAGGGGAGGTTTAGGTTGGATATCAGGAACAGGTTCTTCATCCTGGGGATGTTCAGGCAGTGAAAAAGACTCCTCAGGGATGGGGTCACATCACCAAACCTGCCAGAGTTTAAGAAGCATTTAGACAAGGCTCCTCAGGCATGATCACACATGGTGTGATTTTTAGGGTTGTTTTGTGCAGGGTCAGGGATTGTACTCAGTGATCATTGTGAGATCTCATGGGCCCCTTCCAGCTCAGGATATTCTATGATTCTATGGTTTTTAAGGGTAATCAATTCGTAGATCCACTAGAGTAACATTCCATTAGGAATTAAACTGAAACAAATATATAAAAAACATACTCCATTCCTCTGTGGTCTAAGTTTACTGAAGTAAGCCAAGTTGTATTAGGAGAAAGTATAAATCTCATTCTGAGATAAAAAGCTAAACTAGTTCAAAAATTCCTGCTGGAAATAAATGTAAACTGCATTTTAAAAAGGCAGGAGAATCCCAGGACTGAAATGTTAACACAGCAGAGTTAATCTCAGCTAGAATAATACAGAATATAGGAGAGAATACTTATGGTTTCCCACCATCTGAAACTATGCTCAGATGTGAAGTCAAGATGCAGACCTTGTAAAACTCTACATCCAAGAATATAGAGCTGCTTCCTGGCTCAGTATTCAAAGAATCATAAAACATGCTGAGTTGGAAGGGATCCATCAGGATAACTGAATCCAACTCCTGGCCCTGCACAGAACACCCCAAGAGTCACACCTGTGCCTGGCAGCATTATTGAAATTTTTCTCAAACTGTCAGGCTTGATGCTGTGACCACTTCCCTGGGGAGCCTGTCATGGTATTATTGATATGGACATTGAAAATCAATGATTATTAAAAAAAAAAAGAAAACAAAAAAAAAAAAAAAAAGAAAAAAAAAAAAGAAAAAACCAAACCCACAACAACAACAAAACAAAAGAAACAAACAAAAAAAAATATTTCCTGTTTATTCTTTTTTAAAACAAAACTTTAAAGAAAACCATACCTACCTGAAGGTTCAGAGTATCCTCTGTGATCACTGAATTTATACAAAAATCTTTCTGCATTTCCCAGTATGCTAGTTCTTTGAAAATCTAACTTAGAGAATGAACAAAAGTGGGGGAGCTGTGGGGGGTTCTTTTTTCCCAGAAATTTCTAAACACAGTTTTCCATAATGCCTGCTCCATTAATATTTTTGACACTTATTTGTGTCATAAATTGTGATAAGCTCTGTCCCTTCTGTTTTGAAAATGTCTTTGTTATCTCCTGTATAGTTTAGGTTCATTTGCTTATAGTAGCAACCATATCTAGCTTGTTAACATGGTTTTTATACTATTCCATATAAGTTTGGGTTTTGTGGCATTTTTTTTGACTGCTCTGTGGCCTAATGGTTCCAAAGTAAATCTGGCATGTACATTGTGTAGGAAGCCTGGAAAACTGTACATTTTGTACATATTCTTCCAGAATACCCAATGTTAAAATCAAATGAACAATTTCCTAAACTTAAGTTCAGAAAGTAACTTTTTAAAATTAACGTAAATACCTGTACATTTCAGCCAATGCTCCTTTTATCTATGTCTTTGTTTGAAAGACTGGTGTCTGCCAAGGGAAATGGGAATGCCTTGGAATGGAGAATAAGATCCCCATCCCTCCTAATTATTCTACCTTTGAAATTAAAGGGCTTTCAGGCAAAGATATGAGGAAAGGAATATCAGTTGTTTTCTACTGTGTGCATGTCTAACAAGGCAAACAAACAGCAACGCCGGCAGGAACAACGAGCAGGAGCAGAGGCCCAGCCCCAGCCTTCTCTGGGCCGCAGCCGCTTCCCCTCGCGCAGTTCCGGCACCGCCGCCAGGGGGCGCTGCCGTGACTCCCCCGCCGGCAGGGGGCGCTGTGCCGCGCCTCCCGCCGCCTCCCTCACGCGGGGATGGCGGACGCTGCCGGCGGAAGGGATGGGAAGGGGCTTCCCTTACAAATCCCGGTGTCCCTCCGGATAGAGAAAGGGGTGCAGCAGGAAACTCGGAGCGGCGGCTGGAACGGCGGGGCGGGCTCACCCGGGGCAGCGAGCAAGAGGCAGCAGAAACACCGCAGCTGTAGCTGGAGCCGCAGGGCATCCCGGCAGGCAAGGGGTGTGTGGGTACAGTGTAGCGAAAAACTCGAGCAGTGGCTGGGGAAGCGGGCAGAGGCAGCCCGGCACCTGAACACGGCAGGGAGAGGCTCCCTGGCAGGGGAAAGGGGCTCGATCCCGGGAGTTCCCCTGAGTCACCCTACCAGATGGTGAAGGATCCTTTTTTTTAAGTGCGGCAAGGTGCCAGTAAGGTCCCAATTCAGTGGCTGCTCTCACGAGCAAAGGCTCACCCACAGCACAAGAAGCAGGGCAGGACGGAGCTCCGGCAGCGGCAGCAAGTTCCCCCCACCAAGCAGCAGCTCGACCGTCCCCCTCCGAAGCCGGGAGAGCAAGAGACCCAAGAGCTGTGCCTAGTCCCCTTTTCCCCAGCCCAATTCTTGCTGTATCTCTGCCCCTCCGAGAGAAACCCCCCAGCTAAGAGAGTAGTCACCCTCACTCTTCCTGTGGAAACCTCTTCTGTCTCTCCGAAGTATCAGTCGTTATGGTTTTGTAGCAACAGGTGGGACACAATTCCACGAGAGAAAAAAACAGAAGGAAAAATCCTAATTTCCCAACAGTGTATCATTTACCATGAGTTACAGATTGAGAAAACATACATTTCACCTTATGCTTAATATAAACTCAATAGGTAGGTTTAGCCTATCTATATGTCTATCTATCTATCTAAAGCTGAATCAATTTAATTTGGTTTTGAAGCTATTCTAGGTACACAACTGTAAAGGACACTTGTGCATCTATTTCAGTTCACAAAGTCTCTAAGCTAAAACAATTATAAATCATCCTTACAGGAGCAATTTTTTATTAAGAAGGAAAAAAAGCTTATATTTAATGTTCAGAGAAAAGACCAAGGTAAAAAAAAATCTCAGCCTAGTGAGATACTACTTTCTGCACCAAACATTTAATAATATGGAGGGGAAAAATAATTCTCAGTGGCCTACAAAAAAACCCATAAAACAGTACAACAGTAGGCATAAGAAGTACTGGCCACAGTATTCTCAAATCTGTTTATGTTATAGAAGCCTACATAAAGCAGCATTTAGTGGCCTAATGGACCATTTACTAGAATCCTGGGGTAGTATCTGAAAAGATCCGTTTTAAAAAAAAAAAAAGATCCGATCTAGAAGGTTCTGGATGCTAAGCTACTTCACGAGAGGATATAATTGCTAAGGACAGAAACCCAACGTACTTACTAAACTTTAAATACCAATATTACAGAAGCATTGTTTACTATGAAAATGAACTGTAAGTACACAGGCAGATTTTTGTGGAAACAACCACTTCCAGTATCTTTCTTTGAGAAATAAGATGTTTTCATGTATGAAGTTTTGGAATATATGTAAAACAAGAACAGAAAATAAACTTTATTGTAAGGAATTAAATTTACTTCCTAAAAATTAGCTAACCCCTGAACTTCAAAAGGCTAGGCAAAAATAGCAGGAACTGAAAAACTACTAAATGTCATCCCTCCACTGAACTAAATCCTCACATGTCTGGAAACACAAAGCAAAGCAATCAAAAAATCCAGTAAGATAAATCCTTGACATATTTTTGCTTTTCCTTTTTGGTTCATAAGAAGTTCTTTTGCGTTTAGCAACTCTAAAGAGCCTTTGGTTTATTTACATATGTCATTGCCAAACAAACCCATTTGTGCTTTATCATTTCCTGGGTTACTGCACTTTTGTTCTTAACAGCCAGTTCTGTTGGTCACTATTTGTCGCAATCTCATTTGGTAGTCTGAACATGTTCTGCCTGCAATAAAAGCAAAGTCTGTTTCAACTAAGACTTAATTACCCTGCTTATTAAAAAATGTTTCTTTTAAAAAGCACACTTTATATGGTTTGCTTGTTAATTTCAAACAAGACTAGGCCAAACCAAAAATCTTACCTAGATTCAAATGGTCTTGGATTTACGTCTTCGCTGAAGTAATTGTTCCTGAGGACTGGAAGAGCTACCAAGATGCTGCTACTGTACAAATTGTATGCTTGTTCTGCTGTGACAGCAGCTATTTTGAGAGGCCACTAGTTAAAAATGTTGCTTCATGTGATGGGTAGTTTCTGCCCATCACATGAAGTAATTAGGTTGTATTGACAAATAGCACAGGCTGCATAAAAGTTAAGAATGTAAGGTTATGTCTGAGACAACTTGTAATCAGAAAGCCACAGATGAAGCCACACATCTAGAAAAAAACAACAAAACACAGGTATTATGAAATTCAACTTAGATTTCCTTACTAAAGACAGCAAATGGTAAGTACATCTGCAGGAATTGTGCTATTGCTACACATAAAGCTGATGAATTTAAGTAACATTCTCTAAAACCAGTAAGCGCATTCAGGGAATCAAACTTTATATCTATTGCAAGCCTACAAGAAAAACAAAAACCAAATCCATCAGGGCCATTTGTCATACTCTTCATGCTGCTTATCTATACTTGTAGCCTCCTTTGGACTGATGTTTTGGTAAAGATTTCATTTGGCATTTCCTCAAAATAACTGAAAATATTTACAAACAAAACAGATGTACAATGTTTAGAACACTACATTCTCTTTCAAATGTCAATAGCAGGTGCTCTAGGAATAGACAGGGAAGGGAAAATAGAAAAAGGCTACAGGCAAAATATGAATTTGCTCTTTTTCTGCAGGGCTTTATCTACCCCATGGTGGATAATTTCTACTAAAGTGCAGTATTTCTTACAAGATTTCACAACTTTTTGAAAGATGGTATCTTCATTTTGTCAGGATCACAATGAATTCTCAGCTGAGTTCCAGCAGCTGTCCTTTCCCATTTGTGTCATGTAAATTAATAAGTATATTCCCAATACCACCATCTGGGGAACATGGAAAGCACTGAACACTGAGAGCTGGACTCTCAGCAGGCATCTGCTGAACTCCACTCACATTAGCCTCATGTTAAGAGTAACCCACTGACTACATATGGAGCTGTTGTTTGGACTATTTTTTTCTCCCTTAACTGTAGCGCTCCCCAGAGACAAGGGGAAGAAATAATATATAGGTAAATATTAATCTATACTGTCTATGTCCTACATATATGTAGCGTATATTTCAGAAGATTTCTCCAGTCCTCTGTGGCTATCTGTGGTGAACAAAGTCAGTACTAGGGTTCTGGCCCTGTAAGTCTTTCATGTAGGGTAGTCTGGGTCTATACATGAATTTTTAATGTAATTTTTGAAGTTCATTTGTATATTAAACCTTCTTCTCACATCATAAGCTTTAGCCTATGTAGAGTAAGCTTTGAATTTTGCTCATATTTGGAACTCTGACATGCTAGCCTCAAAACCATAGTTTCACTTGAAGAACAAAATACAAAACTGTTCTTTGATCACACAGATCAAAATAAAACATAATCAAATAAAAACAAATGTGAACATGGACAACAGAGAAATGAGTGAGAAACAAAACTGGAAAAAAAGTACAAAACATTGAATAGAAGGATAATGCAAGATAACAAGAAAAAACAGAAGATAAAAACAGGCAAATTAAAAATATATAACATAAACTGAAGAATGTAAAGCAAAGAAACAATAGGATAAAGTTTAAAAGAACAGGAAAAAAAAAGACAAAAAAAAAGAAAATTCAAGTCCATTAAATAACACTGGAATCAAGCACTTAATTCCAAGCCTTTATACAGTAATTCAGTCCTATATTTTTAGGAGAATAGTCATACATTCTCAGATCTTTAGCTGTTTACTAACAACAGCCTCCTTCAGGATTTTAAAAGCATATTTTGAGAAAAGGAGCTATATCTTTCTGAATCCCTTCAGATTCTTCCACATGCTATGTCTTTTCTCAGTCTTCATAAGATTAAGCTTACGGTGCTTTGCTTTTTCTTTCTTTCTCTTTTGAAATACATTGTCAGAAACATTTGTCTTAGTGTATAGAGTATATCTCCCTAAACCCTACCTCTTATGAATACACAAGTATGAATTAATGCTTGTGTTTGACACTTCTTTTATTCTTACGGGGATATTTAATTCATTATCATACAGAGCTCAAGGAAAAATTATTAGAAAGGGTTCTTATTTTCATCACCTGCAAAGAAGAAAGGAAGAGGAAGAATTAGAGAAGGAGACCTCTGCCAGGCAGAGCCTTCATGTTTCTCAAGTTCCAAGCAATGCACCTGCCACCACAAGGAGAAGGACACTTTTCTAATTATGAATTTCTCCACACCTCAATAACCAACCAACAAGGTAAATCTGGAAACCTACACCAGCAAACCAGCACACCACAATAATGATTACCAACTTTTCTACACAGGTTAAGAGATGAAATTAAAAAATCTTCAACTGAGTAAAGTTTGCAGAGTTGTGCATATAATGAAGCAACAAAACTGGAAATTCTGGAGTGTATTTTCTGAGAAGCCACCATTCCACCACACTAATATAATGTGGAGGTGGGGCATAGAGGGAATATTTTATTTGCTTTCACATGGATGATATGCATGGTTTGGGTTGTTTTGTTTGTTTTGGATTGCATGGGTTTTTGTTGTTGATTTGGGGGTTTTGGGTTGGTTGGCTGGGCTTGGAGTTTTTTTAATTTAATTTTATTTTTATATTCTATTTTTCTGAAATTCCCTAGTTTATTCAGTTCTAGTTTTCCTTAAAATTCTCCCTGCTTCAAGTGAGTGTCATTGGAATAACACCAGGCAACACCATCATTGTCTCTCTAACTTTATACAGATTTTTGAAAGCATAATGTAATATTTAAAAGTTAGGCAAACAAAAAAGAAAAGTCCTCATTATTGTCCTTGTCTGTCATAATGCACAGCCAGATTCACAGAAGTACACAGCGTTCATCAAGAACAATTACAGGTTTTGTTCTGCCTTTTGAAAATTTTACTATGCATTAGAAAAAGTCAGTTCTGTAGGTCAATGAGCTTAATGAAAGAAGGTTGATGACTCATTAAGGACAAGTACAAGAAAGGCATTTGGCAATATATATTCCTATCATGGAATGTCTTGATTACAAGGCAGTTACAGCAACAAGGCCAAAAATCATGTAAGGCAGAGTAAGAGCTCAGCTTGTCCCCTTGGAATACCCACTGATCATAATTTGATTCAATCCAAACTGCTTTTTCATGTGAAAATGAACTATGCAGTACTTACCATGTACCAAAAGTAGATTAAGTCATGGTGGTGTGTTGTAATGACACACAGAAACAACATCATTTCCCATAAGATCTAAGCTTTCATTTAAAGAAGCTATGAAAATGTGGTTATTAAAATAAATCTTTCAAATGGGTATTTAATCGGCAATGTAACAGTCCAGATAATAGTTCTTAACAGGATGTGATCCATTTCTATTCATTTCAATAACACATTAATTCCGAAGTCAAGTAATGATCATCTCAAAAACCTTTTCCAACCAGGTACCAGACATGACAGAATAACTGAAATTGATGTAAAAAATTAGTTTGTAGGGCTACAAGATTTTTTACATGTAGCTAGTGAATAATTATCGGGGAGGGCAGAGGAGGAGAGATACCAACTGGACAGTCAAGGCTGTTTCACAAGGCTAGATTCAGATGGCAAGTAGGAAGAGATTTCCGAGCACTGCTGCTTCCAATGAGTTTACTTATTTTCAGTTGTATTCTCATCTTCTTATAACATAACTAGAAATTTGTCAAAATTACTAAGCCTGAATGTCCAGTCTGATTTAGTGTCCAGACTTTCATTAAGTCACTTGCTCTGAGACATACATTTGGACTATTCCTTGTAACAGCACAATTCTTGCACTGTATGTACATAATATGCAGCAGCAAAGTTTTACTATCCTTGACTTGCCTTTGTTATCTGAAAATATACTTAAAATATTTTTGACTTTTACTTTTAAAAATCTTGAATGAGAATACTAAAAATTTAATAAAAATACTATTTATTTTAAAAATATTAACAAGTAGCATACCAGCAGGATTCCTCTTGTTGGCATAATTTATGCTGTGTGCAATTCCATTCCTCAGCACTGGGACTGCATGACCAGGAGGCAGTACAGGCAGTGGCAAAGCCATTTCTTATACTGAATAAACCATAGATTTTGTATAGGCCTTTTATTTCTAGTCACCACTACACAACAACCATGGACATGACAATGAACACAAATTTTGCCATCTCTTCCACTTTTATAAAGAACAGGACTGTTTATAATGTTTCTGAAGATGTAGTAGAAGGCATCTGTATTGATCCAGGCTTTTTTTCCTGTAGACATAAGCAAGATGAAGAATACTTGGGTTTGGTATTTATGCATTATTCTCAGATTCTCAAAAGACCATACTTGGTTCTTTGAATAAAGTATATGTTCCCTGAATGCATAAATTACTGCACTTAATACATTTAATCTAAAACCACAAACCCCACATATTTCTCTTATTCATCCATCAGACACTCTCTAAACCACTATATGCCAAACATTGCCTTTTCTAAGTAGTAGGGCACTGCTGCTTCTAAAGACTTTGATTACTTAAAGATCAATTTTGCTAAAGCTCTATTCTCTTAGTCTTCTTTCTAACAGCTCATCGCAAATCCAAGGTGTTTTTGTTTTCATAGGTCTTCCTATTCTTCTTTAATAATAGCATTCTTTTACTTTGAGTTTAGTATTCACCAGTCAATTAATAATGTACGGATTCATTGTAAGACTTTATTCAAATATTTTATTCTTCAGTCTTTTATTAAATTTGTCATGAGAGCTGTGACTCATAAGGAATTTTAATAATATCATAAAACTTAGCTTTTAATTGTTATTTCTTATACATATTTTTTAATCATTTTGGTCTTTGTGTTTTTATGACACTAAAGATATTTTTCCTTGGCTTTTTTACAGACTTTTACAGGAAGGTTTATCAGTAGTTTCTTTTATCTTCCATTTCTTGGGTGGCTTTGTTTTATGTCAGATTTTCTTTGATAATAAAAAATAGATAATCCTAAGGCAGAATTGTATTAATTTATTGCATTATCTACACTATTCATAGTCATTCTCTATTGCATTGACTACACTAGAGCTAAAAGTAAATAATTTGCTTTCATACTTTCATAATAAGAAACTTATCTTAACCTTGCTCATTTCAGAAAGAATTCTTCATTTCTGCAGTTTGAAGATTTTCTGTGCTAACATTTGGGTTATTAAAGAAGGCTCCCCCCCCCCCCAAAAAAAAGAAGTGCTGATGGCTTTAAAATTGTTAGTAATGATACTGTGTTTAAAAAAATATATAGAGAGGTGAAAGCAAAAGGTATCTGGTTCTGTGGGCCATTTTCTTAGATTTCCTTGTCATTAAATCCTATACTGTGTTAGGCAAATCCAGATATATTTGAAAATTTTAGTTGGCTAGCTTCCTGAGTGTTTCCACAGATATTTCTGTACAAGTTCATGTTGGAATTACATATGTAAATATAAGTGGTAAAGAACTAGAGGAGGTGGGAAAATATCCTGGATTATCTGACTTAGAATTTTTTTCATTCTCTGGTTTAAAGAATGCAATAGTTATTAAGTGCCAAATATCCTACCATAATAATTTCTAGACTCCTCAAGGCATGACTTAAATATTACAAACAATCTTTTGGAACACTTATAGAGAAGGCAAGTAGAGCAGACTTAGCCATTTTTACATTTTTGCTAGTTTAAGCATGTTGTTTCACGCATTCCTAACCAAGAGAAACATGCCTGTACTGGGCTGACAGATACAGTCTCCGTAGTGATTACATTTTTTAAAAACTTGACAGCGATCAAAGTAAGCCGCTTCCTCAGCATCTCCACTGCTAATACATTGCATGGACATTAGCTTCCTAAGTGAACTTGGAAATTTTTGAGTCTTCTAAGACAACAGAAGTTAGGAAAGTGTTGCTGTCTTCTTTACAAGTTTACCTGACAGATGACCTGCGTTTGTGGAATTGATTGACTAGAAAGTTCTAAGCACGGATATGTTTCTTTTGATACATAAAAGACTTTATGGAATCAGTATGGAATAGTCCCTCTTGTGGCACTCCTTTCCCTAACTTCCCAGTCTTATGAAATAATTTATGAAAAAGAAATTGTCATTAAAGTTGTGATTTTCAAAGACATTATTACTTTGTTATTTGTGATAGTTAAACAGCTTAACTCCACAGGAAGCCTGACACAAAAATCAAGTACTTTATTTCCAGTACTTATCTCAGCCTGCATTTTCAGGGTATAAATCTGTGCTCTGTTTAAAATGCACCATACTTACTTAGAATGTCAGTCATTTCAATTCTTCTAAAATATATATATTTTATAGAAATACAGAAAATCTATCGGTGATTGAGAGACAGAGATATCTGAGTCGAGATCAGAAGCCAGTTTTACTGAGTATACAAGGTGTTTGTATAGGGTTTTACTTGTATGGCACTTTTACAGGGTTCTGTTTTTGGTAACAATTTCTCTTTGGTTACACATTCTTCATGACATCACCTGGTAACATTATCTTACCACAAACTTTCCCGGCATGTTTCTTGGTCACTTATTGCCTAGGGAGCACTTACCTGTTTCTGTCTCTTCCACAGTTTCTGCTCAATCAGACCTAAGATAGTAGGCCCCTTTATCAGTTCTATTGTACTCTGTTTTATTCCCAATAAAAGCCTGTATTTTTTTATTTTAATTTTCACTTAACTTTTAAACTTACAGTTTATTTTTCTGTCTTACGAAAATCACAGAGAAATACTTTCCTTTTTTTTCTTCAGTACCTGCTTCCTGGTTTCCTCTTCTCTCTACACATCTGTATCTAGAGAAATGACCTTTTTTCCTCCTAAATTTTATGTATCTCTTTCTCCTTTTTTTCCCTACAAGGATGTCTCTTCACATTTCTCAGAAAATCAGCCTCTCTTTCATAACTTATCTAGTCCATTACATTCTACACACCCTTGAGAAATATCATCTGGAGCCAACAAGCAGAGCAATAAATGGATCAGACAAAGATTACAACAAAATGGAACAAGAGAAACTCAAAAGTTTTTAAAAAAAGTTAATATCAGTTGATTTTTTAAAATTACCATACAGGCTAGGCAAAGGAAAGCCCATGTATGTACTTTTGATTCATTATGAGTTATACACCTGCAAAGAATGTCACTGTAATGGGCCATGTACTTTCTGAACTTATCTCCAGATAACCTGCCTGTGGTCTTGAGAGGATGCCATGGGAGGGAGCAACAAGCCTCTGCTTCATGCAATCCATAAAACATCAGGATATAAAGCTAGAGTAAGGAAAAGTTGACAGAAACACTAGTTCAGACAAGAAGAAAGAATCGTGTCTCTCTCTTCAGTAAAGTTTTCAACATACATACCTCTGCTCTCAAGAGAGAGCATTTTGTTTCCTGGTGATACATATTTTCAAACTGAGTCTTGTTTCTTCCACTGCCCATCCTGCAACAGCCTTTGGTGGCTTAGCTTAGAGCTCTCTCCCCCATCCCCATCCCCATATACCATGTGAAGTCACTAGAACTTCAAAACTTTTCCAGATGCTGGCTGATGGACAAAACTCAGCTGTGACTCAGCTTTATATAGGGCAGATATATCACCAGGGACTAAATTATAATCTTTCTTAAAAGCCAGTGGGACTTTGGTGCTGATTCCAAGGGACTAGAGCTTCAGCCAAGACAGGTAACATAAAAGCAAACATGCTGCACTCTTTGATAGATTTATTGTTATTGTTGTTTGGTTTAGTTTTAGCATTATTTCATTACTGATATTGCAGTAACTCTTAATAAGACTAGCAATAGACTAAAAAAAGGCTGCAACATTTGACAAAAATGATCCTTAGGCAACAAATAAAACACTAGCACTGGTATGGCATAGTGTTATATTTAATTTCCGTTTACAAATATATTTTTTCTTACCTATACAGATACAAAGAGATGATCTGTTAATTTTGCTTTTTCCCAGTATTAAAAATATTTTTCTTGTCATTAGGAAATGTCTTTTCTCTATATTGTAGCAGTATGATATCCTGGCTCAAAGCATAATCTCATGCATTTATTTCCTATGAAAGAATTTAATTAACTATGAAAAAAATAAGTGATGTCCTTAAAATAGGACTAGCAAACTGCAAGTTTTTCTATGCTGACTGTTGAAAATCTAGTAGTTTACAAATGTGGAGTTATAATCACAAGGCCATTTTAGTTTTAACTATTGTGATGACAACACTTGCACATGCTGCAAATCCATCCATACAACCACATATCCATTAGCTTACATTTCTGTGAAAACTGCAGGAAAACTCTAAAAAGAGTTTCCAAGTAGATTCATAGGCCATATCCAGATTAAAGTGGGTATCAGGTTGTCTGTGTTACAGTAACGTTCAGCAGAGTCTGAAAAGAGTTCCTCAGACTGCCAGAGTGCCACTGATGGCATACTCAAGCTCCCTGGCAAGACTAGGTTACTCTGTGTGATGTGTTTGATGTTGCTTTGGATTCAAGAACATTACTGAAACACGAAAAAAGCTCTTCTTCAGTGGCCTGAATAAATAAAATCATACCAGAAGCTAGCTAAACAGCCATAGCTTTCTGGGTACAGAGAGGAACAGGACTAGCAGAAGCCAAAGCCAGCTTAGGCCATAGCTCGTGCTGAGGCAGTGCAGTCCCCAAGAGCCCCTGGGGAAGGGAGCTACAGAACTGGCACAGCCCCACAGCCCTTTGCCTTGGAGGGGCTGGTGCCCATGGCCTGACTGTGAGCATCAGCCTGGTGAACTGCAGCTGCACTGTGGTGCTGCTACACAAAGGAGTCTCTCCACTCAATTATTATTTAATCTTTTCTACAATGAACAAATACTACCTTGTTGCATCACACATACCAAACATTTTTTTTAGAGCCCCAAAATACAAAGATTTATAGACACACAAACTAAGTCATAGTATCATAGAATATGGTGAGTTGGAAGGGAACTATCAGGACCACTGAATCTGCTCTTGGCCCTGTGCAGGGCACCTCAAGAATCCCACCACATGAATAGGAGTGTTGCCCAAACACTTCTTGAACTCTGTCAGGCTTCATGCTGTGCCACTTCCCTGGCAAGCCTGTTCCAGTGCTCACCACCCCCTGGGTTAAAAATTTTCTGACATCCAACCTAAACACCTCCTGACTCAGCTTCACGCCATTTCCTCAAGTCCTGGCACTGGTTGTGAGCGCAATGAGATTGGCACCTGTCCGTTTGATTCTCCTCATGAGGATGTTGAAGACCACAATGAGGTCTCCACTCAGTCTCTTCTATGGGCTAAACCAGTGGCCTCAGCTGCTCCTTACAAGGCTTCCCCTCCAGATCCTCCACCATCCTTGTGTCCCTCGTTGGGACGGTCTCTAACATTTGACTAAATTTGATAAAATTTGAGCAGCGAACCAAGTCTTTTTTAAAAAAGAAAAGCGACGCCTAAGCACGCCTCTTGAAGACCGGTATCAACTTCGCCAGACGCGAGGCGGGCGGTGCCCTACGGTCCCGGGGTGCGCCTGGGCGGCTCCCAGGGGCACGGCGGCGGCTCCCAGCTGGACAGCTGCTCCCCGGGCTCGGCGCGGCGATGCCCGGCCCCCTCACGGCGGGCGCGGGCGCGGCGTTCCCGCCCAGCGGGGGCGGTGCTGCTGACGGTGCCAGCCCCTCCGGACCTTTCGCGCCGCTCCTGGCGGGGAAGCCCGACCCGTCGCGTGTGGCAGGGCGCCCGCCGGGAGCGCTGGGCGCTGTATGGGAGCCCTTTCCCAGAGGGCACGGTCGCGCTCCCCGCACCACCGCCGGCGGCGCGAAGGAGGACGGCGGAGCATGCCATCGGCGGGGCGGTTCCGCGGAGACTGACATGCTGCTGAAGGAGGGCAGGCGCCAGCCTCTCCGCCTCTCCGCGCGGTAGCGGAGGCGATGCTGAAGGGCGCTCCCCGGGCTTTTCCGCAGGCGCCAGGCTATCGCCCACAGCAGCCGCGGTCGCTGCCGTGAGCGGCGCGGCTCCGGCCCGGCCGAGGCGACGAGTGGCGCGGGCCCGCACCCGTGCCCGGGGCGGCGGCGGCGGCGGGGAAGGCGCTGCCCGCGCCCGCGGGCGGCTCCGCGCGGCGGATGCGTGTGCATGAACGCTGCACCGAGCGGGCGCAGGAAGCGCCCCCGCTCCGCCGCCTCCATCTTCCAGGGCAGCAGGACCTCGCCGCACGGCCGCGACAGCGAACGCCAGGGCAGCGGCTCCGATAGCGCCTACCAGACCCAGAGAACCCTGGACGACTGTAAGATGGTGAGTACCCGGGGCGGGCTTGCGGTAGTTTTTTGCCTTTTCCGAGCTCTCCCGGCGCAGGTAGCGGTGCCGCTTCTCCCGCCACCTTGACAATTCCCATCACGTGCAGTTGCACTGTTTTTAAACCCGCAGTCCCCTCCGGGGTTGCTGCCCTGCACTCCAGCTCGCCGCTATTCCAAAGCCGGAGCCGGGAGGAAAGACGAGACCTGCGGGACAGGGAGCCCGCCCGCCCGCGGAGCCGAGCGCCTGGACAGTCCTGCGGGAGCAGGAGTCCTCGCCCCAGTACACACACCGCAAAGCAGCTGGAGTTGCTTTATTGTAGATCCGTCCAAATTTATACCCAGACTTGGGTTCACTGGAGCCTAAATGGGTAAATAGTTATCTCAAATCAGTCACTGCACTGCCTACTTGCTATCTTGTGCAGCAACCACATGCTTGCCCTAATATCCTTCTAAATCAGGACACAGAATTAGAGGCCCTGAAATTCTGTCCCTGATACATGTGGTACCTGTTACTAGTCTTCCCAGAGTAACTGGTTGCAGTTTTAAGACCTCAGGTGAAGCACTTGTGTCTCTGTTACTTATGGACTGTCACATTCTGGTATGAGATTTTTCCCCAGTCATACCCAAAATGCTTGTATCCTGACACTTTTCTCCAAATCAGCACCATATGCCCCCTTTCAGGCTCCTTGAGCTACCATCAGCCTGACACTGGGCCCCAAAATTGCTCCTCTAGCTAGTGACAGATAAAGAAAAAAAATAAGTTGCTGCTAGTTTATCTTGATAAAGCCATACCTGGCCAAAGCTCTGTCCAGTAGCATTGAAAATGGAGTTGTTGCTTCTATTCTGCTGGATTCTGGCAATTTTTTTTCCTCTTGTGCTGAAAAATGTGCTGGCAGATTATCCACTCTGATGCTTCAAGATTGGGAGCAATTCCCAGTGCATGGAGGAACAAAAGCTGCCACTGTAGCTCTATTAATATACCCAACAAGTGGATCTTACTGGGTTTTGCCTTTTTTCTCATTCCCGATGAATGAGGAAACAAATTCTCATTTGCATAATGTGGTTAGTTACAGAGAAGTTTTAAAAACTAACTGATTAGAAATAAAATATGTTTTATAGGTGGGTTATCAAGTTGCGGTAGGATTCAGGAGGTAAAATCAGTGTGGCATTTTTCTTGTTTTCTGTCTCGATTCAGCAACATGTGTGGTTTTGTTTTCCTGGGCAGTGCTAAGGTGGCTGGGATGAGACTGTTTAAGGAAGAGATGTCTGGTGAGAACTGGCAAACTGCGTCTGGTGCAACCAGTGTCCAGTTGCAGGATGCGACACTTTTCGCTTCTTCCTAATGCACAATAATCACACTATGACACATCATAGTACAATTTTTTTCCTCTCCATTGCCTTCATGCATTCTCTTAAGCTGCAGAATGATAAGAGTTGAAGACGTGTTTAGCAAATATTGTGCCTAGGGCTTTGTTTGGTGGGTGCTTTTGGGTTTGTTTGGGATCTAGGTGTGGGAGGGTGCAGATGTACTGAAATGCACTGGGATTGACTTGCTGCTCCTGAAGCAGAGGAACCTATTTGGTATTCTTAAAATGAAATTTAAGGAAGCATGGCCAGAACTATTTTTGATACCAGTTCTCAGCTATACAGTTCATTGCAGTGGGATGCATGAAGGGTATGAATGTAATACTGCAGAAGTGACTCGTTTATTTCCTGAGCATGAGAATTTGGGGGCTTGACTTTAAAAATTGGTAGCTCTGATAGACACCAGGTTCTTGGCATATTTTTATGTTGGGGTGTGTTGAACTTCTGGTGATAATGATGACTGCAGAATTATGAGCAATTACTCTCCTCTGTTTTTATGTAGTTTGGAAATTGAGGGCAAAACACAGATAAATAAATATTCTGTTCTATTACTCCAATCCTTCCACCCCCGCCACCATGTGGAGCAAATGGTCTTATGTGCAGTCTTTCAGAAGGCAGCAAATGCTTAATTTCCTTAAAATATAATTCCATGTATGTCATCAGTGGAACTAAACAATAATGATCTTTCCATCACTCTGAAATTGCCCATTTATCCAGTAACATCTCTATGGATCTGCTGGATATTGGATTTCTGTGCAGGTTGTATTATTTATTAACTCATTTGTTTCTTTTTCCCCCATGCACTTCAGAAAAGGTGCTTTCTGGAATTTTAACAGGAAAGTGCTTATCTGGTACATCTTCTCAGCCAGTAACAGCAGATGAGTTTTAAGTCAGAAATCTGGGTTGAAGGAAAGTGACAGAACAGAAATCATTACAAAATGAATTCGCAAAATTGCCAATTTAAAAGCAAATGCTACATTCCAGTCCCTGAACATGCTGTTAATCAGGAAGCAGGAGGAGCAAAGGCAATAATTTCTGGAGATATTTTTGCCTTTCATGATAGCAAAAAATAACCTCATGCTACTAATAAAACAGATGTTTTTTTGTCTGCTTAATACTTAATACTAATAACTCTAACACTTTCAGATATTAAAAGCAGAAACACTATTTTCCTACAGATGAACATTTATAGCTCATAGAAGAAGCAGCTGCTGTGGAGGCTCTATCGTTTACTGAATTGTGTGCTCTTGATCCTGTGTAGTATGAAATTGTGAGCAGCAGGAACAAGCCCTAGATTTGGCATGTTTTTAAAACACTGGATTGTTTTTACCAATGTAGTTAAAAATTCTCATGTATGTAAATCGTTTTTGTTTTTCAGCTTGTCCAGGAGTTCAATACCCAGGTGGCTCTCTATCGGGAGCTGGTCATTTCTATTGGGGATGTCTCAGTCACCTGTCCTTCTCTGCATGCGGAATTGCACAAAACTCGAACCCGAGGATGTGAGATGGCCTATCAGGCTCACCAAAAACTAGCAGCAATTTCTGGGTAGGAGGCAACTTATGTTTAATTAAAGCCATATTCATGTGCAAATCTTTGTTAAATACTACATAATGGAAACTTTCAGGAAAAGTATTAATCTGTGTTTCTGTTTTAGGCATAGAGGCATATGACCACAGATTTTGCAGAATGTCCATATCTTTATGATAGTACAATTTGGGATCAAATCCTGGTCCCCTTACCAAGAACATATCCTTCTGATTTCGCTGGATGCTTTTATATAAGACAAACAAGATTTTACTGTGTATCACTGTAGATCAAGGGGGAAGCCGTGCCATGCCCTTCAAGGGTTAAATAGCAATAGCTTTCTGCCCAGTCTTCCATTCAGTATACCTAATTGAATAGTTAAGAAACAACCAAAATTTGGTGAAAATTGAGAAAAGTGAATACAAATACTAGTCTAAAAACTTGTGTTTACCTTCTACATGTTTTTAAACCCTTGTTTGTGTTGAAATAAGAGTGAAAGCTTTGCCAGCATATAATGTTTTAATTTGTTCTTTGGTATCACATTATGTACATTTTTTTCCATGGTGACAGAATGTATTATCACATACTTGAGACTATGCCTCAGTGCAAGATCAACCAGAATAAATAGCTCTTTCCTAAAAAATGGGAATTCGTGCTGCTAATTCCATGTGGGTGCTTCACAGTATGATGACTGGGGCATTTGCATTTATACATGTACCCCCTGAGTCATGTCTTTCTGATTACACTTTCTCAGAACTTCCTGCATCTAACTTATCTACCATAAGCCATTGTGCACCACTAGAAAAAAAAAACCCACCATCTTTTTTTTGTAGCTCTGCCTAATCTCCATTGAATTTCTTTCATCACTTTAATATGTAAAAGAAATCTGTTATAGGTTTGATATATAAGGGGAGCCCAAAGAAACAAACCAAACAGGAAAACATACTGGTTGGGTGTTTTAATAGAAATGTCATCATTTTCAAGTAAGACTTTGTGCAGAGTGACTTAAGTTGGTTTTGTGACCTCTGATTTGTTCCTCAAACAAAATACATGCTTTTAAAATACTAAAGTTGATGGGAACTTTAAAAAAACTAGCAATGAATAGACATAGTTCTGTTTAACCAGTACATTGAAAAATGTGAAACAGTAGTAAAATTTATCTTGTGTGCTTTCAGACTTTTCTTTTTAAAAGAAAAACTAATATAAACTAAAAAAATACATTTGAATAGCTGAACCTATTTTGTAACTCTTAAATATTTTTCCCTGTAAAGAAAACAATTGATACATGCTCATTTAGAAAATACACAGTTGTTTTAAGCAATCATTTCACAGCTGGAAGTCTGTCATATGCACAAAGATGTCCTGAAGGTTGTGCAGTTGCTGCGAGATTGACATTTGGCTAATCTAAAACTGTTTTAAAATAACTCTGATAATACTGTGATATCCATAACAACTGGTAGGTGTTAGAAACTCTCTGGAAATTACTTGTTTGGTTTGACAAACATTTTACAAGATGTGCTTTGCATCCCCACCCTCCTGTAGCTGAGGAAAGCCATAATGAGGCATTAACTTTTTTGTTGTATTTTTGAGGAAAGGTGGGATATGAAGATACAGCAAGAAAATAAATAGAAGGAGAGGGGTAATAAATAGTCTCAGAGATTTAGTCTTTACCTCAGCAAAAATACTGATGTAGTGCATATGAAATCGGATCTGGAATAGGAATCTAATTGGCTAGGAAGAAAAAAGTATTGGGAAAAAAAATGCTTAGGGAATGCATTAAATCATCGTCAGTGTTAAATAATCAGGAGGGTAGTGTGTTGTTCAGAAACCACTGTTAGTCAGCATATGGGATGAAGGCTTATTTAGTTCACTGCTTTAGCTCAAAATGCACAGCACTGCACTGGGTAGCACAACAAGTTCTGTCTCCCAAAACTTATTAAAGAAAATGTGTTCCTTTCCCGCCTAGAAGAAATAATAGCAAGAAGCTGTTTATGTTACCAGACTAGAACATTTCATGAGCGAATACCATTCTATTAATTTAGGCCATCAGTAATGTTCAGTTAGTCTCTAAGTGATCTATCTGAGGTGTTGCAGGGCACTCTTCCTTTGGAGAAGCTGGTGTCACTGTCTAAGAGAATACTAAGTTTGTTTATCTTGTTTGTGCTGTGTTTTCCTTGTAACATTAGCAGACACCTTAATGTGATGCTGTTCCTCTTTGAATATATCAGGATTTAACAGAATGATGGAATTGTTAGGGTTAGAAGGACCTCTGGTGATCATCTAGAGATCACCTAGTCCAACTCCTGTTGGCACTAGTGCATTTGAGATTCTTAAACACCTGATTTGGACAATTAGAAGAGGCACCTATTTCCTTTCTTAATTCACTTGTAGTACAAGACTAAGCAAGGTAACAAAGAGGAAAGATGCAAAGACTTGGAAGGAAAGAAGTAAAAACAAATCCTCTAGTGCTGGGGAAGGGAGCTCTGGGAAGAAATTTGGAAATTGTGGGAAGGGAAAGAAATGCTGAGGTGGAGATAATGCATTAGAAACTTCGCAGGATAGAAATCATGGGGACAAAAAAATACATTGGTCTTGGGCATATCAGTTCTGGAATATTAGGCACACATCAAAGTAGGACAGCGCTGTAATGTGAACAAGAAGAGAAGTGTAGTGTAGAAGCGTGCAAGTGTACCTGTAGAAAAAGGATACACTGATATGCCAACAAAAGCAGATTCAGCTATAGAAGCAGAGGAAGTGAAACTCACACGTTTTAAAAACTGAGAGAAAGAAAGACAAAGGAGATGATGAAAAAAAAGATGAGGTAGCAAGGAAACCTTTTAAAGTCCACACTGGATTAGACCATATCACCCTGTATCTAGCTCAAACCTGACAACTGCTGGTAGCAGAGATTTCATAAAAAAATAATACGCAAAGATGCAAAAAAGATTATGCATAGATGCCTTCTCTCACATACTTGACTCTACCCAGCACTCAGCATTCAGTAGGCAAAGGCTGGATCTGAACAGTCCGTATCTGACAAATGCAATTTCTCTAAATATTAAGATATTTTACTCAAAAAAATGCTGAGATTGGATAAGGACATCTTTACACTGTGATGTCTTTAAAAACCTATTTACTAAAAAAAAATTACTGAAAAAGGAAGCTTCAAATTAAGTCTCCAACTTAATAGGGCCTCATAGACACTATATCCTCTTCTTTACTTGCTCTGATATCTTTTTCTTATAGAAATAGTAAGATTTTAGATAAGAGGAATACCGATTAGAAGTAAAAATAATCTAAATTGAAATATCCTAATGCTAGTTAGTGTTCTTTTAGGAATGCCCTAAAGCAAACCCTCTCTTCAGTGTTGTATTTCTCAGGACTTCAGGTCAGCTCCTGCTCTCATACTAAAATTTGTTAGTGATTCTTAATGAGCTGTCTTCTGAGGAGGGTGAGTAAGGTTTGGTCCTTTCATCACATTTTCTGCTGTATAATGTAGCAAAAATTAAAAATCTGAAAGTATTTACATTGTGCATCCTTGTAGTATTAGTTGTCCAGTCAAAACTAGAGAAAGTACAGGAACAAGAAAATGAGTCAGCATGATTTTTTTTCCAAAGAAAAAGAAAGAAAAAAATTCGTAACAGTGAGAAGATGGGGGTGGGGGGAAAGATGCAGATCTCTGTTGTGGAAGGGAGTCTGCTTTATGGAATGGTAGAATGGTGATCTGTTAGAATTCGTCAAACAGGGAGCTGGTTTTATATGTGGAGTCCACTGAGTCTGGGGTGTCAAGAGAAAGATAACTCAGAACTGTATTTTAAGATACAGGTCTGCACAACTGTGCACACACTTTTGTAAATGTCCTTACATATTCTCAGGCACTTGATAGGCTTACATAATGTGTGCACTTGGCACACTGAGACCAGAACTGGCAGTGTCTCTGTGACAGTCTGATATATATGTTGGCAGTGGCTTTTTTTGCATGAAACAAAACTGTGTGAAGAGCTCAGGGGTGCATGGCAATGTACATCTGTGTGAGCATAGCTCTGAAAGTGATTTTTCTGTTTTTCTGACTAGTGTTGCAAAGTCCAAAATCTAAGGAGGATTAAACCTCTAGTACACACTGGGGCAGCAGCTCTGCAGAAGAGGATCTTGGGGGTTCTGGTGAACATCAGGTTGACCATGAGCCAGAGCTGTGCCCTTGTGCAAAGAGGGCCAGCAGCCTTCTATGCTGCTTTAGGAAATGCTGCCAGCAGGTCCACAGAGCTCATCCTTCCTTTTTACTCAGGGCTCTTGAATACTGGGTCCAGCAGTGGGCTCCCTAGTAGAAAGGAGGAAAGGACAGGTCTAGTCAACTACCTTAAAGATGATTAAGCAGCATCCCACATACTGCTAGACCTGGGATTGTTTAGCTTGGAGAAGAGAAGGCTGGGAGCGGGATATTATCAATATGTATAAAAATACTTGATGGAATGTAAAGAAGACAGAGTCAGACTATTCTCAGTGATATATAGTGATAGGACAGCAGGTAAAAATTGAAATACAAATAAAAATTGATTTAAATTTTTTTTAGCTTCTTTTTTACTGTAAAGCAGATAGAATATTAGAACTGGTGCGCTGAGAGGTTCTGGAGTCTCCACCCTTGGAGATACTGAGAATTCAACTGGTCATGGCCCTCAGTAACCCTCTGTAGCTGATGCTGCTTAGAGCAGGAGGCTTGGAGCAAATTAGTTCTGGTGTCCCTTTCAGCCTGTGACAAAGTCATCATAAATCTCCTTGGGAAAATTCAAAGAAAAAGTTTCCTTATTTGACACCCATGTGCATCTGTTACTTTTATAAAACAGTTGCTAATTTTAAGTTTCCCTAAGTTCATGAAGCATGAGAGAAAGAGTTGAGAAAGTGAGCTAAGAATCACATCCTGATTGCAATCCTGTGCACAAAAAGACTATCATAAAAACTATTTAAGTTTTTAATTTTACGTAATTTCTACTTTTGTTTTCCATTGCAGTCTGCAGTAGGTATTCTCATGTCTGCAATAAGCACCAAATAGTAATTTCTCAGAGCTAGTTAATATGAGGTAGTTTCCTAAGGCTGTTTTAAAACATTCTACTGACACCCAATTGTGGCCAGTTTTTCACTGAATTATCTGGATTTACCCTGAATTACAATCCTAAAAAAATATTATCTGCTTTTTAAAGCACACAAACAAAAAAGGCTCCCTCAAAGTATTTGTCAAATTAAATGAAGACTCCAGATCTATAAGTTAATGAAAGCTGTATTAAGATAGGCATAACAGAAACCGTCTTAACTGTTTAGCTGCAGATGTTAAATAAAGCTCTGCTGGCTGTCAGTATTAGCTGAGCAGAAACAAATTGCAGCAACACTTAGCTCAACAGGGAAGAATTTTTATAATCTTGATTCAAAACCAACTTTATGGCAGCAGATAGAGCAACAAACCAGAGGTCTGCCCCAGCTAGATACTGATCGAGCAGCATTTATGATCTCTGTCCTTCCTAGACATCTTTGCAGTCACTGCCATGGTACTCCTCTCAGTGTATGTATTAGAGGTGAGGAGAGTGATAATCTTGATCATGGGGTTCTGAACCACAGGCACTGCTGCCTGTAGCCAACCTCTGTTGGAGTTGTTAGCATTGTTTCAACTGCCAGATGAAAGTTACGAAATAAGGTAAGTGCTTCACTTACTAGACTGCAGCATGATAACCAGAATGTGGCCTGATTCAAAGTACAGTTAAATATCAAAAATAGTGTTATGTGTAAGAAAACAGGTAAAGAAGTCAATATTCACTGCAAGAATCAATGCTGTTATGCATGATAATACCAGTAGCATAATGCCTTCTGAATCCATCTGAGGTTTTGTGTTTCTTGCTAACGTGTTGCAGATGTTTTAAACAGGAGCAGCTTTTAAGTTCTGACCTTAAAAATCCTGTCTAGTTAAAAAATACTGAGATCCTCCAGAAAACTCTTGGAAATGTGTAACATAATTTTGCTCTCACAGGCTTTACTAAAAGCATCTCAGTAAGTTGTTTTAATGTGGTATGCTAGAATCCACAATTCTTACAATCATTTAATAGTACTTAGGAAATTGTCCTGATGATTTAACTGTGACTGTCCGAAATTGGTAAAGTTGAGGAGAGCTTTGTCTCCCTTCAAAGAAGAGCTTTTCAGGATTACTGAGCATTCTTGTCATATAAAGTCTCATTTCCCCTCAACTTTGATATTCAGCTCCTGTAAATGTTTATTAGAATTTTCTTACATGCTTAAAATTTTCTTGTGATTTTGAGCATATCAGATTCTAGAAGCAAATTATGACAGTGTTTATTTCACTTTGTTTGGCTGGCATATATTCACTGATTTCTACATCCTGAAGTGATTGTGAACTTGGTACCATATATCAGAGACCAGACCTGTTCCAGTGACTCAAATCCTGTTTTGACTAGTGGGAGTTGGTCTGCATGGGAATGTTTCAATAAACAAGATCAGATGTGGGTAGTTTAATGTACCCCTTCAGGACCATGTAGTGTGTGATAGTGCAGTAAGTATATCATAGCTTACTCCTTTCACAAGAGGTTAAGATGCATATGTATTGTTCTGAATAGATTCCTTGTAAAAAAATTTCTCTGATTATACAATCCACATGCATCTAAAATGATGGAAAGGAAGAGCAAAAAGATAAAAGTTTTTCTTTGGAACTGAGTTAAGGTAGGCTTGCTTATTAAGAATAAAATATGTTTGCTCAATTTAAGTTGCAAGTTGAAAATGAAATCGTTTAAATCAGGTATGTCGAGTTCAGAAAGAAAATAATGGAAGAAAAACAAGGTTATTTACTAAGGCTAGAATACTGAAAATATCTGACCTCTTTAGACCAACGTTTTCTTTGTATCTCTGTCTTTGGAAGTGCTTTAATAGGTGTTTGGGACTTGAAGATACAAGGTATTAATATCTCCCTTTATAGATCTCTCTTTCATAACTGGAGGCCAGATTTAGTAAAGGGCAAACAGACCTAAAAGTGAATTTATTACTCTATTATTTTTCTATGTTCAGAACAGTAATTCTGAACATTCTGAAAGTTGTACATCTGCAGTAACACAACATATGTTATTTTTGACAGAGTGGAAGAGCTTATAGCAACTTGCTTAATGATAAACCTCACCAGCAGTCAGAAGGACAACATTCTTGCTTGTCCAAGCTCTGACAAGATTGTTCCCAGAGGTGCTGGCAGAGCATTCTCAGAGCCTGACAGCCACTGACAGCTTTGGGCTCCTCACAAAACACAGTGGACTCTTACACTTTCTTCTAGGCAAAGCTGAGGGTGCGTCAAGTTAATTTCTAGACCACTTGCACCCGTGTCCCAGGAAAGGGAGAGAAGTGAGAAAAGGGGAAAGGGAGTGCTAAAAGTAGAACAGACATAATCTTTGTCAGTCAGTTATTTGCCCCTTTATTCCAGCTGACACTCAATTAGCACATTTACAGCCCTTTCCAGTGCAATGCTGCCACTGCTGAGCCACTCGAAGACTGCTGGGTAAGCCAGACGGGTCAGCCTGCCACTTGCATGAAGGGTACTCCCAAGAGCAGGGAATCCATGTCCCAGCCCAGCAGCCAGGGATGCTGCCTGTGCTTGAGGATCACCACAAATAGCATTATTCTCTCTGGGAGAGCAGCATAGTTTTTCCTCTATGACACAGCCTGAAGCTGTGAGGTAGTTGTAGAGAATTAGGGGGCACACTGCCATCATCTAATCCAGTGGAAAGAGTATTTTGCATGAGGAAGCAAAACGATGTTGAGGTCTGCTCTGTACTTGGGCTTCAAGCAGTGCCATTGCAGGTAAACACTGAAAACTGTTAGAGAACTTCTTTTGTGGTATTCTAATCGTTGTTCCCATTTTTTTTCTGTATTTTAAGCAGATAAAACACATAAAGATACAGGGAAACAGAGATTCAGAACTCAGGTAAAGGCTGACTATTCCTCAGCATTTTTTATCTTTTATCATTTTATATCTTCAACCTGGCAAACTGTAAATTCATCTGCACTGTGCCTAGGGTTAGAGTAGCCTGCAGGTTTAAGGTCTTTACCTTCAATTTTAACATGCCCTCTGCATTCATCACTCCCATTGTGTGTTCCTGGAACCTGGAAGATGATACCAAAAACTAAGATACTACTGTAATTCAAGTCCTTCAGTGGAATGTTCTCAGCTGTGCACAAGCAGCATTCCACTACAGTTAGATTTTAGAAGGGTTGTTTCTCAAAGTCTAACTAATTAATAATGGAGTATTCCAGTCATAGGTAAGACTATTTATCTGTAGCAATGATTGAAATAACTAACTTCCTATTCTTAGGTATACGAACCTTTACATGAGGAATTAAAGTGAAGGAAAACAACATAAGTTATCAAAGAGACTTGGGGACTGAATTACATTGGCAGGGCCTGTTTAGAAATGCTGCAGAGTCAGAGCTGACCTTTTGCAGAAAATTCAGTGTTTCTGCCAGCAATCTCTGACATCATAGCCTTCTCTTGCCCCATTTTTGTCCTTTCAGAAGATCTGCTCTCATTGTTGGACATAAAAAGCTTTTCACACCTTTGCTTTGCAATTGATTTTCTCTGGGAGTAATCAGCCAGAGGATCCAGCAGTTAGGTACATCTCTAGAAACAGGAACTGTGGGTATTTTTAAATTAAAAAATTAAATTAAAAATTAAGTTATTAAATGCGAGCTCTGTTTTGACAGTTGCTGTTACCTTTGCTTCAGTCCAGATTTTCTCACGCCCTTTTCTCATTTGTCATCCCTTTTTGCCAGTGTTTCTGTTTCTTGATTTTTTTTTTCCTCATAGCCTGTCTCTAAACAGTAATGAAATCAACATCTGATTTGCTGCTGTCACCTTAACTATTTGGGAACTCCTTGTGGCAGAGTCTTGAATGTAAAAGTAACAAGCCCACCAAAATCCACTGGCCTTTCAATCTGTGGCATTACTGTAGTAAACATGGCTAACAAAAGTAATAATTTCTTCAAAATCCAGTTTGGATTTTTTGGGAAAAGTCTGGAAAATCTCATTCAACCTCTGGCTGATGTATCTGATGCATCTCTTATTAAATAGGTGTACCGATACTTACTATCTCTGAAAAATACCTAATAATTTTACAGTATATTTGAGTCTTTCAAGGAAAAGCATTGTTTTCAAATATTCTGTTTTATTATTGCTATAGTGCTTTCTAAATAACACATTTTCTAAATTCTAATTTCTAAATTAGAATTTCTAAATACTGAATATTACATTTTTATCATTGTTTCCATAATTAATTTATTTTGAAATTGATTTTTAAATGTCAGTTTACTGGAATCCTAAGCCCTAACATATAACAGCACATAGCAACTCCTGTTGCTCTGTCTTGTCGTTCATGTCACAAGTGGAATCACTTAATAAGCTTGAACAAAAACCTGAGTGTTACTAACTTATGTCAGTAAATAGTGCTCCACAAGAGGATCTAGAAATAAATTTTAGAAGGTAGTTAAAGATAGAAGTGCAGCTGGTTATGAGCCTGTCATGCCATGCTAATTTCTATGCCCACAAAAATTAGGAGTACCAGAGAAGCCTACATGGTTCAAAATCAATGTTAGGCCAATCTAAAAAAAAAATAATTTATTGCAGTATTTCTGAAAAAAAATAATACATACTTCATACCTATCTTCACAGATGTAAATAAAAGTTGCACTTGTACTAATCTGTAACCAAGATGGCCAAGAGGAGTGCCTTTGTGTCCCCATTAGGCCCACTGCTTTGAGACCTGTTTCAACAGCATATTTCATTATTTATATTCTGTAAGTTTCTAGTGATGCACAACTGAAGCTAAGAATTTAATGGTGAGTTTTAAGTGCTTCGTTCATGATCATTTTCCTGAATACTATTTAAGAAATCCTACATGGCTGCAATTTTTTGTGATAGACACTTTGCCTATCTTTGTTTTGGTTAGCTTGGCTTATATTGTTCTCAGAAAATTACTTCTGATTCTCACTGAATCTTATAAAGCCAGACTATGTTGACAATATGTTCATATATCTTAAGAGAAGTGAAAACATGAGATAATGAAGTTATGCATTAGAAAGGCTTCAGCATGAACTCATAGATTTCCACATATACTGGGATTTGCTTCTGATTTCTTGCCTCTTTTTTCTAAGTTTTGGACTGAAAATTGCCAGTTAATGGAAATGTTTTTACTAATGCTTAGTATTTCTCAACATTCTGGAACGCTGCTCTCTAGCTGGAAAGGAACCATTTTGATTCTGTGCCCTTCACTGAAATCAGCCGATGGCGTTGCCAAGTTAATTGTGCAGGGCCGTGCAATTAAGAGCCATGTTTGATCATGCTCTTTCAAGTGCTGCACTTCCTGCATAGGCAACTAGGAAAAGACTTTACTGTGATGGTACGTGGAGGTTTGCTCTAGAAAGAGGTCAAGTACCAAACAGTAGCTGCTCTTCAGCATCATCAGTACTTTGCAAGATCAGTCTCCAGCTGTGGGAGATACTAGGTCTGTCAGGCTTCCACTGGAAAAATTCCAACCAATGTGTACAAAATCTGTTCTAGTTTTTCTAATTGCTTTATCATTCTGTTTCTGAACAATTAATAAAATATTTGAAGCCATTAACTGGGCATTAAGATCTCATCTTGACACAGCATTAAATGAAGCATTCCTTAATCCAGAATCCTTCCAGTTTTACCACTTAAATCTGCTTAAATTCATGTTTTTAAATTTTACATAAACCAAAGTGTTGGCTATTGAATAGAATTTTCTTCTTGATGGGAATATTTAGAGATCTACCACATAATTTTTAACTATCAGAGAAATAATATACCAAATTGTTTGTATATTAACATAGAAGGTCTTCTTTTCTTTTATATTCCATTTTTTATCTTGCTGCTCTTATCTAAGAGGACTTTCGTCATGAACATTTCCTGGCAGCAGATCTGGTGTAAGAATTCAAATACATATTAAATTCTGTTCTAGAAGTTGTTGAAGAAATTGCTTTCCCTTTTAAGAAGAAAACAAGTTTGCACGTATTGCGTGAGCAAAGAGAAGCTGACACTTCATATCTCTGTCTATCATGGCAAGACAGATCATTGCAAATGTACTGTTGGTAATCTTGGAAACATGGCAAATGGTTGAGTGGCAAAATATTTAAAAGTGCCGTGTTTATACAGCAGCTTCCAGTTATTTCCAACAGTTCTGGAGTTGTTACTGTGGTGAAGCAGCATTATCCACCCATATGCATTTACAAGCCCTCCCCCAAAAAAAACCCCAACACCAACAAAGCAGTGTTTGGTACTTGGGAATAGTGTGACAACTACAACCACAGTACATAAGACTCAGCACAGGGTGAGCCTGTGTGCTGAGGAAGCAGTCCCTTCATGCAGGATGAAGAGCCCCAGTGCACCAAAGTTGTGGACGTTCCAAAGTCTGGGCATATAATTTAGCTGCAGACCTACCCAAAGTAGTGTGTGTACAGCCTTTTGCAATTCATTTTGCATCATTCAAGACTCAGAAACAAGTAGTTTGTCTGTGCAGCTGCTAAACCCAATACTGAATGCCTAAGGAAGACTTCATGGAGTAATCCTTGTTTCCCAAGCACAAAAAAAGGGCTTTTCAAAGAGGGGAAAAAACAAAAGTAACGCCAGTTCACAAAGTCAAGTGGAGACCAAAGCAGGATTAAAAAAATCTGAAATAAAAAAATCACAAAGTTCTTTTAGCTAGAATACTCCTTCCTGAACACATTTTATCAACAGATGGTTTTAAAATTTTATTTCTCCATATATGAATTTAAATTCAGGAAGCTAATCTGTTTCTTTTTTCCTTCTATTTCCTTCTATTCTTTTTTTTTCTCTTTTTTTTTTTTTCTTTTTTTCTTTTTTGACACATTCAAGTTTTCTCAGTCAGCTGTGATTTTTAACTGATCTTACAGATTTCATCTGTGAAGTATCTGGTGATGCTGTGTGAGATTCTTCTACTGATTCTATAACACAGTTTCATTTGGAATACTTTTATATGGAGGTATTTGAACATCCTTTTTAAAAAAAAAAAACAAACAGATAAAAAATACTCTGAGGTATAAGCATGATATATTCAAGGCACTCCTGGAAGCATTTGATACATAAAAAATTCCAAACACTACCTTATTCTGATCAATCTAGTAATATCTACAGGATGTGCAGTCTTCCTTCCAGTTTAGAATTGTAGCAATCACAGTATTGATGTATTTGACCAAAAATACAAAAAAAACCTATTTAGAAACCTATTTTTTATTTAGACAAAAAAAACCTATTATGAAAATGTAGAATTTTTTTCAGTAATTTTTAATACAATATAGCTCCTACCCAAATCACAGTGAAACCTTAAAGAACATCTTCCCTTCAGTTTAAATTCTTAAATAGGTGGTTTGTGAATATTTGTGAGGAAAAGCAAATACACTGTTCCTTGCTTCTTCTCATTCTAACATACCTTCACAACTGCTCTGGTTTTCTCATTTTGAAATACAGAAAACCAGAAATCTGAGTTACAAGCAAGTAACAGATATCCAGATCACTCTAATGTGTTATGGGATGCCTTTTGGAAAAAAAAATGTTGAAATTTATATTCAAAGAAGGTACTAATGACAGGAATAAAATGGAAAAAGGAAGTGTCACAAATCTGAGGAATCATCTGGTTTAGTGTCCTGTGAGTGGTCAACAGCAGATGGCATCATTTGGCCTGCAGCAGAGTTTCTTCTAAATCCAGTGTGTTTCTAGTTCAGTGTGACCTAGATCCTACGGCATCAAATACCTGAAGCATCTAACTCTCCTTCAGACTCACTGGAAAGTTTGACCCTATTTGTCCACACAGATCAGAACCACTTTCATAAATCAGATACTAGTTTTCATAAAAAACTCTGTACAACTGTTAATCAAAGGAACTGGACAGGACTATAAGTATGAATACATTCATGTTTTGCAGACTTTTGGAAAGTAGAGTTTGTAAATCATTCATTAACGAATAGTGAGTGATTAAGGGACATTTTAAAGAGACGGTTAATTAAAATCAAAGGGCAAATCCACAGGCAGCATGACTTTCAGCTGCCTGCAGTAAAAGAGCTGGGCTTGAGCCTGTTGGATGGCACAAACTTATCTGTGCTTTCTCTACATTTTTATCAAATTCATTTGAGAACAACTTGTTGATGCTGACAAGGCAGTGTTCTGAATAGGAATTTCTTTGATAAGCCTAAGAGTTATTGCATATACAGCTAATGTCACTGTCTCCTGCTTGGTTAGCTCAGATCTTTTCTGGAAGGTCTGTGTCATGGTTTGGATTTATCTGTTCTTTGGTATCATTTGCGGCTGTGAAATTTTTTATTCAGCTGAGGCTAAATCTAACAAGGCTGACTTGAGAGCTCACCCGAAGTTTTCTTTCATCTAACTGATAACCTGTAGAGAAAAAGGCTCTGTTCTGCTCATGTCTGGCTAGTGCAAAAGTCTCCTGGATTTCTCTAAAGTAGAAGCAAGGGACAGACAGCTGAAGGAAGGCTCAATGGGCTTAAGATGTGGTGATCAAGCCCTGCTTTTCTATTTTTTTTTTATTTTTTTTTTTAAATCTTATGAGAACTCAGAAGCATAATTTGATACATATGCAATTTCATTTGGGATTCTGAGTACCTAAAAACATCCTGCTGGGGATTTTAAGCTTAGCTAAAGTGGTATCCTATTTTGAGACAGCATCCAAACTCCCGCCTAATTTTTTACTCCTTAGCAGAATATGGGGAGAAGACAGGAAGAACAGGAATGAGAAAGATTAGGTGGAAATAAAGATAAGGACATTGACTGTCTGTAGAGCAGGCTTGACTTGGGAAAGATTACCCTAATTAATTCCAATTAAAATAAAAATAATTTCTAATTTAAGTGATGGGAAGAGAAAAAAAACATCAAGCTACCTTTTCTGCCTGGCATCCACGCTCAACTTCACTCCAGACTCCTCACCTACCCCCACCCTCCTGAACTGTGCAGGTAGAATGGGAATGTGGGGTTACAGTCCATAACCAACCTGCCTTGTTTCTCCTTCCTCCTCACACTTCCCTTCAGCTGTAGTGTAGGCTTCTCCACAGGCAGCAGTCCTGTCAGGAAAATCTGCTCTAGCATAGGTTCTCCACAGGTGGCAGTTCCTCCAGGAATATCCATCTGCTCTGGTGTGCTCTGCAGGCTGCAGGGAAGATCTACTCTGCCATGGAGAACCTCCTTCTTTCTCTTACCGTGATATTTCCTCTCTTCTTTCTTACTCTTCCCCCACTCCTGCCCCTCTCTTCTCCCCGTGGCTATTTTTGCCCTTATTAGAAATAAGTTTTTTGATCAGCAGGTAGGTTCAGCTGTGTCCTGCCAAGGAACCCTTGCAGAGCTGCAGGGACTGGCTGTGTCCAGCACAGGGAAGACTCTCACATCATCCGATAAAGGGCACCTGTTACCACCATCACAACCAAAACCTTGCAACTCCATCTCACACACCTAGTATTACCTAGAGTGGAGTGAGTTTTACTGAAATCTCTTGTTTCAGTGCTGTTTTACTTGTGTACAGGATGATATACTTTGTGATTTGTGATTGGGTTTGTCCTCTAGCAGAATAGCTTGCATAGTGCTCTCATGATTTACCTATTGCCCATGCTTGAGTTAGTTCAGCCATTAAAACTTCTGAGAAAAGAAGTCTAGAAAATTCTGGTCTGTGATTCTGATAGTTTCAAAACGATGGTTTTTTTTTTAAAAAAAAAAGTTATAGTTGTATCTATATGTATCTAAATTGTTCTAGCATGGAAATATCTAAAATTTTATCAACCTGGGAGGTAGCAATGTCTACAGTATGAGTCACTGCACTGTGATTTTGTTCTGCTGTATCATATACTCAGATTGACTCCATCAGCCTTATCAGAGTTACTGGAGATTTGCAGTGTTCTAACAAAACGAAACCTGATCACATGTCTTCTGTTACTGTGAGTGCTGTTGTAACTGCTTCAAAACAACATTCTGATTTAATAAGGACAGCATTGCAGTAATTTATGGGTCTGCTAGAAAGAACAAGCCTTGCTTTTTTCCTGGCTGGACTGGGATGTGGAATAGCAGTTGTATCACAGTATTGTATATGTAGAGAGCAACAAACCAACACATGGCACTGAAGCTGACAGCAGTTTGTGTAACTTCTTAAAAAAAATAACCCCAGCAAATGTTAGGAACACAAATATGAACATTTTCCCAGGAACTGTTTAGAGGAAAACATCATTGTTGGATTACAACTTTTCTACCTGTATTCAAAATGAATTCACCTTCATTTTGTTGCCTTCAAAGATGTATGGTTACATGATAAAGAAATAAACTATCAGTTTAAGATACAAAAGCAGAGGCAGGTTTAGTAGGCTGTTAATCCTGAGCTGTTATCAGAGGGGTATCTGGTACTTGATATATAAGGGGATTAAGTGTATCTCTTCTGTGGTGTTTGTCACACTTTTTGTCCCAACAGAAGGATCAAATGTCTGAGGCAAGATTTGTTTTTCATCTTTTTCATCCTTTTACTGCTTTGTATTTCTAAACCACAGTGTTTTCAGATACTAACTTAAAATACAATCTACGGGGTAATATTTATGGACAGTGATTTTTTTCACAGCTCATCAAGCCAACTTACATTATTTTTCAAGGGGAGTACATATGTGGAGCATAAGACAGAATTTGATGATTTAATTTTCAGTTTTTGCTTGACAAATGTTTATTTTCCTTTGGTTTTTGAAGACAGTCTTCATTATATATCTAGATAGTCCTTTGAGCTTATAATATTTAAGAACTATTAATACTTTTCTTTGGTGTTAAGCATAGAATTTGTCAAAAGAATGCTTTTACAAAAAAGTTTATCAGAACCATCATATAGTTTAGCTACTCTTACCAGAGATAGTCCATCTGTCTATATTTTTTAATCTTGTTGATACTAAAAGTAAAATGCTGTTCTGTTGTAAATGTGTGACTAAAGTTTTTAAGTTAAATTGAGAGTCAGACTGTAATAAGTTTTCAGTTTTAGTAGTCTTATGTTTCACTTAATTTCACTTAATTTTTGCTAATTTCAGTGCAACTGTGAGTGCTGGGCACCTTTGGGAATTCAGGAAAATTTCAAGATGTTTCTCAGTTGTAACCAATATTTTGACTGTACAGTGAAATCATCTGTCAACTATTTTGGAGGGAAATTTTCTTTTAAATGAATTTTTACTTTTTTTTCTTTGCATTTAAGGAGGAGCATTTTAATCTTGTTTTTTTTAATATTTTAAAATAATTACCAAAATAGCTGCATTTACCTCTCTTAATGATACTGGGTACTATACAGGTGGTGTAAGAGCTCCCTCTTTAGGTTTTATTTTAAATCTCAGCTTAGAAAAATAAGAAGGAAAGGAAATTCCACTTCTTGTCAATGCTTTATAAACATATTCAGTCGCACATGATGTTACATGATTACATGATTTTTAAAAAGCTGGATTTTATGGAAAGAAAGCCATTAATTTTGCCAATGGTTAAAGCATGAGAATGCAATAGTTTTATTATAGGTTTGACAGGCTTAAGTATGTTTCTACAAAAAATTTATACTTTTAATAGCAGCCTGATAAACTGCATAACTTAAGCTGATGTTTTATGTAGGAGTAACACAGCATTTTCACTTTTGTAGCTGCATTTTATGCAGCAAACAATGAGGTGATGGTCTGTGTCTCATGGGCAGGTGCTCAGTGCTGTGCTAGCTCTCTTATATCTGGCTGCACATAAACTATTAAATAGCTCTGTTGCAAACACAATTTAGCACAGCCTTGTATAAGGTCATTTTATATGAATTTCTCTTGAATAACTAAAGCAGTCTTCTTAAAAAATCAGCTGGACTAACTGAACAACTGACTTAGAAGTTTGCATTAACTTTTCTTTGTATATAAATATTAATTTGGCATATAACTATTAAATACTATTTAATAATAGTTAATAATAAATGTATCATAACCAGCATTCTGAAATTTGTACTAGTCCCTCATTCAGCATTTCTCATGGTATAGCATTGTACACATAGAAATAGATAAATTGATAAAACTTTAAAAGGAAATGTTAAGCTCTGTACACAGAATTCAAGGATTATAAAGGAAGTCTTTGTAGGCATTCATATCATAGCATTTGGCTTTCAGAGATGAAAATGAGGCCTATATACATGCATTGAAGCAAACTAGTGGAATTGTTGTGGTCATTATTACAATTAAACACTAATTAAATAGTTTGAGACAATCAGTGAGGGTACTGGGCTGGAAATACTTCTCATTGTAAAAACTCTGTATAATATTTTTCTTGGATATCTCTGCAGTTTCTCTGGATTGGCAAATGAGAGAAGAATTTTGCGCATAGTCCAGTTAGAAATATTCCATATTCTTAAGAAAACAAGAATGGGTCAGAATATGCATATATTATTGACATTTTGGGTTCTTACTCTCACCCTGTTCATAAATATAGTCTGCAAAAAGGAACCACATTAGATTTATGACAGCAAAAATAGTCAATTAAAATGCCTATTACTATGCTTTTGAATACTCTTCCAACTTATTTGTAAATAGGAAGCCACTAATAAATCTGAATTGGCTCATGAGTCAAGCATCTTATTTATAATTGCCACTTTCCTAGTCTGCACAATTAAAAATTCTGTCACTAAGAGCAAAAATGTTTTAAATAAAAGTTTTCACCATTTTTGTTTCATAGGAATTTAATAGCTGTATAAGGAAAACACTGTTTCCTTACACCTGTGTGCAGACACTGAAATCTTTCTGTCAGTGACAGCTAGAAAGGAACATTGCAAACAAAGTTCCTGTAGTAGCCATGATTTCTGAGAGGGTCTGAAGTTTTCTAAGATCTGAAATAATGCAGAGAAAAATAGAAAACTATATTTAAGTTTTATCTAAATCTGCTACAAGGAAATTACCCTATCAGAATATAGTGTCTGTTTCTCATAGTGATAGACTTGTGGTTAAGTAATACTAGTTTTCAGAAGAGCTAGGCAGATTCAGCTTGACTGGCATGAGAAAGAGGAGTAGAACTATATCTCCCAATCAAAAGATCTCTCATCACTGAACAGAAAAAGGTCATCATTACCATCTCTAGTGGCTTAAATTTTTTGCAGGTTCCACTTTGCACAAGAGCATGTATGGCCAGATCCTCTTCTGGTGGAATAGACAAGTCAATGGCTTCAGGACAGAAGAAACCTTGGTCAAAGAGAAGTCTTCAGACATCTAGGAAACTTAAGCAGAAACTGAACGGGCCTGTGCATTTATTGGTGGGGCTCCAGGACTTAGGTATTGCATGAGATAAGCAATAAGTTTGAAGACCTAGATTTTGGGCCCTCATCCTAAATATGGAAAGTAAATGGAACTCTACACTCCTAAAGTTTTTTCTGTTGAAGGAAGTTTCTGTGTGCTCATTGAGAAAAGGGCTGCAAGAGTAGGTGATACAAACATTGCAGGGGCAGGGGGGAAACAGAATTGTAGTTGAACCCTTTTTGTTCTGCACCATAGCTTTATTCTGTATTTATAAGATGCGGAAACTATCACACATGATAATTTTTCAACAAATTGAGACTTCAGAAGTAGAAAAGTGGCTTAAAATAAATAAACATATTATAATCTAGCCAAAAGAAATAAAGTTGGATGGGCAGGTTTATTACCATGTGTTTGGTGTAGCTGCTGTAATAACAGATCACAGCAACTGTAGTTTATGCTTCAGTGATTTCCTACCTCTTTGATGACATCTACTTTGTAATGGATTGGCAGGTGGAACCAATTGTCCTTTGTCTCTTCCAATTCCAGCATAATTTCTCTTCAGTCTTTAGTGTAGGTTTTTTGTTTTTGTTTGTTTGGTTTTGGTTTTTTCTTTTATTTTTTAGCCTAATATTTTTCTTGATTAAGTATTCACTCCGCTAATGCGATTCCAGCCTTCAAAAGTGGTACTTGGTTCTTGAGTATGTGTAAATTATTTTCTTGGTATCCTAAGCAATTAAATGGAGGTGTAGGATTTAAATTTTTGTTTTCAAGGTTGTTACTAATTCCCTGAAAAAAGTCTCGTGTATCCCATTCACTTCACAGTGCATAGGATCACACCACTACTAATTTAAATATGGAAGAAAACAAGTTCAGGGAGAATGTATAGAACAAGTAGGCTAAAACTGACTTATTTCTGATGACAGTGTCTTCAAAGTAGGGTTGATTATGCTCGACAAAGGATTTGTAACCTGAACATGGACTGTTAAAAGTGGCCTGGTAATCTCCTGCATCTGTGCAAGACCAAGGGTAACTGAAACTGGATGGCAAAAGGAGGCTTCAGTCTCACAGAAAATACTTGTACAAAGCTTCTAAAGAGAAGATAGTCACTTACCCATTTTCCAAAAACACACAGAGGACATAATGACATGCAATCTTTCCAAAGACAGCCCAAGTTCGGCTGTGTTAAGCCTAGAGTTTTATAGATCTAAAGAATTGTTTGTAAATAGAGTTTGGTAGAAGAAGCTTAATAGTTTATGAAGTAGATTTTGATATGGTTGCTTGCAACAGTAAGGAAGTGGATTTTATGACCCCCACATTCTTCTAGTCTCATTCTTAACTACATTTTTCTCTTTTATTGCAGCCCAGAAGATGGTGAAATCCATCCTGAAATCTGTAGACTATATATCCAGTTGCAGTGTTGCTTAGAAATGTACACAACAGAAATGCTGAAGTCCATATGTCTGCTGGGATCACTACAGTTTCACCGGAAAGGTAATACTGAATTGCATAAATACACAGATGCTTGTTTTAGAAAAATTGATGCCCCAGTTTTCTGGGCTATGCCTGGTATTCATAAAAGACAAAATGCTGTCCTGGTTTTGGCTGGTGTGGAATTAATTTTCTTCATAGTAGCCATCATGGAGCTGGGTTTTTTTTTCACTGGAAACAGTGTTGATAATACAGGCATGTTTTAGTCATTGCTAAACCCACATGATGTCAAGGCCTTTTCTGCTCCTCACCCCACCCTACTAGCAGGAATGCTGAGGGGGCCCAAGGAGCTGGGAGAGGACACAACCAGGACAGCTGACTCCAGCTGACCCAAGGGATATCCCAGACCATATGGCATCATGCTCAGCATATGAAGAAGGGGGGAAGATGAAGGAAGGTGAAGACATTCAAAGTGATGGCAATTGTCTTCCCAAGTCAACATTACACATCATGTAGCCTTGTTTTCCTGGGGATGGTTGAACACCTGCATACCTGTTGGGAATGATGAATAAATTCCTTGTGTTGCTTTGTTTGCTTGCATGGCTTTTGCTTTCTTTATTGAACTGTCTATATCTCAACACAGGAGTTTTTTCACTTTCACCCTTTCAGTAGTCTCCCTCATCCCACTAGGCCTGAGCAAATCAGCAGCTCTCTGGGGGTTCATTGATGTCCAAGGTTAAACCACAACAACCACCAAACTGTAAAATGAATTATGTATATCTATTGGTAGGTCTTCAGTTAATAAAAAGGAGCTCTATTTCTGTTTATCATCATTCTTACAGAAGTGTGTCTTATCAGGTATATATCACAAGTATCCTCACCATTTAAAAGTCAGATTCTTTTTAAAAAAGAGTAGTTCCTTAAGTTTTACCTGTCATTAGTCAAATGAGTGGGCTAGCTGAGTAATGTTATTAGACATTTTTGTCGGGCAAGATATGTTATTAACAGTGTTGTTATTACTATTAGTTTTCTTATCTCATTGCTGTTTCCAGTAAATTGTGCTTATCTTAACCTGTGATCTTCACCTTTTATGCCTCCAATTCTCAACTCCAGCCTGCCCCAACATAAAGAGGAGGGGGAGAGAGAGTGGCCTGTGGTTTGGGAGAATGTCAGTGATAGCGTTAAATTGGGGAGTATCATTCCTAAAACATTATCATAGCAAAAGGTAGATAAATATGGTTCAAAATATGTCCACCTGTAGAAAAGCAAATACTAGACTTGTAACTGAAAGGAGATGTCCTCACTTCAGTGAAAATGCAGCTCTCTAATAATTTCATACTTGATTAGCCACCTACTGAAAGGAAGATGTAGAAATGCTGATAATTTACTGAATAATTTAGTTAGTAACCTCATTGCTCAGTGATGGTACAGGCTGATTATGGCTGTATCTGTGCTGATTGTAACTACTCTTTCCCCAGATTGTATCTCATCAATAAAAAACTAGATAAGGACAAGACAGAGTTCTGTTATGAACTGTAATAAAGGTCTTGTAATGCATTTCCTGTCATGCTAAAGGGTCCTGTAGTATACTTTTCATATCTAGCTATAGAATACTGCTAAAGCTGGGGATATTTTTTTATGAAAGTAAGAATGGGAGATTTGTGAATGCTTAACTGAGCTTCTCAATTATTTTCTCAAGCAAAAATAAGTCTGTAAAATAGGAAGAGAGAGAATTAGCAGAGCCATTGTAGAACAAGATAATAGTAGCTGTCAAAATGAGTCATCACTTTTGAGACAGATTGTACTACATTTCCTATTGTTGGCAAGAGTTGTCAAACCATCTTCTGAACTGCTGAAAGTAAATAGCTTAAAGTGACCTGAGTAACTCTGAAATGTCTTCTCTGTCCCTTTTGTCTCTGGGTGGAATCTATATTAATAACTTAAACTAAACATCGAACTATTAGATGTCTAAAGTTGGATTAGAAGAGTCACAGCTTAGTTCCTATCTGGCAGTAGTGTGATAGACACCAGTTTCTCAACTCATCACAGAGAGAGTCATGGTAGCTATTTTGTCCTTGCCAAATAGAGTGATTTTTGTCCTTGCCAAATAGAGTGTTTTAGAGATACACACAGTAACTTGGCTCTAAGCTTCTGTGACATTCTTTAAAAAAAATGCACAGTAGGCAAAAACCATATGATGACAGGGATTCAGATAATTTGACTATCCAATAGACAATCACTTTTTTGTATTAAATATATAGTATTGTCAACACCTAGAAGTAGGCAATGCAAGGGCATCATGCAGTGATGGAAATTCCAGTCCTGTGTTAATTGGTTTTTCACTGTGAAGGTAGCTGCACACTAGACAGGCACCCAAAGGGGCTGTGAAATATCCATCCCTGAAAATACTGATAACTGAAATAGTCCCAAGCAGTCTGATGCAAGTTGGCCCTGCTTACAGTGGGATGTTACACTTGATGACTTTGCAACCTATTTATTCTATGCTCTGACAGAACATACCTTTTTCAGAGAAGCATTATGAACCCATAGTTTTCCTTGATTTCTCTACTTACAGAGAATGCTGCTTTAGTGTAGGTGAAGTGCACAAATTTATCTCTAGGAAGGAAAGAGACAATTACTTCACTATTATAAAATATATTGTAATGCTGCTGTATATAGGTTTTTTATTTCTCCACCTGTTTAGTTTTTCACAGGTCTTTCATCAACTGAGTGAACATATAAAAAAAAAAAGTTTATTGTTTTTAGAGTACTGCCCTTAAAATCTTTGCTTAACCCATAAGTGTGCATGTCTGGTGTTCTTGTTGTGTCTTGAAAATAATTTCTGAGGGTAATATTTCCTATTTGGATGTAATACTTCCCTTCTCTAGCCCACTTACCTGCCAGACAATTTGTTAGGTTTTTAAACCTCCCATGAGGTTTCCACAATTCATGTTCTTACTCAGGTGGCACCAGAGATTCAAGTAGAATGACATGCAGACTGTTCTTCGGAACCTGTGGCATATAAATAATAAAGTGGATATTGGTACCTTGGTCAGAATTTATCAAACAAGCTGTAGAACTGGTAAAACTCAGGCAATGTGCTGGTGCTGATGTTATTTTCCCAAGAGAAACTCAGCCAGTAGGAAAGAGATGTCATACTTGGAAAGAGATTCTCTTAAGGAAACACCACACAAAAATTTGAAGGTCTGAGCTCTGGGTCTTTTGACTTCCTTTCATAGCACATATCATCTCATATCTCCTTATCTTTCTTTTCAGCTGAACTAATATTCCTTTATTTGCTGTATATATATCAGTCTTCCTGTACAGAAATTTCTTGTATGTTTACAGTGCTTAGAGTAACTTACTGCTGTCATTAAAAACTCTACTAGAAAAGTCAGATAATCTGTTGTTTCCTTGAGAGGTTACTGGCACAATGGGTCCAAAAGCTATAAATATTTGCAGCTGTTTTATGCAGTAAGTAAACTGAGGTGAGTGCTCCTCAATAATTCTTTCTTGTAAGATACATACACTATAAAAGCCCAGTGTTGAGAATATATAATGATTCAACAGTTCATCATTCAGAAAGTTTGCAAAGGGTATAAGGAATTATGCCTAAGTATCTTTAATTCTGTTTTGTAGTCACTAAGTCTTTGGCTACCTGATAATTTACTCTAATAATTCTCATTTCAGTAATCCCAGGAATTCTGGCTAACTAATACACATACAAATACTTACTTGGGCATACACCTTTCTTTTATCCTAATTGTTTAGTGTCATATACTTTATTTGTTGCACATCATAAATTAAAAACTAGAGTTATGTCATTGTAATTGAGATGTGTGTCCCACCTGACATGTGTAAACACAAGTGAGGGCAGAATAACACCAGCACTAACCAAAGTGATTGGTACCTGTATAGTCATGCAAAAAAGGCAAGAATTTAGTCTTAAGGAAAATCAAGCATGGGTACTACTTGCGTTTCATATAAGAAATTAATATAGTTAATTATTGTATTTCCAGTATGTGTTTTGTGATAACAATATGTATTTCCTTAAAATAGTATCTAAAAGTGATAGAACTGAACCCTCAGTTCAGTGGAGAGAATTTTTTCTTTTCAGCTTTGTTTAAATGACATGCTTTTTAGAGTTTTGAAGGGGAAAGGAAGGATGGTTTAATGGTTGTGCTACAGTCTCAGTGTTCTTTTTAAAGACTGGTAGATATGTGTTATTACCTACACATATCACTTATGAAAGAGGGATAAGATGCAAGAGTGTGGAAGAGCACACAGGTATGGAGAAACAAAATCAACACAGTCACCCGTTCTCATGTGGACATTCACGAAGGAATGGAACAAAACCAGCCATGGAAGGAGGGTAACAGAACTTCTACCACAAAATTGTTGTTCTATTGCATTTTCTTTAATAATAGTATTTCCAGTGAGACGATCTCCAAGTTCTTCAGGTCCTAAGTGTTAAGTAAAGAATTAAATTCATCAGGCTGTTACCTTTTTTACTTCATACACAATTCTTGCCTATTCCCCTTAATAGGTTTTCCTGCTCTTTTACTTTAGCTTGTGCATTTATCCTTAATTGCCAGGTTAGAAACCTGATGTTGTAAACACTGTACTCTTTTCGAGAGAGGGATTTGAGATCAGCTTTGTTAGCTGATCAAAGATTGCTAGTTCCTCTGCAGTGAAACCTGATTAGCACTGAGGGACCTATATTTTTCTGTCTTTTAATTTTTTCATTCATCACAGTTTATGTGCAAATTTGATGATGACTAAAAGTAGGTGCCTAGGGTTGCATGATGGAACCAAACACAGAGATCACCACAGAAGCAGTAAGGGGCACAATAGGTGAGACACATAAAAACAGGTGATGTATGTAACCTTACTGAACTGACAATTTTATGCCTTCTTATTTGTCCTCACTCAAGTTTGATCCTCAGCATTATTTAACTAAATTGATTTAATTTTATATAAAAAGCATTTTCTGCTTCTTAAAGTAAAAAAAGAAAAAGCTGAATTACTGCTGAGAAAAGGAAGAATAGATCATTGTGACTAAAATTATTAAAAATCTTTCCATTGACTAAATTGAAAGTAAAATTTAGAGTTCATATCCATTTTTGAAATATCTGTGACAGAAAATATCCTTACCAGCCACTGTAAAGATGAAAAGATTTAGAAACTTTTGTTTCCCTATAGGCTGTGACCATGGTAGAAATGTTAAACCTGAGTCATACATTATTCAAGCAAAGCCTTTGTTATTATCTGACTCTTTAACTGCTTTCAAGAGACTGAGCAAATGATCTGAAATTCAAGAAAGGCTTCATGAATTGCTCACAATACAACAGAATTACTGGTAAAGAGCTTTTTTCCAGTTGAAAAGAGATCTGTGTCATTCATTCTGCTAAATCTGCAAAAGCTTGTCTTTGTGCTGACAAAGAGAACATTATGGTCTCTGCTTCTGTGCGCAAGCTGAGAAAAAGAACCTTTGCTATTATTTCATCTAGTGCTGTTACTGTTTCCATTGAAACACCTTTCACATCCCTGAAAGATGCATCTCTACAGCATGTCTCCAAAGGTCAGGTCAGGGTTAGGGTTAGGAAAACACTTAAAACGCCGTAACACTTAAAAATAATGGAACAATCCACTAATACCATATTTCATGAGTAACACCTTGTGATATTGGTGGCAAATTAGATGGTTTACCTGAAACCTTTTTTGTGAAAATGTAGTATGTGAGATACTGGTAATGTTATGTTTTGTTATGGTCTTCTTGTGAAGAGAAAAAATAATGAAGCTTATATGACTGAACAATGAAAACTATACCGTTTAAATCACCTTAAAATAACAGTATAAGCTGCAGTTAAGGACAAGAAAAATTTGAAAGTTAAACCTACAGGGTGATACAGAGTAAAACGTGTAATCTGTGAAGCAGACTTAGTCTGATATTCTACAAGCAAGAGAGTCAACTTTCAGCATAACAGCTTGTAACCAACAGAAAGGTCTTGGTGTCTTTCTCTCTGTCTCCCCTCCCTTATAATACCTTCACGTCTTCCTCCTTTCCACTGCTTTTGTAAAAGGAGTGATAGGATCCTCCTAGTTGCTCCTGGACATGTACAGTTTTTGACTGACCTTACTTAAACCACTTCATCGGAAAGTTAATCAAATTTTATTTTTCCTTTTGTTGGGGTAATCTATCATTTCAGTGGCTAAAGTGGATCACAGAAGGATTTGGCAAAGAACGCATTAGCAGTCCCAGTAAGATGTCAGATCCCAGTAAGCAGCAAAGAAAGGACACAGGAGGTTCTTTTATAGAGGCTAAACTTATTACAGTCAGGTCATGCACTCTCTAGGATTCATTTAGGTAACTGTGGGCTTCCTACTGTCTTTAAAGAGCATTAAAACATAGAGCAAATATCTTCTGTAGCATACGCAACATCTAGTTTCAGACAGGTAGCTAAGAATAACTTTTTTTTCCTTTTTTTCAAAGGAATAATTAATCAGAGTGCAACTGTATAGATAACGTACCCAAAAATATTATCTTATGATCCAGGAATTTTTACATATTAGAAAACAAGGTTGCCTGCCTGGTAGCAGGGATATATATTTGTGATGTGGAAGAGCAGTATACTGTGGTCTCTAGTGTCCCAGAAAAATGGGCTGAATGACCACTGCTCTATTAGCTGGTCTTGTTTCTCAAACCTTTCAGGAGCTACTCAGGTTTGTCCTGACGTCAAAAATTTTCCCATAGCAAAATCTGCAAAATAAAAAAAACATTTCCTACTCAACTTTTAGTTCTACTGGTTTAAATGTTGACACTTTTCTGGGATACACTCCAGTGTGAATTTTCTTCTGTATTTGGTGCCAGAATTGTACTTGCCACTAGAGAAAGGGAATGCTATCAGGTAGCACAAAGATTTGCAGGTTTATCAAAATATTCTACTAAAGGTTAACTCTGTTGCATGCTCCATTATCATGCCATTATCCATTCTTTATCCTGTTCTCTTCCTCACAAAAACCCTGGAAGGTCATAAAATCCCCTCTGCAACACTGTATTAAATTTTCATACAGGGAGTGGGAATTAGGTAGGTGTCAACGCAGAAATGTGGAATGTAATTCATTTGGGCTGTGGGTGGTGGCAGTTTTATATTGCTGTTAAACCATAAAGTACAAAATTTTACATTTTTGTCTTGTGTTTTCTCCCAGTATTGCTGTAGTACTCAGGGACATGGATTGCAGTGTTCTTTAGTGACAGAGTTTTGAAATTGTTTCCAGAATATGTGTTATAGTTTCCTCACTTATTTCATTCTGTTTTGTCTTCCTGGCTTTTATTTTGTGTTCCATGAGAGCCACTGGAGTTGAACTGCATGCTCTCAAATTGGTAAGAGTAACATAGGGCAGCACTCTGATTTGCAGCTTGCTGTGGTCTGCTCTGCTTTTGAACAGTACTTACTAAGAGTTTGAATTTAAGCAGTCTTTTTCTCCATTTGTATTGTGCAAGGTCAAGTTCAAAGCGTCAATTAGATATTTGAGTATCCGTTTTAATCAGTAAATAATAGGGATACATGTTTTGTTTAAATATTTTAAAGGAAAAGAACCTTGTGGCCCACCCAAGATCTTAGATACTAAAGTGGAGGAGAGTTCTGAAGTACCTATTTTAGAAGACACGTCATTATCACCAACAGATATTCAACAGCATCTATGGCAGGTTTCCACAGATATTGAAAACACTGAAAGGTATGTGTAGCACTTCATTCCAAAACAAACAAGTTTCCTTCTAAGATTTATTTAGTATTTTTTAATTTGACAGCCAGTGTTGCTACAATGAAAATTTTAAGTAAATTAAATAACCTGTTAACTTCCCTGGTACATTAGATTTTCTGATTTTGTGAAATATGGCTGAAATATGCTGAGCTCCAATTCTGCATTTCAAAATCAAGACCACAGAATCTAATTAATTTCACTTAGTTCTGCCCAGAGTTTTAAATTTGGAAGTTTTAGGAGGGGAGGGGAATGTCGTGGTGGTATTATTGTACTCTCTTAACTATACAGTTGAAAGACAAAAATTAGACCCTTTACTGCAGAGTAATCCTGATGGTTAACATTTCTTTGCAAAAAGTTCTGTTTTGAGGCTTTGTATATTAAGTTGCTGCTGAGATTTGGATTGTTACCATGCTTATTTACATAAAGCCAAATTCTGTTCTACTGGGCCATAATGTGGAGAATAAACAGAGCAATTTTTTACTAATCATGCTGCTGCTACATTTCTGAGAACCATTTCATGTGTAGAGGAATGAAGCAAGACCGTATTGATTTTAAATCCTGAAAGCATTAAGACGTTACAAGTTTATGTACGTCTGCCATCTATGTGTAAAACGGAAGCCATTTGAAAATTTCTGGCCTCTTTCAAATCGTTTCAAAGTGTAATTTTCTTTTGGAGATGATGTGTTGTTATCATATTTTCCATCATCTCCCTTTTAGAAAATCTAATGCCAGAGTCCTCCCAAGGCAGGTGAGAGTCATAGCCCTGTTTCTAAAATTTTCATTTAATTTGCACTGTTAAGTATCGTGAGTTAGTTGCATGTGTTATAATTTTCTTCTGAACAGTGAAACACATTCATGGCACAAGCTACAAAATGCTTATAAGCGGTATGAAGATGATATTAGCACTAGCTACTATTAATTCTAAGACATATTGTGTATTTTGCCACTAGGATCACATTGTGTCCCCAAAGGCTTTCGATATAAAATATTCAAGTGCCAGAATAGGTCATAAATTTGAACCAGGAAAAGTTAGTGCTCCCCTATTAATTTTTTTGCTGTTTCTTTTGGTATGTATCTTTAGATACATGTATGTAAACTGAATTCTTTCTCAGTAGATTCTTGTATTTATCACTCGATTGTTTTACCATATAAAGCTATACTGTGGGCCATCCCCCATGCAGTCTTCAACTGTTGTTCCATTGTATCTTTTTTAACTGTTGTATCTACAGAGATATGAGAGAAATGAAGAACCTTTTAAGTAAACTCAGGGAGACTATGCCTTTACCACTGAAAAATCAAGGTAGGTTTTGAATTTTCTCTATTTAATAAAAATTAAGATAACGGAAGGATTTTCCTTTCTTTATATACAAAAAATCTAGGGTTCTTTAATGGAAACTAGAAAAAGAGAAATCTAGAAAAAATCTCTTCGCCGCTGATTCAGTGGAGCCAGAATCTAGTATGTGATCTTTGGCCTCTTGAATTTCACATGAGGTATCCTGGAATTTACAGATACAGTATCTATAAATAAAATAATAGACCTTTCCTGGTGATACAAAGGCAGAAGCACAACTCCAGTGTCTGGAGTCCTTCTTTCTCAAAAGCAATGAAGGTGCAAATTGCACAGACTAAGCGATTCTTCTGAGTGATGTGGTTTGCTTCACCCCTACAAGGCTCATACCTTCTGTGACCTGACACTGACTCTGCAGAAAAGCTACTTTCCTTGAGTCTGCCACCAGGCTACTTTTCCCATAGACAGCGATCAGGCACCCCATAGAATTGCACAGGTGGGCAGGATCCCCATCCTATGTATTTAGCAAAAGGCCTTCATTTTCTTGGCATGGTAAATACTCCACATCTACAAGCACTCTTTGTTCATGAGAACAGCATAAAAAAGATGATAATTTTTCTTTTTGATTTCTTCTTGATAATGGGTGTTCCTTAAATGTGGTGCAGTCTTTGCACGGTGGCAGCTGATGAAATGTACTGAATGTGTCCTAGATCTCATTCCAAGTAACTAAGCAGCCTAGCATTCATCATAATATGCTATGAGATGAATGTAGAATGATTGTATTCATTATACAAGTGAGATTTCATGGCAGGATAGCTTGACTGAAAACTAAATTGCAAGGAAAAAGGGAATCACTTGTGATACAAATGTACCGTTGTAAAGACTGGAAGAGTGATAAAAAGTCTAGGCTTAACATAGAAGAAAAGAGTGTGCTGGAAATAAGGAAGGGAAAGACAAATTGAGGGGATATAATGCATAGAGAAACTTGAATTCAGAACAGAGATAAAGATGTGCAGAATTCTTCTTTGTTGCCTGCTGTCTACACTGCCCTTCAACACTGACCAGTGCAGCAGGACAGGAAGCATCCCAGAGTTTTAAAACTCTGAGATATGCCCCAGGATCAGGTAATCATTATAATTATGGAGATGCTGTTAATTAGCACGGTATGACTCTCAAATGCAAAATTCAGGTGCTCTGTGCTCTATGGGATCTACCACATCACAGAAAGGGTTGTCAAGCATTGGAATGAATGCCCAGAGAGGTGGTGGAGGTATTCAAGAAAGGGCTGGACTTAGTGCCATGGTCTGGTTGATGTGGTGCTGATAGGTTATAGGTTGGACTCAGATACCTTTTGCAACATAAATGATTCTGTGATCATGCAGGTGCTGTTAGGACACATAAATGATGTAATTTCTTTTCTGTGCATATGGGTACATGCTTGTTAAGATGTGGGGTTTTTCATCACAGATGATAGCAGCCTCCTAAACTTGACTCCATACCCACTGGTAAGAAGACGGAAGCGAAGATTCTTTGGATTGTGTTGTCTTGTCTCAAGTTAGAAGATTAAGCACAGGAGTACCAAGGAGATCATGACTTTGATTAAACCACTATTATTTGACGACTGAAAAGATGAAAGTGGCTAATATTGATTATAAAGTATATTTTCTACACTAAGCTATTAATTTTTGCCTTCTGCTCCATCCTCCTTTTCAAATAAGGGTTTTAATACTTTCAAGTCTTGGTGGTAAAAAATGGTTGTGGAACAGATCTAGCATATTTAAAACTTTTTAAAGTATGTTTTGCATGCTTACTTTCAGTCACTCAAAGAAGACACATGAATTATGGTTCATAGATAATTTTAGAGGGTTTTTTAATTGTTTGAGCCACCGGTAAAAGTTTGTGCATAGTACAGTACTCTTACTAGTATCATATTAAAATCATACTCTAACAGTCTTTAAGCATAGAAGAACATTTGATTATTCTCTCACAGTCTTTAAGCATAGGAAACTATTTAAGAGCAAAACTATTAAGGTTCTAAGACATTCAAACAATATTGTAACAGAATTTATAAAAAATAATCCAGTTGCTTTTTGTGCTCTCATTCATATTTAGTCTTCCACTGTATCTCAACTTCAAAGCTTTATAGAAGAATACCTTAATTTATTATATAAAAACCATATATGAAAATAGTTAGGAGTTGTAAATACAGAGAAATCATAATATCTACAAACTGTACAATGCTTAGAAGCAACAGATTTCCTTTTAAGCCAATAGTATATCTACAAGCTTTTGGAAAAAATAAGTAATTTATTAAAAGAAGGTGTATTAAAATAAACAATGTAAAACATAACACCAACCCATTTTGTTGCCAGTAGAACTTGAAGCATGGTGTCTGCATATCACTAAGTATTGATCTGATAAGGCATGCCAGAATTATCTCAGACTGTAAGATATTAAACGTTTTACATTGTTAATAAAGTTTTTTATTTAAATTAAACATTGTCTTGTTTCTAGTTGTATTACCAGACTATGTATTTTTCTCTAATCATGTTGTCAGAGTACTACAAATTAACGAATTTGTGACAATATTTCCATTTCAGCAAGTATGTTTACAAAGATTAAAAAAATATGCATGACTAAATTCTTTAAATAGCACCAAAAAAGATAACTTAAGTGTGTTTGAAGATTTTAGGTCATGAACTGGCATGATTTAGGCATACATATTGCTAAGCATCTGAAATGGGGAGATCCCTACGCACACAAAACTGTGTGCTTGAGAGAGCAAAAAACATTTTTTTTTTTGAAAAATGAAAGAGAAACGGAATCAAAGTCCACAGCATAATGTTTAAGCACAGAGTTAATTCTTTAAAGCTTTCTGCACTTTTCTCATGAACCTTGTGTAAATTAATCAGAGCTGTTGTCCGTAACAGGCAGCACTGACATGTTTTCACTAGAACTCTCAAAACAGTAGACTCACTCTATGATTCCATCCTCACAGATACAGTATGTTTTGCAACCATTAAAAAAACAACTTTGGAAAATAAAGTTTAAAAAGCTTTTTTGGAAAAACAACTCCTGGTGTCTAATGGCTATTAAAAATAATGTCTACAAAGTTGATTAGTAGTTACAATTAACCAGTTAATTTTTTTTCAGCGTAAGTGAAAAAGACAGACATTAATGCCAGAAAAAATGTATGCATTCAAGACTGAATGTACAGTGATGCCATGAGAAAGAAAAGGAGGAAGAAAATTTCACACAAGATTTCTTTCGAAGTCCTGTTTTATTGGTACACACAGAGAATCTGATGGGCAGATAAAGCAGTGACCATGTCTTATTCATTACCTGACCACATACCATCACTAATTTCATATGAATTCATAGGGAATTTCATATGCCAAGTTTTATGACAGCTCATATCTTTGTGTTTTAACCATAGTTATTGCAATGGAATATACATTAATAAGACAAATGTATAAACATTTTAATGAACAAAGTCCTGGTAAGTATCTGAATTGAAGAGGTATCAAGGGATAAATTGGTTTATGCAGGAATGCAGTGGATTATCTTTTACTAATTCAAAAGGAAACAAGAAAACTTTTTAAACCCCAGAGCATGGTGTCAGTAAAAGAAAGATAAAAGTTAATGATATTTCTACATTTTAATTTAATGGAATACGGCAGTGTAGGATCAAAGTTTAAAAGTTCCCTCAATGAAATGAAATACAAATTATTTAGAGATTATCTAGAACCATTATTTTCTTTCTGAGTACTTAGAAATACCCCCTATTTCACAATAAACTCCCAAATGGAAACAAGCAATTCCAGGAGAATACTGAGGAAAGCAGCACTTGCTTTCTAAATCCTTCTTGGAGTTTGAACACTTTAGTTGAAAGCGTTACAAGTTCAAGACACCATTATTTTGCAGGGTAGGAAGCAAGTAAAAGTTCCTCTTGCCACCAAATACGTCAAATTTCACCAACTCTTTTACTAAAACTGTGTACCTCCAGCTTTTCAAAACCAGGTTCTTTACAGCCACCTTCCACTGGCAGCACCCATTTTTCACAAACATTTAATGTCATAAGTCCAATCTAAGAAATCACATAACTATGTACACTGTAAAGTCTAAATTTTTCAGAGTAGAATCAAAATACAAGCATACAGCAGTAAACAGCACGCTAACACGTGCTGCAGGTTGCATGTTAACTAACCCAAAATGAGAAGGTACCATAAAAAATCAGCATGTTAATTTACATAATAGGTCCATGTATATCCAATACAACTTAGAAAATCTGTGTCAGAGAATGGGAGAGACACAATAACCAACTTCTGTCCCATCTGAGAAATAAATATACAGTGGTACATTAAATGCCTATCGGTCTTATGTCCGTGTAATGGTGAAATTCCTTATTACCTCTGTAAGAGACATCCTACCTATTGTCCAGCTTTGTAGACAAGAGGCAAGAGAAGCTAAAGAAACATCTATTTCTGCTCATACTTAGTCATAAGTCACTCCAATCAATGAAGACTCGTAGCATTATTTTGGGAAGTTTGTGGTCCTGTTTAAGTTCTACAACCTTGAAGGCACTGATATGCAGGAAAACTTACCCTTTACCAGCAGAACCAACCTTTTCTGCTTCAAAAAACTGAACTAGGCTAAATACAGGTGGGCAGGACATTTTTTCTAGGGATCATGGTGTGGCAAAAATTGCAACAATGACTTTTAACTGTTCTACACCTGAATAATTTGTCTCAAATCCAAAACTATTTTCCCTGAGATTCTATTTTCTAGCCCCACCCATGTTTCAAGACTGAACTTTACTTTTTAATTGGTGGTTGTGCCCTCTAATGTGGAGGTTGGTTTTTTTCAGCTTCAGCTGTTCCAAGTGTATGCACAATGTGCTGTCCAGTTGTGTTGTGTTGCCAGTCTTAGGTATTTTCCTGCCTGAACTCACTTGGCTTTGAACTACCAGTCTCCATCTCACTAGTACTTTGAGCCTTTCCCTTGTAACATCTGTACAATTTCTTGGAGTGGCATTTCTCTCACTTCTATTTTTAAAAAATGTATTACATAACACTAGCAAAGGGAATTCTGATCTCCAAGAGAGCACCTGTATCTATTTGTCCAGTCTGTTACTATCTAATGCAAGCATATCTTCATTTGACCCGTTACATGTACTCGGCTCCCTCTTCCAGAAGTTATTTCTAACTCTTCTGGGACTGCAGTTCTTTGATGAAAAAAAAGTTTCTTCCAATTTTCAGCTTAAATCTACTCCTGGACAATTAAAAACATATACAATGTTACAGGTCAACTTTATTCTTTGTTAAAATTCTCTGATAGTCAAAATTCTGGCAGGGTGTGTTATAAACAATTATATTAGGTTAAAACCTGAGGAAAATATACAGTACAGATAAATAAGGATTAATCACTCCTTCACAGTACACCTTCTCAATTGGACAAATACTCAGCTTACACAGCAAACTGCAAATAAACCACATCTTGCTGAAGTTTAAATGAAGTAACTCTACAAAATAGCCTTTTTCAGACTTTTCTCTTTATTGCTATTATTTAAATAACACTGCTTTTCTAGATAAACCTGTTCTTACGGTCTTCCTCAAATAGTTGTCCTTTTTTTTCCCCCTAATCTCCTTGGGTTCTTTACTCTTGTAGCTCTTGTTTTTTGCTACCACCATCTCATCTCATGTTCTTCTTTATCACTTGAATTCATCTTCATAGATTGTTACACTAGAATTTCTTGTGAACAGTGTAAACGTTCTGGCATTTTTACTACAGAAGCATTTTTTACATATTTTTCTCTATTCACTCTTATTATTATTCATAGTGATTTGGATCTTATCATTTCTATTAATGTCTTTCTTAGGTACTACTGCCTTGGGGCAGAGGCATTGTAGTAGGAGGTACCAAGTGTGTGTTTGCCCAAGAGAGTCTGTCATGTGTGGTAATTTTCACAAGGTAAGATAGGTTGGTTGCACAAGACATGGCAATATCAGAAATATGTTTTAGCAGCTTTGCCACTGGCTCTACTGTGGAGACTTCAAAGCACAACTGAATCATCAGTTGAGAGAAAAAGTTTGGGATGTTTGACATTCTGTTTTGCATACAAAGAGATTGTGTCCTTTTTTGACTGGAAAGAGATGATGTGATGAACTGCAAAAGATGATCTTCTGAAAATACATCCCAGGAGTTCCTAGAACTGATTGTTACATGTAACAAGCACCATGTCAGATTCATTACTCATGGTACTTCTCAGAGGGACCTGCATCTATGATTCTTTGCTGTTGTCAACTACAAAAGCACTGAATAAATACAGAGTTCAATGTGCATTATCTCAGCAGCTTTCATGTCCTTAAAGAACAAGCCTGTAAATGTTACTCAGTCCAAGTTCACAGCTAGACACTGCTTTTTCTATCCATAATTGTCTTGTTGCAATTCTGAGCTATGATTCTTCACTATGACTTTTTTCTTAGAAGAAAAATAAACCAAAACCTTCCAGTTGTAAAGCTGCATAATAGTACTGCATCACAAAGAATTTATTTTTCTTTTTGTTCTACTTCTTGAGTACCTATGGCTAAGACTTTTGTTCGTCCATCATTTATGCTTCCTTGCAGAGTGCACAAGAACCAACACATACCAAGAGAGCTCAGAATACAACAGAGGAAGCATCTGACTAAATTGCAGGAAATATTCAGGAAAGAGTCCTGTAAACAATACAAGTTGACACTACCAAATTACAAAATCTTTAAAGTAATATTCATACAAATTTCAGTGGTGGTAGAGCTTGTTGTGGTAACACTGTTGCCTTTTTGCCCAACCTGGAAATGAAGCTCGGTACTTTAATAAGGAGGTAATATAAAAGGGGATCATTACTTGAAGGCCTTCAGGAACAGTTACGGAAAAATGTCCACAAAAGCCCACACCCCCCACGCCCAGGTGGGAGTACATTTTTATAGGTTTTAGGAAATTAAAATTTCCTGAAATAATTGATTAAAAGCATCACTTAAGAAGAGGTGATGCAATTCCCCCTACAGGTCAAGCCCCTTCTCTGGAGCACCTGCTTCAGCAGTTGTGCTTTGTCCATGAAAATGTATCTTGAAGAGTTATTCTCAGCCTTGGTTCCCAAGAACCAGCACAGAGCCTTGTACCCCCCTGCGCTTGGAGCTCTGGAATTTGTTTTGTCTTTCTGCTTAGGGAAAGGCCATGGAAAAGTACTGGGAAAACTAGCTACTAGTACAATAGGTCACAGAGTTACAAATATATGCGTGAAGAGTACAGAGAACATATAAAAGGAAAAAAAAATGGCAAAACCCAAATGGCATCAACACAGGAAAGTAATATTAAATTGCAGTTGTACACACGGCTTTCCTCACACTGCAAGATGATGCTAGTAGCAGGTAAAAGACTTCAGAAGTTTAAGATTATGAAGATGGCAAGTATATTGTTAAAATGCCTCTAAAGACTATGAAAACTACTAAGTATGGAAGTATACTTTTGGTAGAATCTAAAGAGAAAAATATTATTGAAGTGCTGTTCAACTGTCCTATTCTGATACATATTCAAATTAGGGTAATACACATTATACAAAATTATTTGTGTTGAAAGTAGCTTTAAGTTACTTTTAAAGTAACTTAAAGTAGCTTTAAGGTACATTTTCAAAATGTATATACCCTAAACTGTGAAAGAGACTGAAGGGTTTTCCTTGGTGCCTCTCAAGTTGCAGAGAACACTGAAGCTGTAATTTTTGTGCTGTGACTATGTATTTTCTTTGGCTATTTGTGAAACAAGAGCTTCATTCAGTTTCAATTCAGTGATTCCAGGATTTGGTGCATTTTATAGCAATTTGTTTCCCATCTTAGCAACTCAACTGCCAATGTGCACATTTTTCTTCCACTACCTGGGAAAGATGACTGAAGGAAACACCAAGTATCTGCTTTTGTTTCCTGGTGCCAATTGACAGAGACTGATTTGCATTTCAGAGTTTATTGTAAAGCATATGAAGGATGTTAACTCTTCATTACTCTATGCATTTGTCATGCTTACCCCATATACTATTCATATGCTTTGTTCTTGTCTTTCTGGAAATGGTCCTTTCATTCTGTACCTGAGAGAAGCTGACAGGGAATGGCACTTGTTTGTACTGGCATCACCTTTGTATTGCAAGAGCTTTGGAGCCTGTAGAGTAGCAGGGATGCAATCACTGCTGTAGAGTTATGCCAAGGTTAGCCTTCAAAAGTGTGATTGATTGATTCAGATGCAAACTGAAGCTAATAACAATTGACAGGAATGAAGAAATAGCTAAAGTTCAATACTAGAAGTCTTGTTTTGATATCCAAACCTTTACATCTATGTGAAGATGAAATGACAAAGAACAAAACCCAAGGAAAAAGAACTTTAAAAATCGATAGCTTTTGTTTGCTTCTGTTTATTTTCAGCTTGCTTATAGTGATCCTGCCAAAGGAATATGTAGTTATGTTTCACAGTCTATGACCAGATCGATTTTAGAATATAATTTTGAAGGATCGATCTTTTTTAGCTTCCCGTTGCTCATTCTTTCCCTCTCAGGACCTGAACACTGATTCATATTTGCACTTACTGATTAATGTATGTAAGCAGAAAACGTTATGTAAAACATACATTTATTTAAAGGGTAATAGAAAATCTCACTTGAATTTCCAAATCTGAAGTAACCATTCTGACATTAAGCATATTTAAGTCCTTATCGTTCTACACAAAGGCTTGCAAACTGAAATTTACCACATCTTACTGTAAAGGTTACAAACACAATCACAACTGAACTAAAAATAAGAGTCTAGAACCACTTGCATTAGTACTAATAAATCTGAAATAGAAAAGCAGATTCTTTTCATAAATGGTCCATCTAATAATTTGAAGCACTGATGTATGCAAACAGATTTGTCAAAAAAAAAAAAAAAATATATATCCCATTTTAAAACAGCATTGCAAAGCATAAATAAACTTGCTCTGAAAGGAAAATCATCTTCTCTGCAGAAGCAAAAGCAAAAACAGACCAGCACATCAGTCACTACTTGAACTGTCTGAACTGTTAGAAGATGAACTTTTTTCCTTTCGTCTCTTCTTCTTCTCCTTTTTATGATGTTTTCCTTTCTTAGATTTATGCTTTTTCCCCTTTTCTTTTTTGTGTGATTTTTGTTTTTTTGACTTTGGCTCATCCTCTTCTACTGAACTTGATGAGGAAGATCTAGTAAAAAAAAAATGCAGATCAATATGTAATTAACGAAGAAAACAACACAGTAATAATTTAAGGTGTCAGTATTTTTATAATGTCACAATTTGAATTTGGTGTAGAATTTGTACAATAGCATCCACTGGAAACCTTATGTTATCTGAATCTGTATGTTTAACTTAAATGATGACTTTCCTATTAAGACTTTCATGCCAGAAAAGTAATATGTTTATAATACAGATTAAAAAATAATGGAATAGGCAAGTTGTGTGGGTTTTCAGTCTTTGAGAAAAAAACAACCAAGAGTACAGACCATCAAAAAATAAAGTATGACAACAAGATAGAGTTTCCACTTTTAAAATACCAAATGATCAATAACAATGCTAATTAATGCCTTCAGATATATGTCCCTGATGCAAAAATCTAAGAGAACAGTTATGAAAAATTTTTATGTTTTTGCAGCTCATACTATTGGTCTCTAACCAGTAGTGATGAGTGATTGCATACATAAAAGAACTGTGATGACAATAAAAGTCATTAAATATTCACGAATACTAAAGAGGACATTTGTCCTATTGTTTACTTAAATATTACTTGAATGTAAAGAAAACCAACAAGGTTGACTTTTTGCTGTTCTACTTCTTCACAAGTGCAAAGGCTGTCTTCGAAAGTGGAAGCTTGAGCTACACAATGTAAATAAAAGGAAAAACGCAAATACAACAGGTATTAAATCCTGTTTCTTTGTATCTGAGGGACATCTTGTAGTCTCCAAATACATTTTACAGTTTATATCTTCCAGTGCAGTTCCTGGCATACTGTCTTATCAGTTGTCCTAATGACAAAACATTAGTTTGTTTCATCTACAGTCTTACTTAGGAGAAAAAAAAAAAAAAAAAAAAAAGCAAAAAAATCCCCAAAAACCAAGTCTGTCCACAGGCCAGAACTCAGATTCACAAACATTGGGCTATTATAACATTTTCCTCTGAATCTGGAGTAACACTGTTTTTAGGCTTCTAAAACTCAGTATTACAGAGGTTTCCCTTTTGACAACTGCCAGTTACTCAGAGCACATGTGTGTGCCTGCAGGTGTGTTTACACATGCACGTGTGCACATAAAGAATCCTACGGTCTCTGAACTTCAGTGAGCCTTCTCCACCCAGGCTAGGCTGGGGACCAACCCCACAATCCTCCTGACTTGTTTTTTGCCCATCACAGCTTGTCTAAAGCTAGACAGTCAGAGGGACTTCTGCTTTCTCCAATCTGCAGACCTGCAGCTTGCTAGAGCTTTCAAGACTCCAATGATCCTAACTCCATTGTAGAAGGCCTGTGACTCCCCCGAAAATCTAAGAACCTTTACCTTACTATTATTTTACCATTACCTTTATCATCCAGCAAGAACTGATTATAAACATTAATCAGTTCTCACTGGAAAACAGTGACAAGTAGAAGATGTACTTGCAAATAAATTTGCATCAATAGAAGCAGTATTTCCTGAGAAAACACAAGTTATCAAAAATATTTCTAAAGCTGTGTTTTGAAAGGAAAAGAGGCGTGAGAAGGTTACCTTTTCCTCGGTCTTTTTAATTTTGTTTTCTCTTTGCTTTTTCTTTTTTGTTTCTTTTTTTCTTCCTCTTCATTTAAATCTATGGGTAGAAAGTTAAAGTTTACGAAACACTTATCTGAATTAAGATGAGCATTAAAAAAGTAGTTTCAATAGCAATGTCAAGTTATTACAAAATTCTTGTTAAAAGGCTTTCTTTTCCTTCCCCCAAATTCTGGTTAGTATAGCAAATTCAGAAATATTTTGCAGTAGCAGCAAGACTTCAATACACAACTTACACTGTATTGACATTGATCTAAGCACCAAGAATGAAGGAAGGCCTGTAAAACGTAGCAAAAAGACCTCTTCCTATATGATTACATCAGATTCAGGTTTTCTTATCTGTTCTTCTGTATTTTAGCAGTTTTAACATTTAACATATTATTGTCCACCTCTGAAAACTAGAACAATTAAAATAATATTCTGTTAGGTTTCCCTGAGTTATTTCCACACATCCCCATTTCATGTTTCACAAACAGAAATGCCATAAGTGAGACACATTTGAGTTAATTGTTAATGTACTGCCTACAGAGACCAGCAGAAGACTCACCCCTCATCAGGGTGTGTCTGCCTCCTGCCCTAATCCTCTACAGTATAGTACAGTAACTTCACATTTCACTTACAACCAATGTTTTTATGACATAGATGCAATTTCTGACCTTAGATTTTTCTATACCAATCCAAAATGTACTTTTGAACTCTCCAAAGTGCAAATCCACCACAAATCCACCACCACAAATACACATTCAGCTAACAGGAAAGCACTGGTTTTACAATTTATCCTTAAAAAAGAGAGGAAATTTTGAGTATTTCATTTTATTCCTATGACCCATTCCATAAAGACTGAATGCTGGTGTAGTTATTCCTTTGCTACCACAAATACAAATTATTGGTCTGTATGTTATGGAGCGGAACTTGAAAGAATTTAGTATGACATAAAAGAGCAAATTACCTTTGGAGCAATGAAAACAAATATGAATGAGAATGGGTGAACAGATAGTATTTTTTTAGGAAAATAGTGCAAAATCTTGAGAAGATGAGAAAAATGGCAAAATTCTGACAATACACGTCTCCTTACAATATATGTAGCAGCCACAATTTGTGAGAGAACATATAATAAACAGGAATATTACAAGGTCGGATAAACAGCTGTTTTTCCTGCAGATAACCATCTTCAATCAGCTTAGGACTGAAAAAAAACAACCTTTACATTCAGAAATACACAATAAGTGGTATTTTTTCCACAGAGACTTGTTCCAAGAAAGCACCATTCCAGTACCAGTTCAGCACTCTTGATAAACAGCCTACCCATTTCATTTGAAGTGTACAGCTAACTATATGGTTCTATCTACACCTTTTCCTTTCTAAATAGCTTCTTCTTTAGGAACTAAATGTTAGAGCATATGAGAGTAAGAGAACAAAACCTAATAAAAAACAAAAGAGCAGAGGAGAAGAAAGTTCATTCATTTAAAACACACCATGGTGGAAAAAACTCCCCTTCTTTCTTGGGTGAACAACCTCTTTGGAATCCAAATTCAAATGAACTCAAGTATCTGATAAACAACTCATCTATTCTCACTCTAACAAGCTGATACTCAGACCTTCCAAATATAGAACAGTACTTCTCCAAATATGAATGACTGAATTTCAATTTACTAGATATTTCTGTCAAAATCCTACTCTGTGGATTTCTCTCAGAAACTGGAGAGAAATCCAGGTGTCATATTCTCATCAGAAGATGTTTGAACTACGTGTCACAATCAAAAGATTAACTCAGAACATCCATGTCATTACTAGCTTCTTAGTAAAAGATCAATAATCTCTTGTATTTAGGAGCCCCTTCTGAGATGTTCTAAATGGGTACATTCATAACTTCCTATAGAAGGAATTAATCATAATACTAAAAGAGTGTAGGTGTATCAAATCTCTGAAGTCTAAACACATAAAGTAAAAGACCCATTTTTAAATCACAGGCTAAAATAATTAAAAGTAGCAATCAAAAAGGATAAAGTGAGAGTCCCTGCACGTCAGAAGACTCTTATCCAAGACCCACAAAAAACACCTTACTCTTTTTTTCACGCATGGCTTGTAATCTCTGTAGTTCCTCTTCCTCGCTGTCTTCACTGCTAGTGCTGCTAACATCTAAAACAATATCTCTCTGAGGATCTACTCGGAGGAAGTTTCGACATTCAAATGTCAGATGACCAGCTGAACAACATAAATATAAAGAAAGAAAAATCACAATTTACCAAAAAACATCAAAAACTAAGTAACATTGATTTTTGTATTACTCAGTTTTGAAAAGTGAAAGGAAAAAAGGCAGTCTGTCATCTGTGAAAGGGACAGGAGAAAGTTTACTTTGAAAAAGTCTCCAAGAACTTTGTTAGGTTGTTCAATGCTCTTCCATTTAATAGTGCTTTATGGCCTTTCTCCTATTCTGCTTATTTGAAGATTTTTTTCAACTTTAGTTTCTATTTTATAATGGTCTTAGATACTTTCTAAAGAAATTACCTAAAAACATAGCATGAAATATTTCCAAAACTACAGTAAATGCATTGCTTAACTCCCTCTAGTGAAATTGTAGAATTCTATTTGCTTATGAGACATAATCTTTAACAACCAGCATTTAATACTAAAATACTACCTGACCAGTACCTTTAGTTTTCTAAGTTACATCCTGATAATCATGACCAGCTAGAAAGCTTGTGCTGAATGCTCTCATTGAAATAATAAAATGAAATTTTAAAAAAATTAAGATATGGTTTTGGAGACACAGTAATTCAAGTAGCAATTGAAATAGGCTCATGTTCTTAGTAAGGATGATGTCAAACTACCTAATCTTGAAGACAAGAGATTTTAGGAACATATAGACATGGATCACGTGATTTGACTACAACTTTCCTTCTCTTCCAGAAAGCTTCTGATACTTGTTGCATGTAGAAACAAAGCACTAAATCTATATTTATATCCACTGTTCTTTGAAAGAACAGATACACAAAGCAATTCATTGACAAAATTTGTTGCAAAGCCTGAAGTGAAAGCATGAAGCAATCTTTTTTCCTGTCACCCAACATAACACTCATAAAAAACCTGGACAGCTTCACTCACTGTGCTGAAAGTTCAAGACAATTCAGTACAAAACAGTGTTCATTCCTCCAATGTTCCAAAAAATAATAAATAGACAGTGACTAAAAATTTATAATCTTCACTAAGACCTGTCTCCATCAATCAGGAAAGTAGTCACAGACATTTACAATCAGTGTATAATCCAAATCATGAGCTAAATGCCAACTGCAGAAATTGTAAGCAGTAAAGGTAGCTGTTTCTTGAAATAAACAATGCACAAAATAGTATTTTCTTAGCATAAAAGATAATACAGATTTTAAACTATTTTTACTGGTGATTTAGATTGGACTTAAACTGAAATGCCTGCCTCTTTGCAGTAAGGTTCAAAAGAAGCACAAGCATTCATCTCAATGTATATCAAAGAAGGTGCTTTCAATGCGAAGTTTCTCAAGTAATTGCACTGACATGTAGTATGTATAAATATAATAGCTTTGTTGTTTTTTCTTTCCTGAGAAACTCAAAGAGCATTGATAATGTGAGAAACCAGAGAATGAACATGAAATAAATAAAAGAAAAATAATGTGGTAATTTAAACTGACAAACATCTGGGCAGAATACTGGGAATACAAGGGAGAATACTTCTTTCTTTTTTCCCCTTCTCCTCTAAAGGCAGTTCCAACCAACATCATAAACTAAAGAAAACACCATAACTTCATATTGCTTATTACAGACTTACGGTAGCCACACTTTTTGCATCCAGCTCTGATATTATCCTTATTTCCACCTGAAAGAGAAAATTTCATCAATTAGGTGTTGCTGAAGAGAACTTTCAAGTTTCTTTCAAATGCAACTTGATATTATGAGTACACAGAAGTGATCACCCCCTCACAAGTACTAAGTACACTAAGATCTCTTAAAAAAACTGCATTTCTAAGGCTACTTTTCTCTACAGTAGTCTATCAGAACATTTGACTAGTTTCAACTGCTAGAGATCATTTAGTCTTACATAATTTACTGCCAAATCCTAATTTGGTTTATTGTAACCTTTCCACTTGTATAGTTACAGTAGGAACCCAGTCATAGACCTCTAACATTGCAGTGATCTGTAGCACACTATATAAATTCTAGCAGTGCAAGGATGTTGGCAGGCATCTGGAAACTCTATAGTGATTTATAATTTAATTACAAGAATTGACTTTACAAGGCAATTAAAAAGACCAAACCAAAAAATCACTCCTGAAAATAAGGAAATAAAAAGTCAACAAATCGTTAAATTATTCTGAATCCAGACAACATGACACCAAATACAAAAAATGCAAAAAAGCAAATGTGTAAGAAAGTAAAGACAGTAACAGAAAAGTTTGGATTCTAAGCAGGAAGAAGGATCTGAATAATGCAAATTTTAGGTATTGAAAGTGTATGATTCTCCCATGTGAGACAACAGTTAAGTTAAACAGACACAGTAGGACATAATTCAGGAGAAGAACCAGGGATTTGCCCCACAGATCAATCTAATTTTAATAATTTAAGCCATTGGTAATGAAAGGGACAACTGAATTTCCAAAATCAAAGGATGCTCTTCTATCTCCCAACTGAATAGAGCAGAAAAACCCCAGTGACTTAAGCAGTCATATACTATCAGAAATGGAGTACATTGGCCCCATTAATTTAAACTATGATTTCCTGAAACAAGCACTGTCTTTAGAAAATTCTACTCAAAATAACAGAAACTTTCAAACTCCAAGTTTAAAAAACTACCTTTGAAACTTGGACAACTCAGGTGTATGCCTTAAAGGGTATTGGAAAGCCAAGCAACAAAGATCCATACATTCCATTATAACAGGTGATTTTCTGCAAATCCCAAAACCTTAGTATTACATATCCCCTTCAAGGTCAGCAGTGTTCAGGTACCTGTTTCATGACTATCTTTAGAAGGACACCCATGAGAGATAAGGAGGTAGGAAACAGAGAAGAAAGAGTCACAAAATAAAAATCAAAAGCATAAAAGTATCTTGCAATGTCACATCAAAGAAACACTCAAATCAGCATTTGCTTGTTCACTACTCCTTGGGACTAGAAAACAAGATTACCCAAGCCATCTACTTTGTCTCAACTTTCTGAAATACAGAGTCAACCTCTGCACAGCTGACCCATAGGTAAAGAAAGATTTGGTGTTGCAGCAAAGGGAGGTCAGTAGAGTCACGTGCACACTACAGAAGTCTGCCATGTAAGTCAGGATCTCCAAAAGAGACACACAGCAGATGACAAGAATGCTAATATTGTCATCAAATATTCCCACCAAATTCCAAGGACTTAAATTTTATTATTGTTTTTATGGCTTTTCATAATAATTGGCTTTAAATAATAATGTTAGAGGCAGGGGATTGGACTAGATGAAATTTTAGATGACTAAAAGCAAACAAATCGCAAGAAGCTTTCTTTCTCACTCTTCTTCCCATATCATAATTCTCAAGACAATTAACAAACGGCACGCAACTAAGGACCCAAATCATTCAGTGGAGAATAAGATTGAAAAGAAAAGCTTTGGAAACTTTTGAATGCAAACATGTCCTCCACAAAAAACTCTTCTAGAATGGGAAGAAGCTTATGAATGCCTTCTCCTCATGAGATAAACAGTTGCTCACCAAAGCTCAGGCCTGTTCAGCTGTTCCTGAACCAAACACTCCCTGTTTGTCAGGACAAGACAACACTAGGAAGAAATGGCGACAACATACCCGAATACCTTGTAAACCGCGCAGGTGCTTCTGCCTGCCCTGTCTCACAAGAACAGTCTACTGGGACACAAGCGTTAATCCAAAACTACCACGGAGGAGAAAAGCCATGTCTGACAACCACCGTTCTTTAGCTCTAACCTCAGAGAAGGCGGCGATGGGAGCGGAGCGCCGGGCCACCCAGAAGCTCGGGGAGAGCCTCGCAGTCTCAAGAGGACGCGGCCGCAGCGCCCCTGCGCTGCCCCTGCCCAGCGCGGACCCCCCTCCCTCTCCATTTCCCCCTCCCTCTCCATTTCCCTCTCCCTCTCCATTTCCTTCTCCCTCTCCATGTCCTCCTCCCTCTCCATTTCCCTCTCCCTCTCCATGTCCTCCTCCCTCTCCCTGCCGCTGCCCCCGGCAGCGCGGACCGGAGCAGCAGCGCCCGCAGTCTCCCGCACGCTTCCCAGTGCCGCGCACGGCCGCGAGCCCTCCCCGCGCAATTGTCCCAGCTGTCCACCGCCCAGCCGCTCGTTCCCGTCCCCAGGCTGTCGGGCGGAGCCGGCCGGCGCTCTCCCTGCCCCGCCGCGGCCCCAAGCGGGAGCCCCTCACCCGGCAGCGCCATCCCGCCGCACTCTCCGAACCGGACCGGCCCGCATGCGCAGCGACGCCTCTCCCCGCCGGAAGGCTTTGCCCGGCACACTCCCGGACCGTACCACTCTCAAGGAAGGCAGGGGGCCTCAGCACCCCTAGGGCGGGAACCGCGGTGGGGCACCACAGAGGTGTGGAGAAGCCTGCAGATCATTCGCAAGACACCCCTTTTTTCCAGTGAATCTTGGAGAGACTCCGGGCGAGGACTCGTTCCTTCTTCCTTTCTCCCGGCTTGTGCAACTGCATCCCCCCTTCCCTAGGTTGTGTACAGGCGCCCAAGATGGCGGGCGGCTCGGGGCGGTAGGAAGTGTTGGAGGCGAAGCGGGGTCCAGCGTCAGGCTCGCCGGGCGGGCCGGTCCTTTCCCCACCATGAGCAACATCTACATCCAGGAGCCTCCCACCAACGGGAAGGTGAGTCTGACAGGGTGAAATCCTGGAGAAGTTATATGCTGTAGGGTTATGGGAGGACAGGCGAGATGAACACGAACTTGGGTGGTGATGGTGATGGTGACGATGGTGATGGTGACGATGGTGATGGTGATGGTGGTGATTGAGGGTGGGGAGGTCAGATCATTGTTTCTGTGGTGGACTCCTTTGGTTAAAGTTACTTTGACGCCGCCAGAGTAAAAGCACGAGGCGTGATGTCTGGAGACATAACACAGAGCAGTCCTCGAAGCGTTTAATTTAATTTCCTCTATTCTCGATTATATCTTAAGTCCTCAATTTTATTATGATCTCTCACTGAATGTAATGGTGTTCCTTCTAAGATCGATACCTTTGGATATTTATGGCTTTTTTTTTTTCCCACGTTGTTTCGTTATGTAGATGATAAAGGGTATCTAAGTTTCTGTAAAGTATCAGCCACGTTATGTTTTGTTATGTTATGTTATGTTGTGTTATGTATGTTACGCTATTACAGCTATGTTATACATCTTCATTATACACGTTGATTCAGAAATACTCTCAATTTCTGGAAATGCTAGTTAGAATTAACAGTAGCTAACTGACACAACTAAATGTATACCACTCCTACAAATAGAACAAATTCACATCTATTGTTCTTAAGCATTGTATTCTTTGGTCAGTTACAATGAAACTGAGGCTGCATTTTCTGTATGTTTATAGGTTTTGCTGAGAACTACAGCAGGAGAGATAGATATAGAATTATGGTCAAAAGAAGCACCAAAAGCATGCAGAAATTTCATCCAGCTGTGTATGGAAGGTAATGGCTGAATGCAATGGAGTTGTTGAAATTAATTCATATGTGATCTTTGTGTCCTTTCTAGAAAACAGAGGTCATAATTATGTTTTGACTTTAGTATGTCATAAGTTTATTTCTGTTTAGAAATTAATAATTAACACTCAGGCAACGTTTTCAAGGTTACCATTTAAGCTGGTGGAGAAAAAAAAGTAAAAATTTCTGATGCTTTTCTCAAATTAAATAGATGACATAGTATTGAGACATTGTCTGTCAGAGTCTTGAGAAGACTCACTTTCAGAAAATGTCTACAAAGTATAACAGCTTCAGTGTGTGTATAAAATGACAATGATGCAATATCTGACATTCTCCAACATTCTTATTTCTGCATCACAATTTACAGTACCATTTCTTTTTTTTTTTCTCCCCATGAGTGCTCCTAATGTTTCAGTTGCTGTATTTTTTTGTTGATGAAAGCTCTGTAAAACTTTCCACTGAAGTAGTGGGTGCCAGAATGAGAAGCTCCCTACTGAGAAAACTGTAACAAAAATCTGTAAAAGACTTGATGCCTTTATATGTTTTCTGACTGGTGCTGCTCTCCCATTTAAGCATTTATAGAATTGTTAAGAGTTCTTCTAGCTTTCAACTGTTAAAAAAAAAATAGCAGTCTAGGCTTTTGTGCCCCCATCACAGATACAGTCTGTTTTGTGTTCTTTGCCCTCACGTTGAGACTTTTTGCAATGGTAAAGGAATTTCTTAGCCTGTGATAAAGGTTCGTGTATACTCGGTAGATTTTATTTCCTTTCTGATTTTTTTTAACTGCTGTGTTGCATCTTGTGCTTTGTATAATGCATTTAAATATTTATCAGTACTATCAGAGTATGTAACTATACATGACTGTGTCTAGTTATGCTGCAACATTTGCATGCCCTACTTTATCTTGCAGCATGCTGCAGGTTTATTTTTTTAATTATTATTGTTATAATATCAGCCAGGGGTTTGGTTCAGGTAAAGTTATGTTTTCATTCCTTTTGTTTTCTTATGATCTTGTAACCTCCATCAGATAAATAAAAGAAGATAGCTTAGTGAGCAAAATGTACCACATATTTAATTCTGCAAAAATTACCACTGTATGTGCAGTGTAAGTGATGAGGGGTATTCTGTGCTGGTGAGTGAAAATGCAAATTATCTGTATTTGGATATTGCTAATGTTGAATGTGAGATCTCATCTAGGACAGAGCACAGTATTTGTAGTTCTTGTTTTAGATTGTTCTATTTTGTCATTCCAGTAATAAAACTTAAAAGCTGAAAAGACTTTCATCAAGGTCATCTTGTCAGTGATGGGCAGGATTTTTTGCAATAGAAACATGTGACATCACAGAGTGTGATTTCATAAGATTGTGGAGAATAGGAGGGAACCAAATAGAAGCCAATAGCAGAATGGAGTTACAATGTTTGTTTTCTGGAACTTCTGTCTCTGGACATCATTGCATGATGTATATGAAAGTTTGGGTTTGAGACCACTTGCATGTATTTAAGAGCTTATTCTTTTTTCTTTTTTCTTTTTTTTTTTTTTAGAGTATTACAATAACACAATATTTCACAGAGTAGTGCCTGGCTTTATTGTGCAAGGGGGTGATCCCACTGGTACTGGATCAGGAGGAGAGTCAGTCTATGGAGCTCCTTTCAAGGTGTGTATCTATATCTTATATGTTAATTGGTTTGTTATTCTCTGTCCATTGTTCCAAGTTCTGAGAAAGCAAATCTTATATGAAAAGCATCTACATGCAGTAGATGCCTTCATGTGCTATTTCAGTATGTTTGAATGTGCCCTTCTAAACTAAGACTTCTTAGATCTAGCTACTCTGGAATAATGATAAACCTGCGTGCTCAGATCCTGGGTGAAGCTACACACAGGCTCAGCAGTGTTCTGTTGTGCCTGACTGTTCTGTTTCAGGTGGGGCAGCCACCTTTACTTGTGACTGAAGCTACAAAGCCTGCTTCTGGGCCTTCCATCTTCTTGCTGCTAGATTTTTTCATCTAGTATGAACCTGAAATTTGTGGGATTGAATGGTACCTGAGCAGAGAACAAAACAAAAATTACCAATATTACAGTAGCATTGCTGCTTCATAATGAGTGGTATCTCAGTATTGCAGTGTTTAGTATTGTGATGTTACAGTGGTATTCATTGCTTTCCCTTGCTTTGGAAGGAGTCCTGTTTTGTCTTCCTAAATCCAGGAAATGTTCTTCCAATGGATTTTTGCATTCATCTACTATTACAACCTCTTAATGTGCTTTTAGTAACTTTACATTAATTAGGATTTAAATTAATTTTTCACATAAATATAGTGATTGCCAAGAATAGTATTTTTGAAAGAAGTGTATGAAATGCAGTTACTTTTTAAAATGTTTTTTTTATTTTCTTAATATTGGGGGAATAATGAATGCAAATAAAAATAATGAATAACAATTGATTTATAGGCAATGACTGGAAAAGATAAAATTAACAAGACGGAATTTAGAATTTTTTTAATTAGTAATGTGTCTTTCTCTTACTGATATTTTAGTTTCTAATTTTTTGTTTGGTGTTTGTTGTGTGTTTATGATTTCTTTTGAAGATTTGTTCATTTTTTTGCATCATTGTAGGCACTAAGTATTAGAACTACTGACTAAAAATAATTTTTTCTGCTTAGAGTAGGAGATTTTAAATATAATTCTGGCATAGAGTTTCAAAATTTGGATTTATTACTGTCTGAATTCAAAAGAAAATCAGTAGCATTGTTTTCTGTGTGTGCATGTTGATGTAAATAATACCACTCCAGCTCCTATCATGCTGCAGCTAAAGGAGTGAAAAAATAGTTTTATGCTGAAGTCATTCTCTTTTCTGTCCTGCTTTTACCAGGATGAGTTCCACTCACGATTGCGATTTAATCGAAGAGGACTTGTTGCAATGGCAAATGCTGGACCCCATGATAACGGGAGTCAATTTTTTTTTACATTGGGTCGTGCAGATGAACTTAACAACAAGCACACAATCTTTGGAAAGGTCTGTTACATGAATTGGAATCCCAGTTTAAATCTGACAGATGCTACTAGAAGTTTCCCTGAAGGCCAGTTTAGTATTGTTTGCTGCTATGTGCATTTGAAATTTAATCCATTGCTTTCTAGGGTCTCTTCCATTCTCTTTGTTTCTTATATCTGGTAGGAATGTTTCTGTGGGTTGTGCCTGTTACTACCTGTTTTGCTCTTGTTTTTCTTCTAAATTGTATTTTCATGTTGTGCTGCCTTTAAATAATCTCATTTGTATTATTATGGCTCTGTTGTTAATCAGTTCATCTAATACTAATGGCATGTTGGAAAATTCTGTTTAGAATTGATTTGATTCTAATTACCCAAGACAGATCAGGAAGATAAAAAACATGAGATGAATTTACCACTCTCATAATTTACTTAAAAGAAATTAAAGCAAATACTTTGTATATTTCAGTGTTTTTTGTTTCACAGTAACTTCATTGTCTTCCTCTGTATGCATTCTCAAAACAACCTCCATTCCTTCAACTTTTGCCATTAAATTTAAAAACCCAAACTTTTGTACATTGTACTTGCTGTCTTTTACACATATTGCATGCTTACAATATTTCCTATATCAAATGTGCTTTCAAAATTTTTACACAGTAATTGCCTTGTATTTTGCACAATAAATACCACACATTACAGTCAAGAATTTTCAAACCTTTCTTTGTAAATTTGCCAGGTTACAGGGGATACGATATATAACATGTTGCGCCTGGCTGAAGTAGAAGTTGACAAGGAGGAGAGACCTCTCAGTCCACACAAAATAAGAAGTAGTGAGGTATGTTGTGTTTTGAAATGTGACATTTTAAATTATTTTATGCAGTGTTCAGAAAATTTGGCTTGTCCTTTTGCGTATTGTTTTGAAATATTGAATCACTTAACTACAAAATATTCATTAAAGATGTGTCTAAAATACTGGCTTTTTTAACAGGTTTTGTTTAATCCTTTTGATGACATTGTCCCAAGACCAAACAGAAAACTGAAGAAGGACAAAGCAGAAGAAGAAACTAAAAAGTCCAAAGTAAAAGGCACAAAGTAAATACATGCAACATAAATGGTGGTTAATTTTCTTTCACATTTAAATTTTAGCTTAGCAGTTTTTTATTTCCATTTCTGCCTTTGAAGCACTTCCTTTTTTCCAGAGAGGATCATGCAAATCTAGTTTCTCTGACTGAAATGTTCCTGTGCATCTGCTCAGCTGTAACTGTTTTGTGCATTGTGAATAGTTTGTTGAAAATAATAAAAGGTAGTTTATCTTTCCCAGATGCCACAATGTGCAGTCATCTCTGCAGTTAAAACCTACTGGTAGGGGTATCTAGGTCGCAGCTCAGTTGTTTGGGATTTTTTGAACTTGTTTTATCAGATGCCATTTCTCCCCCACTGAAGTACTTAGCAAGAGGCAGGTATTTTGACATGGGAAATTTTAGTTTCTGTGAATGAAAATTCGTAGTCACAAACATGCAGTGAAAAGTAATAGGAATCTAAAATGGGCATGCTCTCAGTTCTGCTGCATAAAAATAGAACATATTGCAACTGACTGGTTCCTACAATGTGAACAGTTAACTCTTGAAAAAGAAATTATAGATCATAATTTCTTTTAATTATATTCTGTGAATATGTATACATTTGATACCTGTCTGAGCTGTCATATCTTGAAAATCTTGCATCTTGAATGCTGCTCTGTTGAGAAAAAAAATGCAACGGAATTCTCAGCATTCAAGAATCTGGGAGATTAGTCAAGACAGGATTTCTTAAATTGTGCCTTAATTGATGCTTTGCTACCCTTGTTTTGTCTCAGGAGTATAGTACAATGCGCTTTTCTAAATATGTACAATTTATTTCAAAGCAAAATGTGGTAGTTGTTTGGAATCGGTACATATCTCAGGACAAAAAGGTTTTTAAAAAATCATGTACAACATAAATGTAATATATTTAAAGTTAATTGAATGTTACTAAGACGGTATTTAAAATTTTACTATAAATTTTCTTTTTTCTCTTAAAGGAACTTTAGCCTGCTTTCCTTTGGCGAAGAAGCTGAAGAAGAAGAGGAAGAAGTCAGTAGAGTTAGTCAGGTATTGTACCAAATTATTCTTATTTTTCCTTTCAACCTAATTACTTTTCTGCATATTTGTGGAAAGGTTTAAAGTTTTTAGTCTTCTTCTTATGTTTGCATTTTGAACAATAATACTAGCAGTTGCTTCAATTTTTAGGATTCTGCTGTTATAGCATTTTGCAAAAACAAGTTTTTAGCTTGCTTGATTTTGAAGGTGCCTTCAGTTACTGCATGGAATTTTTACATTTCTATGAACATAAAATTTCATAGTATAAATCTGTCTGCTGTTTAAAAATCATGGAAGTGAAAGGTACTTATTCTTTTCCAAGTCCTTTATTTATGAATGCAATTATATGGTGAAATACTTGAATAATGAAGATAATCATATGCATTTCAAGTGCATGTTTATCTCCATTTTCTTACATATATCCATCCATCTGTGAGCAAAATGAAGCGTGGTTATTGTGGAGAAAATAGTCTATTATCGTATATAGTATTAATAGTGCACTATAATGAAATGTTCATGTTCACAGAATCAGGATTGCACAGGTAATCTTTGATCTAACATTTCCTTCCCTGACTTAAATAAGGTTAGCTATAAAATTTCTTAAATAAATTGCTGATTTCATTTCTACTGCTGATGAAGTTGTTTCATTAGACTCCTAGGCATTCTACAGTTCCTCGTTGCTTCAGTTAGTGATCAGACTACATGGTCCTGCATCGTATACCACATAATTGAAAAAATGTTTGTTAGTTCTCAGAAGTTACCTAAAGTACAGAAGGAAAACAGTGAATAATGATGGGCAGTATTATAGTGAGATGGTGTCAGTCAAAATGATAATAGAGACTCATTACAACAGCAGCTTTTAACTGTTTTTCTTTCTCTTTTTCAACTTATCAGTCAGACAGACTTGACTTGTTTACCTTAATATGCTCATCTGCTATTTTGCTCTTGCTATATATTTGGCTTGCAATACTGCATTCAGCTCAGTTGCTTGGACTTTCTTTTCATGCCAAATACTTGTTTTCAGTTTAAAATTATCTAAATAGAATGCCTCTTTCATGATAAGCCTAGTTTCAGTGTTTTCATGCTGTCTTAAAACTCGTCCTCAAAATCTCATTTGCCTATTTGTCCTGACTAAATTCTGGACTGGCTGTAGTTAGATAAGTGACCAACTCCTTATGAAGAATTTATCTTCACTCTTTGTAACAAAATAAAACGTTTTTGAAACCTAATTGTTCATAAGAGGTCTAGATCAGTGTCTCTGTAGTTCTGGATGTTATTTTAATCTGATTAAGTTGAAGCACATGAATATCAGCACTAACTTGAATTCTCTGTTTTTGATAAGAAAAATGGAAGTTTTTACTCGAAGTTATTACTGAGATCCTTTGACACCTACAAACTTGGACTCCTAGAGCTTTTTCTGGTTCTAGATGCTGATGCTAGCTTGTTTAAGAAGGGCAGAGAAGCTCTGGGTAAAACTAACTCCCCACAGCCATGAAGGCTATTAGTGCAATCAGGGATCTGGCTGTAGGGTCCCCACTGGTCGTTGATCAGTGTTTAAACTGTAGCTTTCAGTGTCCAGACCACTTACTGTCTGTACTTGTTTGGAGCACTTTGTGATATACAGCCCCACCACCACTCCAAACACACCACCCCTTTCTTAATGAAGAAATAACCTTTTTATCTTGATGAATGTGTTAGTCTTTGTTTTCTACATAATAAAAAATTGTAGTTGCATTTAAATGAGTGAGATTTTTTCCACATGTCGCCTGTCTTCCCAAAAGCATTTGACAGTGCATCTGCAATGGAGACATTCACAATGCAGTCACAATACAGACTTGTATGTTCCTGTATCAGAGATTTTCAGTCCGAGTTTTACTCTGAAAATTAAGTATACTTCTTTTCAGTTTAGCATGTGGAATGCTTTCTAACTGCAGTCTTTCTGCCTGAAGATTTTATGTGTTATTAGATTTATTTGACTCTTTGTGTCAGTAGATGGTTCCTGGGTGATGTATTCCAGATTGATGTATTGTACTTGGTTAATTTCTTTATTTTTCCCTAGGGATCTAATTAGTATTCTTCCAATTAATAAGTACTGTTTCATTCATGGCGGTTCTTTCAGGTGTCATGTGTCATTATTGGAAAGTCGAGTTCTAACTTCTTCATTCACTCAAGTGTTTATGTGCTAGACCTACTGTCTTAATGCTGTATAATGATTGTACGTGACTAAACAGCATCTTTTTTTTTTCCTTCTCTCTGTCCTTTAAAACTAAGTGCATTGCTATTGAAAAAATTAATCTGAGGATTGTTGGCTTGATGTTTCTCTTTCTGGAGCACTTTCTGTGTCCTTTTGTTCTTAAAAGTGTTTATGCTTACTGGATGAAAAAAAACAAGTTATGTTTTTCTTACAATAATCTTTTTTCACTATATAGTCTCTTAAACACTGAAATGAATAATAACTTTATTTCCTTTTTCTTTTAACAGAGCATGAAGGGAAAAAGTAAAAGTAGTCATGATCTCCTGAAGGATGATCCACGTCTAAGCTCAGTTCCTGCTGTCAAAAGGTTAGTATGTGATTTCCAATTTCTAGAACAGATCTACTTTCAGTATGTTATACCAAATTATCAGCATGTATGCTCATTTAAGAGTTATGTTTTCACATTACTCTTCTAAAATTTAATTTAAATTTTTAAAATAAATTAAAAAATTTTAAAAAAAGCGCCAGTGCTAGATCAGACCAAATATTTCTCTAACCCACTAAGCTGTCACCACCACTGGCCATCAGTAGATGCCCAGTAAAGAATAAAAGCAATGCAAATGTAAAGTTCATCTGAGTAGTCTCCCAGCCTCCATCAACTTTCACCTCAGAGGACTGACAGAGTTGGATGTGGTTCATCTATTTAGTAACTTTTGATAGAGCTCTCCTCAAAGTATGTACTAAGTCTCTTGTAATACTGTTTCCATTCATACTGTCCTATCCACTACAGAAAGAAGTGTCTCCCCTTTTTGTTCTGTTTCACTGCTGCTGGTGGCATTTCATGAATTCTAACTCTCATTCTGGAACAGACAGTGAGCAGACAGTCCCTTTTATACCTCTCTTTACCACAATCCTTTCTTAGACTCTTTTATATTCTAAACTTTTAAAGTTACTTAAATTTTTGTCATGATGAAGATGTTCTTTGCTGTGATTATTCTAGAGGATTGCTTTTCCCAACCCTCTAACCCTGCTTATGCTTGAAAAGATATTTTTCCCAAATCTAAAGAACACATGAAAAATTAGTGTGCTGCTGATGCTGCTTTGGATGCAGCCCAGGTCACAATTGGTTTTCTGGGCTTCAGTGTGCATTGTCAACTCATGTCCAGCTTTTCATCCAGCAGCACCCCCAAGTCCACCTTGCTGGGCTGCTTTTAGTCCATTAATCCCCATCATCTATATTATATCAGCAATTGTCCTGACTCAGGTGCAGCACTTTATTAAATTAATGTCATTAATTGCAGCAACACATCCAGAGTTTCTTTAATGATCTTGATTACTTATTGATTGTTTAGAGCCTTGACTTCAAAGCCTTGACTTTTGAGACTTCTTTAATATTCCTTGGTTTTTCTCTAAGATTTCTGAGATTTTCTTTTTTTAAAATGTGGGCTTACTATTAGCTTGTGATAATTAACAGTGGATGTGTTAGCCTTAGCATATTCAAATAGATTTCTTTTTTTATTCACCAAACTGTAGCTGTATAACAAATTAAAATCTTGATGTTATGCTTAAGTGTTGGAATCCAAAATAAAAGCATCTCTGAGCTCCTCAGAGAGAGAAAAGAATTAAAATATATTAAACCATAAATATAAAGTAAAAGTATAAGTTTTACTTTTAAGTGAGTAAAAATATAGCTTAAGTGCCTTAAGAGTCTGTGTTAGCTAGTGAAAAACCTTATTATCTATTTTAAAGTTCAGTGATAATACCCTTCATAGACTCAACTTTGCTCCAGACATAATGAAAATACAGCTTTCATTCTTGGATAAGAACAGATAGGATTATTCATAGAAACAGATAATGCCCTATATGTAAGATTTAAGTAAAAAGAACATTATTTTCACGTGTTAAAATTAAGTACAGATTGGTGTAGAAAGTATTTTTTTAGAAGTGTGTTTTCAGCTGATTGGATGATTTATGAATTTAATCCCCTGTATTGGGGATCAGAGGAAAACATCCAAAGAAAAAGAACAGCAGCACCATCATCATCACCAACTGCTCTTGTGGCCCAGGGCAGTAGAACTCCACACCGAGAAGCTGCTACCCCAAACATCAGGACCTTATACCTGAGACCTGCTGCTCAGAACTCGAGACTTCATGCCAAAGCTTTTAGTAAAGACTTTAACTTTCTAAACTCTTTGCCTTTGAGACTGATGCTTTCATACAATAAATACTTTTCTAACATCCATCAACTGCTCCTGTGTCATTGAGACCTAGAAATATTCCTAGAATCCCCATTAAAGTGTGGACACTTATGTATCAGTAAAATGCATCTTCCAAAGTATAAACTAGTTGCAATGAAGTGTTACTAATTGTTTGATAAATGAGATAAAAAACATCTCAACTGAGTCTTGGAGATTTTGACTGTATACGTTAGCATTTTGCTTGAGTAGCTCAAGATATGGTTAGTATTTCTCCATTGTATGAAAGCCCTTGTTTTTAAGCATTTCTAATTAGAAAAGATTCAAAAGTCAAATGATAGAAAATAATATTGATACCTTTCAGATAAATGTGAAGATGATGTAAATTAGTAAGTTCACTAAAATTTCAGGTTGCTAACAATTTTTTTTTATTTAAGAAATGTTGGGTTTTAAAAATTTTGAATCTCTAGCATTTCAAAATAGTTTTTTTTTCTTTTTTTAGTGAAGTGGCAAATGAAGAAAAGGATTTGAGTGAGGCAAGTATTATTTTTTTACAAATAATTTTGTAAATAAATTTATTTTTTTTTACTGTGTGCAGATTAAGTTTTCTTTGGGGACCAAATTTTACTTTAGAGATCTTTAAGAACTAGCTCAGGTCAGATTTCTGGCGAAAGTGTGAAGGTTCTCTCTAAGTTTTAAGGTTCAGCTATTCACAGCAGGGTAGAATTGGCATACTACCTGCTACCTTTTATAGAAACTCTTTGTATTGTATTTCAGTCAGTAGACTAGTTATGTGGTATGGTATATGGGTTGTGTACCACAGAGTAACAAACCACCTGAAACTGCTTATAAAAAAATAATTAAAATCAAGCTTGTAATGAATAGTTATGTAATTGCAATGTTCAAGGGTAAGTCTGCATGTGAGTCAGAGTCCTGTTTAAAAGATTTCTTCAAGAGAACAAAAAGTCAGTGAATTAATTAATTGTAGCAGTGAAATTGTATTGATGAAGATTGTCACCTCTGAAAGACATGAAATTTGAACAGTAAGGCAGTAACATTCAACTAATCATGGAGGCAATTTAAATACTAGTAAATTGTCATACATGATGCAGGTAAGCATAAGCTTGTTAGCTGATGTCTCTGTCTCCAACCATAGGTCATGGGAGTACCCCTTTGAATTTCTGTTTAGATAAGGATGTGAAAATGTAGATAGGACTAGGACTGTAATCTCCCATTCACCTAGTTGAATCCTGGAAAGTATTGTTTTCTATATCTGTTCATCATGCACAGGTATTAACTACACTTTGTGTTGACACAGTGGAAGTAAAGGAAGAACACAGTCTCTGCCATTCGTGTGCCTGAAAAAAAAGCATCTGCTTACACCCTGTTCCTTTTATCACAAGGCATAGTATGAATTCAGGCTTTTTCACTCTTTTCCTTTGTAATTTCTGCTGTGAAGGAGAATTCTAGTGTTAGAAAGGTTTGGAGAATGCTATTTAATTAATAGTTCTTCAGATATTCAAATATCTCTTTGTTAAACAAACTGGATTTGTGGAGTATAGAATGTGGATGTATTAGGTTGAAGAATAAAAATTTAAATAGATATACCTAGTTAAGCCAAAGTTGGAAATATGAAGGCTTTTACTCTTTTTTTTCCTGGAGAGGTGTTCTCTTTAGATTTCATTACATTTAAGATTTTAGCTAAGATTGAGGACTTCAGGCCGTTACCTGGGTCTTGTAAAGTGGTACTAGTATTTTATCATCTCTGTCAAAGTTATTTTAGTTAACACATCACCTTTGCTTTTACACGGCTGCAGCATGCAAACCTGGGAGCAAATAATTCTTCCAGATCTCCCTACTTCTCCCAGCCTACAAGCCCATAGCATATAAGAGAAACTCTTGTTAGTATTCCCTAAGCACCTGGCCTTGCTGTTCATGCTATTTAATACCATACTGTTTCTCTTACTGCAGTCCTCAGATTTGTACATTTAATTGTTTGAAAGAGCCTTTCTATTAGCAGTACCTTGTAGCTATTTGTTAGGATTCTTTTTGTGCCCAAGTTGTTAATGAAAACATTATATGAAATGTATTAACAATTTTTTTTTTCCCACCACTGACATTTCTTTTCTGCACAATTTCTTTTCTTATTTGTCAGTCAGTTGCTGAACAGTAAGTATCATGCAGTACTATGTACAGATAAAATCAGTTACCCACCCTTTGGTTCAATAATCTTCTTAAATAGGGAGATCATATTACATACAGTAGCCATTAGTCATTCTGTCACAAAATATCTCATTACATTTTTATTTCCATATTAAATAGAAGAATAGGGAAACTCCACCCAGCTAATAACAGCAGCAAGAAGTAACAGAGCTTTCAGGCAGGCAGTTTTGCGTTTCTGTGTCACATGGGGGGCAACCGTCAGCCAATAGAATGGCCACTTCCCTTTTGAGGTGCCATGCAGTTCAGTGTGGGTTGTTGAAACAATTGTTAAATCTATTTGTTGAGATCAGAGGGACTTAATGAGAGAGAGAGGGACTGAAGGAGGAGACTGGACAGGAGAAGAGAGTAGAGCTGCAGGAGGGAAAGCAGTTGAAGAGGAAGGATATCCTAATTTCTCAGGGTTTTTCTAGAAGAAAAATGATGAAATACTGTGCAAACTGAGGCTAATGGATGGTTTGGGAAGTAGGGGATTTAGCCAAGTGAGACAAGTTGAACCATTTTGTCCCTCCAATTTTAACCCTCCTGGTACTCAGATATCTGTAATTTTTAACTAGCTTACTGCTTAGCAATTGCTATTTATCTAGAATTGTCCATTTTTATTCCAGAAGTTCTCCTGTCCAATTAGTTGTGTTTCAGCAAAATGCTCTCACCTAAGCCCTAGTCAAATCTCCACCAGGAGTCTGTCTTTGCCCTTGATTGTTAGGGGCTCTGAACACAGTCCTGTCACTTTTTCTTTCTCCCCCTGCTACTGAGATCTGTAGTCACCCATCTCTCTGACAATTGATCATGTGAGCAAATCTAAAGTTTCATTATGTCCTCTGTCTAGCAATACCTTTCTGGTAAATTAAGGGTAATGCTGATCCTGTTCCAGTTTTCTCTTCCCCTGTTAAAAAAGAACAGACTCCCCCAACAACCTTTCAGTCTTTTCATTGTCAAAATATTCAGCTGTTTTACTGTGCTGAATATTCAGAGATTTCTTTCTTATTTCTGACTGGTCTTGTCTAAATCTCAAATCTAAGCATAGTAGTCTAAAGACTGTCTAAACAGTGACTCCACTACAACTTCTGAAATCCATCTCTTGACTTTTCCCTTCTATTCCCAAATTTTGCTTCTTGCTGCTTTTACTTTTTTAGCCTTTCCTCCTCCATGTTTATGGACATGGTCTTCATGCTTCTCTTCTTCATACCTGTGCATTACACCCAGAACAAGTACATGTACATGTACCTTCTGTCAATCTCCTGGATGCAGTAAAGTCATCTGGATTAGTATTTCTAAGTGTCTTTTCTTTCTTTGGCTAAAATTAGAATCATGTGGCATCTTTCACTTTCCTTTTGCTGATGAGCATCACACCAAAATAAATGTAAAAAGGTGTACTATGTCATCTTCAAGCTGTCATTCTTCAATTAAGATTCGTACAGACTTCCTTCTTCAACAAAGGAAGTAGTCAAACTTAGATGCCTTGGTCTAGTCAGACCACCTGTTCATTCTCCAGTTACTTCTGCCTTCAAATGTCTTTGATCCATTGTGGTTTATCCCCTTTTGCCTACCTGTGCTAGGCATGGAGGCCTGAGGCCTCTCCTTGGACCTCTGTAGCAAGCTGCAATGATCAATTCCACAGGTTTTCTCAGCCTGTTACGAACAATTTAGTATTTGTAAATTCCCTAACAGGAGCTGATGTTCTAAGCTCTTCCATCCCATCATGACTGTAGTATAGCCATGTGGTACGGAGTTAAGTTTTTCTTTCAGTGGAAAATGAAGGAAAAGTTTAGTGTATTGTCTCAAATCAAATTTTGGATTCATGAACAACGGTATGGGTAATACCACGCTTCTGTGATGTCATCTATAGACCTGTAAGAGTTAATAGTCTAGAATAGACTGTTCTAGTTTTTTTCACCCTACACATAAGAAAGAATTTGTATATGGAAAAGAAACTATCATATTTGTATTTTTTTGTTACCTCTTAAGCAAATAAGGACATGTTTGTTTGAAAAGTTTGCTTTTGTTCTTGGAAGAGATTATATGTATAAGAAAAAACATTCCATATTTGTCATTCTGTACTGAAAAAAATCTAAAGTAGTTTTATCATTTTAAATCAATAAAGGATGAAGAGGAACATGGTGAAGATGCTGATAGTGTAGAAGACGAAGCTGCTTGTAACGAGAGATTTCAAATAAAGGAACGCATTGCCAAGAAATTGAAAATTGATACAAGTGAAAATACTAAACAGCAGCTTCAAGAGGAAGATACCAAGACAGAAAGGAAAACAACTAGTCGCAGGTAAGGATTGTGTTGTTTGGTAGGTGTTTTTCTTTAGACAGTTTACAATTTTAAGATTTTCAGTATTTATTGATGCCTTGTATGGGAGTTTTATTTTTACGTGAGAGTTAGAAATACAGCGGTTTTTAATGTATTTTTCAGTCTTTACTTTGTCTTTCAGTTGTTTCGCAACTTTTTTATCTGTGTTAACACATAGTAATTGTCTGTTGGGGTCAGAAGCACAGAAAATAGGCTCTTATCTGTGGTGCCTGGCTCTGACACAGAAGAGAGCGCTGAGTTTAGTCTAAAAGCATGGAGACAGCTTTTAAAGTTAGGGAAAGAAACTAATGATGTGAGTGTGTAAGAGAGTTTTGTTAAGTCACTGGATGAGAAAGATAGAGTTTGGGGTTTAAGCTATATTAGAGAATAAGAGACGACAAGGAGGATTTAGGACATTGTCCCTTTCTCCTTCCTTCTTCATCATCTTCTTCTAAGGGTTTTTGGGTAATAATGAGTGATTGTATGAAAGAATCCGCAGTGCAGCACACAAGTGTCAGGTCATTGGGCCACTAAGAAAAATAATTTACTTGGCATTTGATTATTGGACCAATAGACACATAAAAGACCTTGGAAAGATTCTCCGTTCTCCATTTTGCACCCCTCTATCTTAGTGTATTTAGCTCCTTGTACTC